>NC_062544.1:157194264-157509791 GCF_016906955.1 Phacochoerus africanus | reverse complement strand
GATGTCTGGTGGTATTGTGGGGGTCCACTAATGGGCACTCTTCTAGAAAACTGGAGTGGCACCTGTACTTTGGTGCAATTGGCCATCCCTTTCACCCTGGCATTTAGGCCCCAATTTCAAACTCAGCCACTCCGGAGGGAACGAGACAACACCCTGGAGGGGGCGGGGGGCTTTGACCCCCAGGTCTATATTGACTCAATAGGTGTTCCACGAGGTGTTCCAAACAAATTTACGGCAAGAAATCAAATAGCTGCCAGGTTTGAATCTGTTCTCTTTGGGTGGTCAACCATAAACAAAAACGTTGATTGGATAAACTGCATCTGTTGAAATCAACAAAAATTTGTTAATTACACTAGCAATTCCATTTAAGAAAAAGCCGGGAGTTCCCCTCGTGGCTCAGTGGTTAACGAATCTGACTAGGAACCATGAGGTTGCATGTTCAATCCCTGGCCTTGCTCAGTGGGTTAACGATCTGGCGTTGCCCTGAGCAGTGGTGTAGGTTGCAGACGCGGCTCGGATCCCGAGTTGCCGTGGCTCTGGCGTAGGCTGGCGGCTACAGCTCCGATTCGACCCTAGCCTGGGAATCTCTATATGCCGAGGGAGCGGCCCAAGAAATGGCAAAAAAAAGACAAAAAAAAAAAGAAAAGAAAAAGAAAAAGCCGAATAGCTGGGGCCAACTAGTCATATGGCATGAGAAAACAGACTTCCTTTAGACATGATGCTGACAAAAAGGGTCAGATCTAGGTAATGATTGGTATCCAGTGCTGCACCTTCATTCCCGATAACACTGCCCCAGATGACACCACCACCAAGGCCCTACTTGGACTGATGACCTTAGCAGATAAACTTTCAGAAAATTCTGGTACTAATGACCCCTTCACAGACCTTTTTAAAAAAAAAATTGGTTTGTAAGGTGAAAGGGACTAATAGCTTCAATCCTTACCCCTCTAATTGTTGTAATTAATGTCCTTGTCTTAGTTTGATGTTGTCCAGGAGACTTATTCAAAGATTAATAAAAACCACTTTAACTGGGACCTCCCCACCACCAAACCAATATGCTTCTAATGGACACAACTGAACATGAAAGTCAAACTATGCGCATCAAGTTTGAAGAAAAGAATACCTGATAAAGAAATGAAAAGGGGAAATTGTGAGAATTAACATATGTCTTTTCTATCAAAGGAAGTCTTAGTTACTCCATTTTGCTCTGGCTTCATCTGAGACACCTTCCTCTGAACTCTCTTTCCCCCACCCCCACTTCTCCCAGTAAGTCTGTTTCAATTTAGCCAACTGAGAAGAACGTGCACCCTGACCTGACCAATGGGAAGGGGACAGACATACCACCCGAGTTAGGGGTAAACAGGGGTCTTTCTTCCTCCCGCGCGTTTTTTGAGCCCTTGCGCCCTTCTGCAGAAGAGCCTTGTCAAGTTCGCCCATGTTCGTGCATCTCACTTTCAGACACTGACAGTCTGAGCCAAGGTCATTTTTCCCCAACAAAATCAACATGTACACCTTAAACTTACACAAATGTTATATGTCAATTATAGCTCAATAAAACTGTGGGAAATGTTTTTAAAATAAGAGAAAGAAGTTCAGAATAAATTCCAGCATGTATGCAGGAGAGCAGGGAAGGATGGCCTTAACCAGAACTGATCCCAAACCTCCATTCCTACCAGTTAGGAAGACCACAACTGGGGTAGCACCTGGTAGATATGGCATATATAGATTTAGTGGGCCAAGTTCAAAGTATTCTGTTTTGTACAGGGAGTCAGAGATGTGGTCATCTTGATTTTTAAAACCCACCCTAAAGTAAACACTGAACTCTTAGGTTACTGTCAAATCTGTCACTAAGGAAAAATACTGAGTCAAGGGGTAATCACTTTGCCAAACGTTAATTCCTATTGTCAAGTTACCCCTTAGAATCCTATTTGCACCCCCTCTATTTACATTGTTTTCATACTGCTTGACTATCTTTCCTTTTGCTCCCTAATTTGTCTTGACATTTATTGCTCACTATTGTTAAACTTTTTTTTTTTTTTGCTTTTTGGGGCTGCAACAGCGGCATGTGGAAGTTCCCAGGCTATGGAGGCTCCTAGGTGGAATCGGAGGTATACCTGCCAGCCTACACTATAGCCACAGCTACGCAGGATCCAAGCAGCATCTGTGACCTACACCACAACTCACAGCCACAACAGATCCTTAACCCAGAAAATCGAACCTGAAACCTCATGGTTCCTAGTTGGATGCATTTACACTGCACCATAACGGGAGCACCTCACTATTGTTAAAAATATTTTAAAAGGAAATGACTGATTTTTTTCCTGTTATCAGGTGGTGGGTAATTACCCACGTATGATTTCGAACAGGTTTCATTTTAAAATCATTTTAAAATACCACTGCTGGAGTTCCCACTCTGGCACAGCAGGTTAAGAATATGCATTCTCTCTGCAATGGTGCAGAGGGACTCCGATTTGATCGCCTGGCCTGGGAACTTCCACTTGCTGTGGGTGCAGCCAAAAAAGAAAAAATTATTCCATCTAAATCATGTAAAGATATACTTCTCACAATGAAATTGGAGATCAGATTTACCATTAATACAATAAAATGGCAAATAGCTCAAGAAATAAAAGTAGGACAGGAGTTCCCATCGAGGCTTAGCAGTTAGCGAACCCAACTAGCATCTATGAGGAGATGGGTTCAATCCCTGGCCTCGTTCAGTGGGTTAAGGATCCAGTGTTGCCATGAGCTGTAATGTAGGTCACAGACACGGCTCAGATCCCCTGTTGCTGTGGCTGTGGTGTGGGCTGGCAGCTTCAGCTCCAACTGGACCCCTAGCCTGGGAACCTCCATATGCCACGGGTGTGGCCCCCAAAAGACAAAAAGACCAAAAAAAAAAAGAAAAGAAAAAAAGTAGGACATAAAAAACTTTCCAACAACACAGATAACAGAAAAGCTTTCCACAAGAAACTTTTTGAATAGTATTCAGTAAACAATCATCTGTCTGGGCAGAGGTGAACATCCTTTGATTACCTGAAAATCATTTGCAATTCAAATTAACAAGTAAAATCACCCACGATTGAAGTACACAGCACATTCTGCCACCGAACCCCTACAAGCTACACATTCCATGCCAAAACCTCTCTCCACCAAGACCTTATCATCACTACAATGAAAGCCAGTAAGCATGCAGATAACAACCCAGATCTGGGTCAGGAATTATTATTATTGCAGGTGAGGTACTGCACAGCTCTCAAAGGGCAGGAGAACCAGGTCCTCCTTTCTTACCTTTACCATGAATGTGAAGTCTGTCAGGGCCGGGGAGTAGACAGCCCCACCAGCACACGGGCCCATGATCAGAGAAATCTGAGGGATGACTCCAGATGCCAAGACATTCCTCTGCCAAAAGAGAAAGGCAAAGGCATCTGGTTACAGAGGTGTTCAAGGCATTATTTGCACAAAGACAAAGGTGACAACAAAAGTACATTTGGCTTTTATACACAGAAATTCTATCCTGCAGACAAGAGACCTAATCTGTACGGTTCCTCCCAGAATTATAGTTACAATTTCTCCCCCTAACTGCTGGGGTGGCTGGCATATTAGTTACTGCCTGGGGCAAATAACCTCTCCTCTCTTTGGCAAGGCAACAGTTCCCCCAAAGCTCCACCAGGACAGGAGCTCAGAGAGGATTCCACCACTCTTCACCCAGCTCCAAACACACCTCAGGGCAGGATCCCTGTCTGCACAAAGCTGGCTTCAAGAATAAATGAAAACTTTAGGTGGAATATCCAGGGCCAGTACTTATTCTTGAGCCATGACCTCTACCTGGACCCCCTTCACTCCCTCCACAGAGGATACGCAGCAGTTACAGGCACGGCTAAGGAGCAGGTGCTGAGTCTTCAACGTCTGCCCACCCCTAGACAGAGGAGATGGGGAACAGGGAGGTAGCAGAAGCCAGAAAGGATCCACGGGGACAAAGGTGTTGTAAAAGGCCAAGCCTCGGGCCACCTCCTGAGGAAAACAAGCTTTTCCTGGAGGGCCCAAGCAAGATAAGAGCCCAGTGACTCCTTGCCCATCCCCAACTTCCAGCCTTCCCTGAGCACTATCAACCTCAACAAAGTACGTCTGTTTTTAGCCCTGCCTTGGTTCTAAGCCCAATTTCTATAATTCATAGGACATAGCTCAGCAAAGTACAAAAAAGGCATCTACAGAAAGGATTCTGGGAAGATGGCAGAGTGGGAAGCACCAGAAGTCTGTCTCCCATCTAGATAAAAAATGACACTATCTGATGTAACGTTTTGCTACTCTGAAGCCTATTCAAGGCTTGCAATTTGCAGGCGATGATTTAGAGGGCAAATTGTGATTAATTTCAGTCCCTTTCAGTTCTTAGCATAGTACCCCTGAAGCCTATGGGTTCCCTACCCCCAGCCATGAGGCACTGCAACTGATATCAGGAAAACAATGTGTGAACAAAATGAGAATGCCAGTAAAGAAACAGGAATTATAAAGAGAAACAAAGCAGACATTCTAGACTTGAAAAGTATGATAACTGAAATGAAAAGCTGACTAGAGGGGTTCAACAGCACACTTCACCAAGCCAGAGAACTTCAGAGAATTCGAAGACATGATAGTGGAAACTGTCCACTCTAAGGGGAAGCGAGGAGGGAGAGAAAGGGGAGGGGGAGACGGAGGGAGGGAGGGAGAACAAACGGAGGCTAAGGGACCTGTAGGAAAGCATTCAATGCACCAATGAAACAGAAGGGAAGGGGGCAGGGCACAGCCTTTAAAAAGTGACATAGCCTTTAAGGATACAACAAAAACTGGTTAGAACCAACTAGGTCCAAGATGACGGAAGGTTCAACTTCCCAAGGACCTTGAGCCTCACTATATGCTCACTGTAATACACAGACACCATGACAGTTCCAGGGCTGACTATAAAAGGCCAAAAAGTAGGTAGGGGCCCAATTCCTGGAAACTGCACCTTGGAATAATCTTCCCACTCATTAGCCTATGAAATTACCCAGCCTATAAAAACTACCCACCCCATATTCTGGGGTGTTCTCTCACCCTTTGAGGCAGACCTCATTCTGTCTATGGAATACTTATCTTCCGGGCATCTCTCATCATCTGAGACGGCTCACACTGTGTCTACCTCTCCCAATAAATCTTCTTGCCCTTCACTTTGCCTCTCACTGAATTCCATCTGTGCTGAGACATAAAGAACCTAAACTTCAGTTAAGTCTTAAGACCAGGTGTGTGATCTTGAGTTCAAGTCCCAATCTGAGTTGTACAATTTCACCAATATACATGTTTTGAGAATATCAGAAGAGAGAGAAGCGTGATTCTGATATAAAGATAAGCATATAGATCAATGGAAAAAGAATCAAGTCTAGATATAAACCATTACATTTACGGTTAATTGATTTTCTTTCCACCAAAGTACCCAGTAAACGGTGGTATGGAAAAAAAAAAAAAACTGGACAAAATCTTTATGACTTTGTATTGGGCAGAGTTCTTGCATATTGAAGAATAAAAATGAGATCCACGAAAGGAAAAAAAAATGATGAAATGGTTTTGCAAAATTTAAGACTGCTGTTGCACTCAAATGCCACCACTAAGAAAGAGAGCGACAGACAAGGAAAAAATATTTGCAAATCATATATCTGATAGAGAACTTGTATCCAGAATCCATAAAGAACCCTTATAACTCAAAATCCAACTACAAAATGAGTAAAAGAACTGGACAAACATTTCAGCAAAGAAGATATCCAAATGAGTTTAACATGTACATAAAAAGATAACAAATTCACAGGGAGATACCACTACTTTCCACTGAAATGGCTACAAATGAAAAAGACTGACAATGCTAAGTGTCAACAAGGATGTGGAGAATTTGAAGCCCTCAATTGTATCTGTGGTAATGTAAAAGTGTACAGTCACTTTGGAAAAAAATTTTGCAGTTTCTTAAAAAGTTATACATAGGAGTTCCTATTGTGGCTCAGTGGGTCAAGAACTCAACTAGTATCCATAAGGATGCTGGTTCAATCCCTGGCCTTGCTCAGGGAGTTAAATAACCTGGCATTGCCATGAGCTGCGGTGTAGGTAGCAGACAAGGCTCAGATCTCGTGTTTGCTGTGGCTGTCACAGGCCAGCAGCAACAGCTCTGATTCAACCCCTACCCTGGGAACTTCCACATGCCCCAGGTGCAGCCCTAAAAAAAATAGTTATACATAAACTCATAAGTTATAAATAAACTTATAATGAAACCAAGCAGGACCTTTTGGGACCCTCCTAAGGAAAAAGCGTTTCTGTGTCCCCCATTTCTTTCTTCCTATTTATTTTGTCTTTTTGTCTTTTGAGAGCCACACCAACGGCATATGGAGATTCCCAGGCTAGGGGTCCAATCGCAGTTACAGCTGCCAGCCTATACCACTGCCACAGCAACGCCGGATCCAAGCAGCCTCTATGACCTACACACAGCTCACGGCAATGCCGGATCCTTAACCCACTAAGTGAGGCCAGGGATCGAACCCGAGACCTCGTGGTTTCTAGTCGGATTCATTTCCACTGAGCCACGATGAGAACTCTTCTTTTTTAATTTCCAGTTTTATTCTATCAGCCATGCTCATTGCATGCAGAAGTTCCCAGGCCAGGGATCGAACCCAGGCCACACAGCAACCCAAGCCACAGCAGTGATAATGCCAGGAACTTCTGTCCCCCACCCCCACCCCCCGTTTCCAATTTATAGGAAAAATAATTACAGCCTCCTAGACTTCCCCAGAGTTCCAAAGGGCAGATTCAAACAGTTACTAATTGGGGGAGAGGGGAATGCAGAGAAACAATTGTGTAGCATATGTCCTGGGCCTGTTCTGCTCTCCATCCCCCACCCCCCAACCTAACCCCCCCTTCCCCTGGGATGTGCAGAGCAATCTGATACATATCTCTGAGTTCTAAGGAACTAAGGCCCCCTCCCAGCTGGAGGATGGTAACTCCAGGCTAAGCACAAGCATGTGGACCCCAAACTGGTTGGAACAAGAAGGCTGATGACTGAGATTCCTGGAAACATCATTACCCTGTTACCTCACCACCAACCAATCCGAGCAGGATCACACACCCTGCTATTCCCCTCACCTTCCCCTTAAAAACTCTTCCCTGAAACCCAGGGTGGAGTTCAAGTCTTTGCCTGGCCCTTACAATAAACCTTTCTCCACTCCAAACTCAAACATTTCTGTTTTTTGGCCTCACTGTGCAGTGGACACAAGAACTTGGGTTCAACAATTAGACCCAATAATTCCACCCTCTTTTTTGGTAGGAGGTGGGGGAGCCATGCCGGCACCACGCCAGCGATCAAACCCGTGCCACAGTAGTGATCCAAGCCACAGCAGTGACACCACCAGGATCCTCAACCCCCTGAGCCATCAGGGAACTCCAACAACTCCACTCTTAAGACCCTATTCAGGGTTATGAAAACATGTCCACACAATGAGTTACATACAATGTTCACACATAGAGTATTATTTACGATTGTCAAAAAATGAAAACGACCCAAATGTCCATCAACTAGTAGGTGGATAAACAAAATATGGTATATCTACATAATAAAACATTGTCCACCAATAAACCACAGATATCCAGTACAATTATTGCTAAGTGGATAAACATTATGCTAAGTGGAGAGTCAGATGCAAAAACTGTAGAGACAGAAAGATGATCAGTGGATACCTAGGGCTAAGTAGAATGGGATCTTTTTGAAGGGAAAGATTCTAAATTGTAGATTGTATTATTATATGCTAACAATGGATGGATTTTATGGTTTGTAAATTACACCTCAATAAAGCTGTTTTACGAGTTCCCATCGTGGCTCAGTGGTTAACAAATCTGACTAGGAACTATGAGGTTTCGGGTTTGATCCCTGGCCTCGCTCAGTGGGTTAAGGATCTGGCGTTGCCATAAGCTGTGGTGTAGGTCGCAGACACGGCTCAGATCCCAAGTTGCTACATCTGTGGTGTAGGCTGGCAACTGTAGCTGCGATTGGACCCCTAGCCTGGAAATCTCCATATGCCACAGGTACGGCCTCAAAAGACAAAAAAATAAATAAAGCTGTTTTAAAAAAATAGAAGAAGAACGAGAGGTGTTCCTGTTGTGGCGCACCATAAACAAATCCAAATAGTATCCATGAGGATGGAGGTTCAATCCCTTGCCTCACTCAGTGGGTTGGGGATCCGGCATTGCCACGAGCTGTGGTGTAGGTCACAGGCCAAACTTGGAGCCCAATACTCAACCCCTAACCTGGAAACCTCCATATGCCGCAGGTACAGCCCTAAAAAAAAAAAAAAAAAGAATAAGGACCATGAATAATATTGATGAATCGAAATTAAGTTTCTTAATTATTACACTAGTTTAAATAAGAATGTCTGGAGTTCCCGTTGTGGCTCAGTGGTTAATGAATCCGACTAGGAACCATGAGGTTGCAGGTTCGATCCCTGGCCTTGCTCAGTGGGTTAAGGATCCGGCGTTGCCATGAGCTGTGATGTAGGTCGCAGATGTGGCTCAGATCCCACGTTGCTGTGGCGGCGGTGTAGGCCAGTGGCTCTGATTCAACCCCTAGCCTGGGAACCTCCATATGTCAAGGGAGTGGCCCAAGAAATGGCAAAAAGACAAAAAAAAAAAAAAAAGAATATCTGTATTAAGAAAACATACAATGGAGGAGTTCCCATTTTGGCTCAGCGGTTACCAACCTCACTAGTATCCATGAGGATGAAGGTTTGATTTCCGGCCTTGATCAGTGAGTTAAGGATCCAGCATTGCTGTGAGCTGTGGTATAGGCTGCAGACGTGGCTCAGATCCCGCTTTGCTATGGCTGTGGTACAGGCAAGCAGCTCTAGTTCTGATTCGCCCCCCAGTATGGGAACATCCACATGCCAAGGGTGCAGCTCCAAAAAAAGACAAAAAAAAATAAGAAAACATACAGCTAAGGATTTAAGAGATAAAGGAGGGAAGAACAGTCTCCAATTTATTCTCAAATGTTTCAGGAAAACATAACTCAGAGTTCCCCGGTAGTCCAGTGTTTTCTCTGCTGCGGCATGGGTTCGATCCCTAGCCCAAGACCTTCTACATGCCATTAGCGTAGCAAAAAAAAAAAAAAAGTGCATATGGAGGAAAAAAAATGATTGCACAAACAGGCAAAATATAAACAACTGGTGAATGTGGGTAGAAAACATATGGGAGTCCCTTTACTCCTCAGTGGGTTATTCCTAAAGTTCAAGTTTAAAGATTAAAAAGTAGGTTTAAGATCTACAAAACGGCTTCTCAAGCAACTTCAGCGCTCCCACTACTAGTAGAGTTTGGTACACAAAGTAAACACATATTTTTCTGACTGATCACATGGGGCAGTGGAATAAAAACCCTCATAAGCAGGCAGACCAGGGGCAGACCAGGGGCTGACAAGAACAGCTGGCCTGATTAGAAACAATGTCTGCCTGTCTCTGCCCTTTCTTTCCTCCCCTCCCTGGACATGCTGATCTGTCCCTTTTCTCAAGTTTCCATCTGGCAGTATCTCTCTCTCACCCCAGCCTCTCATACTCTTCTCTTATAATATACTTCCTACTTCCAATAATGCATTAAAGTTATTTTTTTGTTTCTTTGCTTTTTTTTCTCTTTAGTCTGTAAGAAAGCAGAAAGATATCTGAACTGGTGCTCACCACATATTTCTGAATGTTGGGATTTGGTGTGATGGCGGCATTCTCTTTTCTTTGTACTATAGCTTGAACTTTGTATAATGATCTTAGAGTATTTTAACAAAAAAAAAAAAGTTTTGCTTTTTTAAAAATTAGTGCTTCTAAGAACCCTGTTCATTTTAACCTTTTATATTACTTCCTCCTTGCTTTAAAATAAATAAATAAATAAAGTATGTATTTAAGTGCCTTTCTCTTCTGAATAATCTTTCATTTTGTTTTCCCCAGAGTGGTCTCTATGAGAGAAAAAGAAAACCCTCCCCACCTTATCTCTCTTGCTTTTCACCCACCCTTCATATAAGCCCCAATGACACAGAAAGGAGCCCCAGGACACAATGAGGAAAGATAGGGAAGCTCTGACCAGGAAAGAGCTTAGAGAAATAAGCCCTGTACTCTTTTATTCTCCATTAACAGTTTCTCACCAGAAAGATGTCTGCATAGCCAGCCAAAGACTCTACTCCTTCTTGGATCCTGGCTCCCCCTGAGTCATTCAGTCCAATCACCGGAGCCCCAACTGTCATGGCTTGGTCCATGATCTGGGACAGCAGAGAAATCTTTTGTGAGACAACTGATCCTGTTATGAAAAAAAACATTTACAAAGCACCACAGTGGTTTTCTGGAAAATGTTCTGAGTGCACTTTTCAAAACAAGAGTCGGTAACACTGGCTTCATTCCCCATGATGACTGGCTATCTTCATATAAGTCAGAGAACCAGATGTTTCAAGTGCTGATTAAAGCCCCCAAGCACTTCCCATTAGCAGGGGATAAGACTGTTAATGGCAACCATTTCTACAGCCACAGGCCCAGGTTATAAAAATTTTTTTCAGCAGCCAGTTTTGTTCCTGGTTACTCTTTTGAAAAAAAAAATGATAGCAGACAAAATGGTAAAGCAGTATTTTTGTGAAAGAAATGTAGAACCATCTATTTACCACAGGCAAGGACTAAGCCTTTTTTTTTTTTTCTTCTTCCTCCCCAATAGTCGAACCAAGGCATATGGAAGTTCCCAGGCCAGGGATCGAATCTGAGTCACAGCTGCGGTAATGCCAGATCCTTTAACCCACTGTGCCAGGCTGGAGATCAAACCTATGCCTCCGCAGTGATCCAAGCTGCTACAGTAGGATTCTTAACCCACTATGCCACAGCAACTCCCCTAGGCCTTTTACTTCTAATAAGACAGATTTTCCCCATGGGTCAGTATGCTAACAGTCCTTAAGAATTTACAAAGCACCTTCACTTCAATTATCTCATTTAACCATCATAACAGAGGCAATAAAAAGAAAAAAAAGTTAGGAAGGTTTAAAAGTTAAGTGAGTGGCCCAAGGCCTCATGAGTAAGACAGGACCAAACCTAGAAGCCAGGTGTTCCCTTACAGAGGGAAGATCTGTTCAGCTACTAACAGTCAACTCTACCTTTAATTCCAAAACTCTCCAAATATGACCTACACTTTTATTCATCTCCAGAGCATCTCCTCTAGCAGCATTTTTTAAATACTATCAGGTAATCCTTGCACTGCTCTTTTAGCACCTGGACTCTCCACCTAGACCATAGGTTCTTCACTTGGGGTCTTCAGAACCCTAAGGGGCCTGTGAAGAGATTTCAAGGAGTCGATGAACTTGGATGGGAAAAATTTACATCTTTGTAAACCACAGCAGTATTATAAATGCCTGTGACTTTCTCATTAACAGAAGCCATAGGTTTTTATGTCACACTGAAGTTGCTGCAGATATCCTGAATTATCATTTTCACTTATATCTACTTTGAAATTACAGTTTATCCACTGCTAAATCTTGTTTTTTTACCACATGAATAAGGAAGCATCATATTAAAAATGTAATTTTTTGGAGTTCCTGTCATGACACAGTGGAAACGAATCCAACTGGGAACCATGAGGTTGCGGATTCAATTCCTGGCCTCACTCAGTGGGTTAAGGATCCGGCATTGCCGTGAGCTGTGGTGTAGCTTGCAGACTCAGTTCAGATCCAGTGTTGCTGTGGCTGTGGTGTAGACCGGCAGCTATAGCTCCGATTCAACCCCTAGCCTGGGAACTTCCATATGCCATATGTGTGGCCCTAATAAATAAATAAATAAATATTTTAAAAAATAAAAATGTGATTTTTTTAATATTTTTAATTCTTTGTAATCCTATGTATTTTATTTTGTGCATGTATAAAAATGAGAGTCCAGGCTTCGCCAGCCAGCCAAAGGGATCCATGCTACAAAAAAATGTTAAGAACCTCTGCCCTGGACTGAGGGCACCCTTCAGGGCAGCTCCACATCTTGCACACCTCTGCACTATCCCTCATACCCGACTCAGTTATCTTGTACCCCAACTATATTCAATATGCACCATGTGACTGATGTAAATACTGAGTTTTTCTCAATATTAAATACTTACCTTGCAGATCTTTTGGGCATGGGCTCCAGACAGACTGCCTCCAAAAACGGTAAAATCCTAAAAAGAAAACAAATCAAGGAGTTCCTGTGTGGCTCAGAGGGTTAAGGATCCGGTGTTGTCACTGCTGCTGCTGCGGTTGCTGCTGTGGCTCAGGTTTGATCCCTGGCCCAGAAGCTTCCACATGCCACAGGCAAGGACAAAAAAAAAAAAAAATTAATATACAGTAACTCGTTAGGATGTGAAGAGCCAGGAAGAGAATGAAATGGAAAATTCACATATAAAAGTTTTTAAAGGATTTTCAGAAGTGGAAAAGTCTGACATATAAATTATACCACAGAATGAATAGTGAGTAAACTATCTTAAAAGGAGTCCACGTAATGAAAAGAGCAAAAGACCTAGTATTTGTCTACAAAAATGACTTGTAGCTCTGAGGAGAGGAAAACTTTTCATGCAGAACTAACCCAACAAATCAGACTCTATGATGTCAAACAGGCATTCCTGTGACTAGGAAGTATTTGATATTTTGACAAAGGAGGTGAAAGAAGTGAATGAGTCCTCATTGCCTCCTCTTGCTTATGGATTTTCATTACCTCCTGATATAAAAAGCTTCTTGTTGCAATGATCTCCTTCCTAAAAGCCCCTCAAAAAGATAGTGGGGAATTAAAAACAGATTCAATCTAGGAGGACAAAAAAGGATGAGGAAACCACAGCAGAAGAGACTGAGCAAAGGAAGGAACTGAAAGCACAAGAATATCTGACTTGGAGCAAATGGAAGCCTCTACACCTGCAGAGGGAGTAACCACGGGAGGGAACAACCAGGAACAACAGAAAGTGTGGCGGTATGCAGACTGACAGGAAGTCTGTATGAGCAGCAGTTAGACCCCACAGGGACTCTTCTTCACTTCAAGAGGAGAAAGGAGGTTTACCCTCTAAAGACACTTAACCAGCCGGGTTCTGGAGACACAATTACCAGCCGCAAAAGGCAGTAAAGGTGAGGCTGAAAACAAGTGGGATTAGGACCCTATATACTGACTGAGAAGCCAGTGCTGGCCCCCTCTTTCCCCAGCCCGGCCCCAGACACACCTGCAGCCAATTATCCTGCAAGAGTTGGAGTCTTCTCTGGAAAAACAGAAGCTCCCCACCCCCAGGAAAAAAAAAAAAATGCCTACTGATATTACCATCTGGGGGATCACTACAGAGAAACTGGTTCATCACACCTCTCCCCCAGTATCCTTCAGGGCCTGTTGTTTCACATGCCCCATTTTCCCTAAAGTTTTCCTCAATCCAGGTGTGATCTCCCTTTGTCCTGAGCCCACAGCCAGCGCCCACCTCGCTCACTCCATCTGTGACTACAAGCCACTCCTATTCTGCCCCATTCTATCAACTACATGATTAGCTTCTTCAGGGTCAGAAGAGCCTCAGTCACCTCCCCCTCCCTCCCACCCTCACCCATCACATAAGAGGTGCTCCAAAGTATTGATTCAATGAATTTTTCCTCTTAACTGTTATCAGAACTCTGTGCCCAGAAAGCACAATAACCTTCTTTGTTCCCACTACCTAGTGGTTCCTTCTGTACAAATTTTTTTTGCCTAGCTCTCATAAACTACATAAAACAGAGATGATTCCTTCTAGTTAGGCATTTGGTAGACCCACTTCTAACACAGTTTTAAAACATTTCAAAAGTACTTCTATTAGCAAATGAGTCCTGCCTAAATAAATTTTAAAATAATCAAGTATAATTTAATATCAAACCCAGAAAACATTCTCAGTTCCTAACCAGGCTCTATACCTTTAAGATCTGTGAAAGAGGAGTTCCCGTAGTGGCGCAGTGGTTAACCAATCGGACTAAGAACCATGAGGTTTCGGGTTCGGTCCCTGCCCTTGCTCAGTGGGTTAACGATCCGGCGTTGCCATGAGCTGTGGTGTAGGTTGCAGAGGCACCTCAGATCCCACGTTGCTGTGGCTCTGGTGTAGGCCGATGGCTATAGCTCCGATTAGACCCCTAGCCTGGGAACCTCCATATGCTGTGGAAGCGGCCCTGGAAAAGGAAGCGGCCCTGGAAAAGGCAAAGAGACAAAAAAAAAAAAAAATCTGTGAAAGAAACTAAATATTTAGAATTATTTACATATTTCTATCTGTGGGGAAGGGGAATCAAACACCAATTAGTATACAACATGTTCTTTGTGTTCGTTTTCTACCGCTGCTTTAACAAATTACCACAAAGTCAGTGGCATGAGACAATACCCATTCATTACCTTACAGTTCTGTGATTTAGAAGTCGTACACAGGTCTCACTGGGCTAAAATCAAGGTGAGCAGGGCTACACTCCTTTCTGGAGGATCCAGAGGGGAATCTGTTGTCTTATCTTTTCCAGCATCTAGAGATGATCGATCTGCTTTCCTTCTCTCAAGACCCCCATCCTCCACCCTCGAGCCAGCAAGCAGACCAAGTCCTCTTCACACAGCATTACCGTGCCCTGCCCTTCTCCCTCTCTTCCGCTTTTAAGGACACTTGTGATTACAGTAGGTTCACCTGGCTCACCCAAGCTAATTTATTTTAAGGTCGACTGATTAGTAACATTAATTCCATTTGCAAGCTTCATTCCCCTTTGCCAGGTAAAACTACATATTCGCAGGTTTCAGGGATTAGGGTTTAGACATCTTTGGGGGACCATTATTCCGCCTACTACATTCTCCTATGGTCTCTGTATGAAGAAGCTATGCTTGTCTTGATACAGTCTAACAAAATTTATTTGAACACTTTCATGAAAGCCCAAAACTCAAGGGCCTGTGGTTCCGAGAGTCAAACCTGTGTCCAAGCTGCAACCACTGCACTCTCAGGCCCACAGGCTTCCCAGGACAAAGCTGCCCTCCAGGCACACCCCTAACCTACCACGAGGACTCAAGCCCACGTGGACAAAGTCTTGATTCCTGGGACTTCTTACATGACTCCTGCTCTACGCTCCTCCCCCAAACAGACTAAGGATTCTTTCTCCCTGAGAAAAAACACACAGTATAATACTCTGGACATATGAACTGAAAAACAAAGTAATTCCTTCATCTGTCTCAGCTACAGGCAAGTTTTCATTCCCCAGGACTCTTTTTTTTTTTTTTCCTGGCTTTTGTTCTTGGCTCTGTGCTCAAAAAACTCAGCCAATTAGAGTATGAAATACCTGACTGAAGACATAAACCAATCTTCCATTGATTCGGCCCCGTCCAGTGACAACACTGTCTCCAGGAAACTACCAGAAAAATAGAAAAATAAATGTTAATGATAGAAGATCATATAAGAAAAGGAATGTGTGTACATTTATGATTGGGTCTCTTTGCTGTACAGCAAAAATTGGCACAACACTGTAAATCAACCATACTTTACTAGAAAAAAAAAAGAGAGAGAAATAAAGGTTAAAAAAACCCAGGCGTTCCCATGATGGTTCAGTGGAAACAAACCTGACTAGCATCCACAAGGACAGCGGGATAAGAATCCAGTGTTGTCGTGAGCTGTGATGTAGGTCACAGACATGGCTCAGATGGCGAGTTGCTGTGGCTGTGGTGTAGGCCAGCAGCTATAGCTCCAATTCGACCCCTAGCCTGGGAATTTCCACATGCCAGGTGCGGCCCTAAAAAAAAAAAAAAAAAAGACAAAAGAAAAAAAAAACCAAAAACACTTCTTTTAATGGATTTGGCAATTATGTCCCAATGAAGGACACCCTCCCCACAAAAATCCTCACCCCAATTCCTTAAAATTCAATATGAATAAGGAACATGAAGGAATCTCTTTCCTCAGCTCTGCAACAGCCAGCACTGAGCTACTGCTTCACCAACAGAAGAGAATTGTCTTGGGCCTCAATTTCCTTCCTAAAAGCAGAATAATTAGGAGACCCCCAAGGTCTGACACTACCAAATGCTCACAGGAGGGAGAAGAATGTATAAGGAAACACAGCAACAGCTACAAAGCCACAAATCTTAAAAAGGCAAATTTATCATTTTGCTTGGAATTCTCAGAGTCATTGTGTGGCCCATAATGACTCAAATGGAGTCAGCAAGTTTGGTGCCAAGGTTACAAATCTTTGATCACAGACTGAAAAAAACTGACCAAAAGTGAGTCCAAAGAATTCTGGGCACCATGGAGAACACCCAACTGAAGGAGCAAAGTGTCAGTGACTGACCTCCAAAACTCCAAAGCATAAAACTGATGTCAAATAACCGAGTCAGGAGTTCCATCATGGCGCAGTGGGTAACGAATCCAACTAGGAACCATGGGGCTTCGGGTTTGATCCCTGGCCCTGCTCAGTGGGTTGAGGATTCGGTGTTGCCATGAGCTGTGGTGTAGGTTGCAAACGTGGCTGGGATCTGGCGTTGCTGTGGCTCTGGCGTAGGCCAGCAGCTATAGATCCGATGAGACCCCTAGCCTGGGAACCTCCATATGCCGAGGGTGCAGCCCAAGAAATGGCAAAAAGACCAAGGAAAAAAAACAAAACAACTGAATCAGAGGCACCTTGCACAAGGTATAGGCTGGCTACCCATATTCTTCATCTGCAGACAAAGGTGAGTGGGAACCGGGAGGCCCAATAGTGCTTCTCAATAGGCACTTTGAGAATTCCAGGGCCCCACCCTTGAAAAGTTTACAATGTATCCTGAGTCCTGGAAGAACTTCATTTGTCTATTGGGTAGGCCAGCAGGGCCATAGCTGCTACGGGTAATTTGTAGGCTTGTACCACCACTGTGAACAGATACCTTATTCTTGTCAGCAGCCATTCCAAAATCTGCACATCTGTGTTCCACAAACATATCACTCTCAATAAAACTGCCGGGGTCCAGCAAGAGACTGATCCGTTCTCTGGCCGTTAGCTTTCCCTAAAATGCAACAAAAATCACTTAGTGATGTCATGGGAGGGCCAGGAGGGCTGATTTTGCCTCCGCCCCATGTGAAAGCCTATATTCCATCATCCTGCCCAAGAGACAGGAGTTACCAGTAGAATTAAGCCAGCAAGGAAACCAAGGCTGCTCCAGGAGTCACTAACGTGGAAGGCAAATAAAAGAGTAGGAGGGAAAGCCGGAGATACGTGGGGGTAAGGAGAGCCTGACCTTGGAACAAGGTAACTAGTTCCATAAACATTACTGGAGACCTAAGGAGCAACAAAAAGAAGAATGGAGAAGCAGGAGGTGGAAACCTAAAGCAGGCTTTGTGAAGGGTCTGAGGCTACACTCTCAGGTTCACAGGCTTTTTTTTTTTTTTTTTTTTTTTGCCACACCTGTGGCATATAGAAGTTCCTGGGCCAGAGACTGAATCAGCACCTCAGCAGCGACCCAAGCTGCAGCAGAGACAACTCAGGATCCTTAACCCCCGTGCCACAGCAGGAACTCTCATAGGCTTCTTCTAGGGAACCCCACAAAGGCTCCCTTCGCAAGGGTCCAGCCCCAAGGACACTTCTAGGACTACTTCCTGGTTCATCTCCTGCGTCCCCCATGGGGGCCCTGCTTAGGGACTCTGTACCTGACTATGACTCTGTAATACACAGACAAAACCACAGCAGGGAGTGGCCAAGTAGAAAAGGAGTGGGACAGACGGTGCTAAAGAACTTACTTGAGAGGAGTTCCCTTGTGGCACAGCGGGTTAAGAATCTGGCGTTGTCAATACAGTGGCTCAGATCATTGCTGTGGCTTGGGTTCCACCCCTGCCCAGTGAACTTGCACATTCCATAGACACAGCCAAAGGGAAAAAATAAAAAATAAAATAAAATAGGAGTTCCCGTCGTGGCGCAGTGGTTAACGAATCTGACTGGGAACCATGAGGTTGCAGGTTCGATCCCCAGCCTCACTCAGTGGGTCAAGGTTCCGGCGTTGCCATGAGCTGTGGTGTAGGTCACAGACGCGGCTGGGATCCTGCGTTGCTGTGGCTCTGGCGTAGGCTGGCAGCTACAGCTCCGATTGGACCCCTAGCCTGGGAACCTCCATATGCCACGGTGCGGCCCTAGAAAAAGGCAAAAAGACAAAACAAAAATAAAATAAAATAAAATATAATAAAATAAAATACTTCTCAGAGAACTTGACCAACCAAGAGGCTGCACTGCTTAGAATCCCAAGGTCTTAGACCAAGTCCATAAGCCTGGCCCATGGGGTAAAAAAACACCTCAAACCAGCTGTACTATTCCATCAAGAAAATAGCTTAAGCAGTTCCCGCTGTGGTACAGTGGGTTAAGAATCCAACTGCAGTGGCTCAGGTTGCTGCAAAGCTATGGGTTTGATCCCTGACCCCAAACATTGGGTTAAAGGATCTGGCATTGCCATAGCTGCAGCTCCAGTCCCAGCTGCACCTTGGATTCGATCCCTGGCCCGGGAACTTCCATATGCCACGGGTGCAACCGTAAAAGTAAAAGTAGCTAAAGCCAGTGAGTTCGTATTAAAACAAAAAGTCAATCCTACACACTGTTGTGTAAAATAAAATAAGTTTTCAGGAATGCAATTTGGAAATATACTGTCAAAATTGTTTAAAAAATATTCATCCCTTTTGACCCAGTAAGTCCATTTCTGGGAATCTAGTCTATGGAAGGAGTCCAAACATTGTGTAAAAGGGGGTGGAGTGGGAACTTTAAACCAAGTAAGCCTCCTAAGTCAGCTTTGGCAAAAGAAACAGTTTCTGAAGGCTGCATCTAAACCCAGTTAAGAGCAGCCTGAAAATGGGTGGGGTGATGTTCCAAGGAGGACTGAGACACGGGACCCAACAGAAAGAGTGCAGGGAGCATTGACAGGCCTTTCTAGAGAAGGATCTAAATTTCCCCTACTCCAGACATGAACACCCCATGGGAGGAAGGGAAAGCACTCCTGGACCACACTATCAACCAAATTCACATCTCACTCCCAAATGTGAAAAAGGAACTGTTACTTTCAGGCTCTGGTCAAGTGGGTATTTACATCTAAATCAACACTCAATTTAGACGTAATAAAGAGCTGGTGCAAATCTCACTGGAAGTTCCTGTGGTGGCTCAGTGGTTAAAGAACCCAACTAGTATCCATGAGGACGTGGGTTCGATCCCTGGCCTCGCTCGGAGGGTTATGGATCTGGCGTTGCCATGAGCTGTGGTGTAGGTGGCGGACACAGCTCAGATCCCAAGTTGCTGTGGTTCTGGTGTAGGCCGGAGACTGCAATTCGACCCCTAGCCTGGGAACCTCCATATGCCGCGGGTGTGGCCCTAAAAGACAAAAAAGACGGGAAAAAAAAAAAAAAAGAAAGAAATCTCCTCACTGAAGACTCCACCTCCCCGCTGAGCTTGTGTGTTATGCCTCAGTGCCCTTCACCTCTAGGAATTTCACTTTCCCGCCGCCAGGTTGGTTATTTAACTCATCTAGCACATCGATCCATACTCATATGTGTCTAGGATGCATTGAGTGAGCCTCATTTCAAGTGCCAGGTCACCCATCTGGGCCTCAGTTTCTTCTGCTACTAAATGGCCTACGAAGCATATCTCGACTTAAAACATGGGCGGTTAGGAGTTCCAGTGGTGCAAGTGGAAACTCCTATAGGAATGCCAGTTCGATCCCTGGCCTCGCTCAGTGGGTAGGGGAACCGGTGTTGCCATGAGCTATGGTGTAGATCGCAGAGGGCTGAGATCCAGAGTTGCCACGCCCTCGGGCGGCAGCTGTAGCTCTGATTCTAGCCCTACCCTGGGTGCCGCCCTAAAAAGCAAAAAAACGAAACAACACAGACGGTGGGCGGCAGTGCCTCAGCTGCTCACTCCAGCCAAACCCAGAGAGCAACCTGAGCAACCCCCCCCCCCCCAAAAAAAAAAACCTGCTTCAGCAACACGCCTCTCCTACTCCACAGGCAGCTTGATGCATGCTGAGACCCTAAAGGCATTCAGCTGGCCTTCCCAGGACATAGTTTCCCCAAGTTCTCTGCGCACACCACACGGCCACCCCAGGTGAACGTGAGTTTGCCCATATAACTTCCCTGTCAAATGCCTCGATTTTCCTGCTTCCATAATGGAGCAAGAACCTACCACCACTCTTCCATGGGGCATGAGAAGAACAAGGTGTTTTTTTTTTTTAATTAAGTGCCTATCATTGCTTCACTCTTATTCTAGTGAGATTGCGAGGGAAGAATTACTATTGTTTTCTATTTAGTATAAATTGACTTCTAGGGAGTAAATTTTCCAAAAGTTCACAGCTGGAGCCCAGCCAGGCCCACCTAAAATTCCAAAGGGAAAGTAGAAAGTGACGAAGAACAGCAATGCTTGTCCTGGTTTTACGTGTCTCAGCTAAAAGCCAAATGTTCGCAAAATTAACATCCTCGGCCCCGCCCCGCGCGGCACCACGTGGATTGGCTGGGAGGCTCAGCCGCGGACACTGTGATTGGTCGCGAATGTCGGGGCGGGCTGGCTCGGGCCCCCTCGGGACTTACTCGCCTATGCTGCGAATCAATGCGGCGCTGGCCTCCTCCCAGCAGTGCGGCTTGACGCTTGTTCTCGATGCGCTCGTTAACTGAGACAGGGTGGGTGCACAGACTGCGCACCCCGGCGTGGAGACTTCTCACTACAACGCGGAGCCTGGCTCGGGCCGCCGTCACGCGCACTGCCGCCGCCATTTTTGCTGGACCGGCGCATGTGCGTCAAGTGTGGGCGCTGCGGCGTTTGCGCCTGCGCAGCATCGGCGGGAAGTAAGTAGCCTGTGGGCTGGGCTGCGGAGCGCAATTTGGAAAAAGGCTGGAGGCCAAAGAGCGTGGGTCCTGAGACTGCGCTAGGGTGTGTCATCGTCAGAAGCGGGGGCCTGGTCAACCGCAAGGCTGGGCCGAAAAGAGACTTTGCCCTTGCTTTTCTCTGGCTACCTAGACCCCTGGTTTTGTTATCCCGCCTCCTCCAGAAAATGAATAGAGTTAATCATTTGTTGAATACCAAGTGTTGCTTTAAGCATTTACCTGTATTAGCTTATTGTCCTGATTTCGCAGCTGAGACAAATGGAGCACAAAGAGATAGAATGATTTAATCCAGCCAGGACTAAAGATGTGGTTGAACCAGATTTCAAACACAGTATTTTACATAATACTTACTGAGCACATGGCTTAAGGATCACTGGAAAAAGCACGATGGAAATGCAAACTTCCAAATTCTCAGACTCCATCCCAGACCTACTAAATCAAATTCTAGAAGTGCGGCCAGCGATCTGTTTCATCACATGGCCTCTAGGTGATTTTAATGCTTGCTCCAGTTTGAGAACCACTTCCCTAGGGATTTAGAACTGAACTGTTGGGAGCTTGTCCATCTGTTTTTCCAGCTAAGAGGCAGCTCTTCAAGGCAAAGAACAAGGTGTATATTTAACATTCTTAGCCACAAAAAAACTGCTAAAGTTGATCATTAACCCCGCCAAGCTCCAGCTCACAGCCAGGACCTTCATAAAGTCCAAACTCTGGCCTGAGACTTTAACATTAATACCATTCAATTCAGCAAACGTTTTTGATCAGCTACTATGTGCCAAAAACTAACCACAGTACTTATTACTTTCATGGAGTAGGAATTATTCACCTAGACACTAGGGAAGCAGAGGGTCTAAGGCTTGAAGTCATTTGACTGGACAAAGCCTGCCTGCACCTCACTAACTGGGTATCTATGCTCTTGGCCCTACATTTAGGGCCCTACCTTAAGGACCTCCCCTTCCCCCAACCTAGAGAAATAGACAAAGGACCGGCATGGTAGCACAGGGGTCAAGGCAGGTGTGTCAAGGAGAGTTATCTCTGAGAAGGTAACTGTATCCCAAGACTAATGGTATGTTCAGATTCACACACATGACTGTGTCCCCGGCTTAGACGAAAATAGTGGTAAATGAGTCTGAAAGGCAGTAATAGAGTTAAGTGTGTGAAGAATTTTGCCATGTTCAGAAATTGGGACTTGATTTGGGCTGGAGCACTGGGACTCCTTTGTCTGAAGTTCCTTTGCAGGTTCCTCTCCTGTGGCACATCTCACACCCTAGTAACATTGTTTGGCTCTCTCCCAGCTGGATTCCCAAGCCAGAGGGCAGGACCTATAGCAGCTTGCTCACCACTGTGGACCTTGCACCTGGAACAAGTCCCAACACATAGGAAGCCCTCAGAATGTATTTGTAGAAGTGAGTTGAGCTTGCAAATAGGCAATTGCCTGTGTCTTGAGAGGTTTTCTCCTACACCTGTGCGTCCTTCCAGGCTCTGCTCAGGTAGCATCTCCTCAAAGTAGTCTACCCTGATCGTCCCTCTACCTAGTTAGGGGAAGTATTGCTCCCTCCGGAAGCAAGAACTTTTTTTTCTTATTGGAGTTTGAATAACCATTGTTTAGCAGAAAGCCCAGTACAGGAGGGATCCATAAACAACTATTAGACTGAACCTGAGTGTTCCCTCCAGGTAGTTCTCCTTCCCTCCCCTTCTTTCTCCTCCCATTCTTCCTCCTTGCTATTCTAGCGCCCCACCCATGGGTACTCAATACAGAGTTCTAAAGATCTATAATTTCATTTCTTCTACCTCAAATGCAAGGCCCAGAGTAGGGTAGGTGGAAGGAGAAGGAGGAGGATTGAACTACCCAGAAGTTGCGCTTTTAGAATCCTTGCATGAGGAAGTTCCTGCTGTGGCTCAGCGTGTTACGAACCCAACTGGCTAGTATCCGTGAGGATGTTTCTATCCCTGGCTTTGCTCAGTGGGTTAAGAATTTGGCATTGCTGTGAGCTTAGTGCAGGTCACAGACGTGGCTTGGATCCTGAGTTGCTGTGGCTGTGGTATAGACCTAGCAGCTGCAGCTCTGATTTGACCCCTAGCCTGGGAAACTGCATATGCCATGGGTGCAGCCCTAAAAAGAAAAAAAAAAAAAAAAAAAGAATCCTTGCATGCTCTGGGCTATTTTCCTGTCCCTAGTCCCCCTCACCAGGTTACTATGTCTGAGTTACTTCTCCATTTCAAGACACAAGTCACCCTGATTTGACTATTTCATCCTTCTCAGTGACTACTGTCAGCAAAAAATGGGTGAAATGGAAGGAAGGAGTAAATTTGGATGAGGTCACAAATATTTGAGATGGAGTATTAGTCTGGTTCCTCAGAGAAGCAGCTACTGAGAGGGGAATTAAACATGTAAGAAACCAATGAGGGGACCACATATGAGAGAACATGGGGCAGAACCTGGGAGAGGCTGGGAGACCCATCAGTCAGACTGCAATGCAAGTCTGACCTCCAGTCAAGTACAGAAGGTGAATGGTAGCTTTTTAGACTATGAGGCAAGTTTAGGGAAAGTTCAGCAAGGATGTCCAGGAGTCCCGAGCCTAATGTTCCTGCCCCTGAATGGCTGGGAGCAGCACATGAGAGACGTGGCCTCAGTGCAGATTCGGCAATGAATTTCAGAACAGCTGGAATGCTCAGTACATCACTTAGTGCAGTCAAGGTGTTTACTCACCTTAGAGAGGTTTGTGAGGATAGGAGTAAAGGGTGTTAGAGAAAATTTTGGAGAGCAGCTGCCACCCATGTGGGAGAAGAGGATTTTTAAGATGTTTCTTGTGCCTTATGAATATACTTCTCCTTTAGTGGTTTATTTTAAAAACTGAAGAAAAAAAAAGTACTTCGAATTCACTCCCCCTCCCCACCAAAACATGTTTCTTTGACTGCTGAGGTTGGGTCATAAGAGTCCTGTTTTAAATTCCAGTTAAAATTGTTGTTAAGACATTAAGCCAGAGTTTCCTTGTGGTGCAGTAGGTTAAGGATCCAGCATTGTCTCTGCAGTGGCTTGGGTTGATGCTGTGGTGTGGGTTTTATCCCTGGCCCCACAACTTAACTTCAGCATGCCACAAGCGTGGGGGTGGGGGGAGTGGTAATGTGAACCTGGTTTTCCCCAAACCACACACTTTTTTCAAGCTGTCCTGGAAAAGCTTCATCTTTTCTGATTTTTGGGGCTCTGTTGGAAATAAGCAGAACTGGCCTATCCTTTTTTCCAGACGCAATTCCACATGGTTGTTCCACCATTACTGAGTTGCTCTTCCTTTGAAGTTTTTTTGCCATCTGTTGGTACCAACTTTAAGCATTCCCTAATTTCCACAACACACCCTCCTCTCTCTTCTGGAATGTCTGTGTCAGGCTCTCTCTTTCCCTTTTCCCTGCTGTATTAATCAGGGTTAGGGTTCCCCAAAGAAATGGAAATATATATACATATATATATTTATAATGAGAAATATATATATTTATAATAATAATATTATATATATTTATAATAATAATATTATATATATTTATAATAATAATATTATATATATAATGAGAATTGGCTCCTGTGGTTATGGAGGCTAAGAAATCCCACTATGTGCTGTCTGAAAGATGGACCAGAACAACAGGCAAGTAAAAATATAAAAGACATGCAAATTTGAAAATAAGTAAAACTCACTACTTGTAAATAAAATACATATAGAAAACACTAAAGATGCAACCAAAAAAAAACAAGAACTAAAAAATGAATTCAGCAAAGTCGCAAAATACAAAATCAACATGTAAAAATCTGTTGCATCTTTAAACTAATAATAAATTATCAGAAGGAGAAATTAAGAAAACAACCCATTTAGAGTTGCATCAAAAAGAATAAAATACTGAGGAATAAATTTAACCAAGGAGGTGAAAGCCCTGTACATTGAAATGATAAGATGTTGGAGTTCCCATCATGGCTCAGCAGAAACAAATCTAACTAGCATCCATGAAGACTCAGGTTCAATCGCTGGCCTCGCTCAGTGGGTTAAGAATCCAGCATTGCCATGATCTGTGGTGTAGTTCACAGATGCAGCTCAGATCTGGCTTTGCTGTGGCTGAGGTGTAGGCCAGTGACTACAGCTTTGATTCTACTCCTAGCCTGGGAACCTCCATATGCTGCGGATGAGGCCCTAAAAAGGCAAAAAAGAAAAAGAAAATGATAAGATGTTAATAAAAGAAATTGAAGACACAAATAAATGAAAAGATATTTCACACTCATAGATTGGAAGAATTAATATTGTTAAGATATTCATACTACCCAAAGCAATCTACAGATTCAGTGCAATCCCTATCAAAATTCCAGTGGCATTTTTTACAGAAATAGACTAAACCATCCTTAAATGCCCCCAGATTGCCAAAGCAATCTTGAGAAAGAAGAACAAAGCTAGAGGCATTGTGCTCCTGATTTAAGACTTTATTAAAAAGCTATAATAGGAGTTCCCTTGTGGCACAGCAGGTTAAGGATCTGGTGTTGTCAATGTAGCAGCTCGGGAAACTGCTGTGACACGGGCTTGATCCCTGGCTGGGGAACTTCCACATGCAACAGGCACAGACACCCCCCCCCCAAAAAAAAGTATAGTAATCAAAGCAGCATAGCATTTGCACAAAAACAGACACATAGATCAAGAGCCAAGAAATAAACTCACTCATAGATATCCAGTTAATTTACAATAAAGGAACTGAGACTATACAACAGGGAAAGAACAGTCCCTTCAATAAACAGTTTTGGGAAAACTGGGTAGCCATATGCAGAAGAAATACTAGACCACTGTCTTACACCACACACAAAAATTAACTCAAAGTGGATTAAAGCTTTCAGCATAAGAACTGAAGCCATAATACTCCTAAAAGAGAGCATAGGCAGTAACCTCCTTGACACTGGTCTTGGCAAAAATTGTTTTGTTTTGTTTTGTTTTGTTTTGTAGGGGCCCAACTGCTGCATACGGAGTTTAACAGGCTAGGGGTCAAATTGGAGCTGTAGCTGCCGGCCTATGCCACAGCCACAGTAACACTGGATCTGAGCCACATCTGTGACCTACACCACAGCTCACAGCAACGCCAGGAATCGAACCCTCAACCTCATGGTTCCTAGTTGGATTTGTTAACCACTGAGCCACGACAGGAACTCCCACAATAATTTTTTTTTATTTGACACAATGCCAAATGCAAAGGCAACAAAAGCAAAATTAAACAGGGACCACGTCAAACTAAAACACTGCTGCACAGAAAAAGAAACAATCAACAAAATGAAAAAGCAACCAATGAAGTGAGAAAATGTTTGCAAATCATATATCTGACAAAGGGTTAATATCCAAAGTATATAGAGAACTCATATAACCCAAGAGCAAAAAATAATAACAATTTGATTAAAAATGGATAGAAGACCTGAATAAATAGACATACCTCCAAAGAGAATACACAAATGCCTAATGTGTGGGTACATGAAAAGATGCTCAACATCACTCATCATCAGGGAAATGCAAATCAAAACCACAATGAGATTTTAGCCTCACACTTGTTAGAATGGCTATTATCAAAAAGAAATTTCCCCTGTAGCACAGAGGGTTAAGGATCCAGCATTGCCACAGCTGTCATAAGTGCAGCACAGGGATCAACTGCATAACCAGGGATTTAACCAAGGAGGTGAAAGACCTGTACATTGACAATAATAAGATGTTGGAGTTCCCATCATGGCTCAGCAGAAACAAATCTAACTAGCATCCATGAGGACTCAGGTTCAATCCCTGGCCTCATTCAGTGGGTTAAGAATCCAGCATTGCCGTGATCTGTGGTGTAGTTCACAGATGCAGCTCAGATCTGGCATTGCTGTGGCTGATCCCTGGCTCAGGAACTTCCACATGCTTCCATTGCGGGGGGGACAGGCCCCCCCCCCAAATGTACAAGAAATAACAAGTGTTAGTGAGGATGTGGAGAAAAGTGAACACCTGTCCACTGTTGTTAAGAATGTAAATTGATACATCCACTGTGGAAAACTGTATAGAGTTTCCTTAAAAAAACTAAAAATAGAACTGCCATATGATCTAGCTATTTCACTTCTGGGTATTTATCCAAAGAAAACAAAAACACTAATTTGAAAAATAATATATACCTCCATGTTCATTTCAGCATCATTTACAATAACCAAGACATGGAAACAGCCTAGGTATCCACCAATGGAATATTATTCAGCCATGAGAAAGAATGAAATCTTGCCATTTATGACATCATGGGTGGAACTTAAGGATATTGTGCTAAGTGAAATGTCAGGTAGAGAAAGACAAATACTGTATGATCTCACTCATATGTGGAAACTTAAAAAAAAAAACCTCAGATTAGTGATTATCAGAGATGGAAGGGTGGGGAGGTGGGCAAAATTGGTGAAGGAGGTCAAAAGGTATAAATTCCCAGTAATAAAATTAATGTAATAGGGATGTACAGCATGGTGACTATATCTAATAATACCATATTATATATTTGAAAATTGCTAAGAGAATGATCTTAAAAGTTATCACAAGAAAAAAACTGTAACTATATATAGTGATGTATGTTGACTTGCTATGGTGATAATTACATAGTATATTCAAATATAGAAACTAATATATGTTACATGTCAATTATACCTCAATTAAAAAAGAAAGCACTCTTAAAAAAAAATTAAAAAGCAGTTCCCATCGTGGTGCAGCAGAAACAAATTCGACTAGGAACCATGAGGTTGGGGGTTCGATCCCTGGCCTCGCTCAGTGGGTTAAGGATCTAGCATTGCCATGAGATGTGGTGTAGGCGCAGACATAGCTTGGATCCTGCGTTGCTGTGGCTGTGGCTGTGGCATTGGTATATAGCTCCAACTAGACCCCTAGCCTGGGAACCTCCATATGCCATGGGTGCAGGCCTAAAAGGACAAGAAACAAAGAAAAAAAGAATAAAAAAGCACTCTATACTATTCATAGTTTATTGAATGTTTATGTATGTATCAATGACTATTAAAGATTATATGGTCTTATTTTTTAACAAAAGATGGAGAACTATGAAAACCTATTGTGGCAATTCAGTCTGAGTCCAAAAGTCTATAAAAAGGAGGCTGGGGAGTTAGTGATGTAAGTCTCCATCTGAGTCCAAAAGCCCTAGAATCAGGACACAAATGTCACAGGGCAGGAGAGAATGGATGTCTCAGCTCAAGCAGAGACACGAAATTTGGCCTTCCTACTTTTTGTCCTACTTAGAACCTTAATGGATTGAACGATGCCCATCCACATTGATGAAGATGATGTTTTTTTACCCCGTATGCTGAATCAAATATAAATCTCTTCTAGAGACACCCTCATAGACACACCCAGAAATAATGTTTACCAGCTATCTGGGCACCCCTTAGCCTAAACTTAGAGAAGTTGATAGAAAAATTAACCATCACACCTGCCTCCCACCACCATTCTCAGAGAGTTCATTGAACCTTTATAATGTTGTCCTCTGGCTCCCTGGCCTCACAATGCTTCAGTTTCCTCAACAAGAAGGATGTTCAGTAGTTCCCATTGTGGTGCAATATGTTATGAAACAGACACTGTCTCTCTGATGATGCAGATGTGGTCCTTGGCCTGGCTCAGTGGGTTAAGGATCCAGTGTTGCCCCATGCTGTGGTGTAGGTTGCAGATTTGGCTCAAATCCATTGTTGCTGTGGCTATGGCCTAGGCCTGCAGCTGCATCTCTGATTTGGCCCCTAGCCTGGGAACTTCCATTTTCCATAGGTGCAGCGATAAATGGGAAAGAGAAAAAAAAGAAAAAAAGAAAAAAAAAAGAAGGGCATTCAACTCTGTTCCACTTCAGCCACCCAAGTGCTAGGCTTTGTAATCACCAAGAATTTCTCAACTTCCAGGACCTGGAAGCTGGAGGGTTTCTCTACCACCTCGTTTCCTCCTATCTTTCCTGTGCCTTTCTTCATACTGAATCTGATCCATGCCTTTAATATAACGTTTTAATTCTCCCAGTATAACCATGTAAGCTCTACATACTCTAACACTCTGCCCTCTCTCAACCCCTTTCCATCAAGATCACCATGCCAACGCCCAACTCTGGATCATACTTCTTTTGGACCATGGTGATTCCACTCACAGACTGCCCACAGTTACTGGAAGAAGCCACAGAATCATGCCAAATATATTAGTTTCCTAGAGCTGCTGCAATCAGTGACCACAAAATGAGTGCCTTAAAACAACAGACATTTATTTGTTCATGGTTCTGGAAGCCAAAGTCCAAAATCAAGGTTTTGGCAGGGACGATCTCCCTTCAAAAGCTCTGAAGGAGAATCCTTTCTTGCCTTTGCCAGGTTCTGGTGGCTCCTGGTGGGCCTAGGGTTATGGCAGCATCACTCCCATCACATCTCCATCTTCACATGGGCTTCCTCCCTGTGTCTTCTCTTTGTGATTCCCTCTCTCCCTTTTCTTGTTACGACACCAGTCATTGGATTTAGGGCTCACACTAAATCCAAGATGACCTCGTCTTGAGATCACTAGCAAGATTACATATGCAAGGGTCTATTTCCAAATAAGGTCACATTCACAGGTGCCAGGGGTTAGGGCTTGAACATGTCTTTTGGGGGGGGGAACATCATTTCCAACACTATACTAGGTCACTGTACAGATTCTTGCTGTTCCTAGCTATTCTCTGAAATGCTATCTCTGTGTGTCCAAACTTGATGCATCTAAATTCAAACACCATTTCTTCCACAAAGCATTTCCTCAATTTTGCATTTCCACAATTTCCCATTCTAAGCAAACTCTTCTTTCTCTAAACTTCCATCTACTTTTTGGTTCCTCATTTCTATTTTTATCAATATCTACCTTTCATTGGCGCTATCTGTGGAAGACAGCCTTACACTTGTCTGGTTACCTGAATTGCAGAAGTTGTCTCTTTACCAGACTTCTCTTTAAAAACTTAGTTTGGACTGAAATCATTTATGTTGCTCCTGGCACCACTGAACATGTTGCCCTGGCCTTGCTACCTTAAAAGTCCCTGTATGTCTCAATCAAAAGAGGTTTATCATTCTTTGTGATTCCTCTTCCCTAACCAGTTCTCTTTGCTTCTGCCTTCCCCCCAGTTCTCTGCTCAGCAACCTGTCCTTTTTCCTTTCTTTTCCGTTTCTTTTTTTTTTTTTTTCTTTTTGGCTGCTCCACAGCATATGGAGTTCCCATCTCAGGCAGCTGAGGCAACGCTGCATCCTTTAACCCACTGTGCTGAGCCAGGGACCAAACCTGCATCCCAGCACTGCAGAGATGCCACCCATCCTGTTTCACCTCAGTGAGAACTCCAACCTATCCCTTTTCTTTTTTTTTTTTTTGTCTTTTTTTTTTTTTTTTGCTATTTCTTGGGCCGCTCCTGCGGCACATGGAGATTCCCAGGCTAGGGGTCTAATCGGAGCTGTAGCTGCCTGCCTACACCAGAGCCACAGCAACGCGGGATCCGAGCCGCGTCTGATCGAGGCTAGGAATCAAACCCCCAAGCCTCTTGTTCGAACCCGCAAGCCCATGGCTCCTAGTCAGATTCTTTAACCACTGAGCCACGACGGGAACTCCTTATGATGGTACCTTCTTGATAAATTGCATTAAAATTATTTGCTGAGGGTGTTCCCTTCATGGTGCAGTGGAAACAAATCCAACTAGGAACCATGAGGTTGGGGGTTCGATCCCTGGCCTTGCTCAATGGGTTAAGGATCTGGCGTTGCTGTGAGCTGTGGTGTAGGTTGCAGACGTGGCTGGGATCTGGCGTTGCTGTGGCTCTGGTGTAGGCCAGTGGCTACATATCTGATTCAACCCCTAGCCTAGAACCTCCATATGCCAAAGGTGTGGCCCTAAAAAAAAAAAAAGCAAAAAAAAAATTATTTCCTCAGATTTTACTAACTTCACGCTTCCCATCCACGTTACACTCCATTTCTGTCTGTATTTATACCTGGCAGTGGGTTTGGGATGTATGTGTTCAGAACTATGATATACTGGGTACACTCAGCTGGAATGTTAGAAGATAGGAAAAAGGACATGGATTTGAAGAAAGAGTCCTTGAGCTCACAAGAACAGTTCCAGTATCCCATTTTGAGAATATTGATTCTATCACCCTTGAGGATGGCCTTTTCCATTTCAGCCAAAAGTCCCAACTATTCTCCCCATTTCTGATTACTGGTTTGCATTTAAGTTAAAATGCAGCCATGATATGAGAAATATTCTTTCATTTCCCCTCATCCTCCTTCTTTCTAACTGTCTTCCAACCACTTAGAAAATTCTAAGACTAGAGTACCGGATTAAGAAATGTTTCTTTAAATTAGTGGCTTCTCTTCCTCCCTTCTTTTTCCTTTATAACTCCTGATATATTTCTAACAGGTTATATGATCTATACTAATTTCATAATGATTTCTACTGTAATGGATGGTTTTAAGTATTTGGTATGAATTATGCTGTTCTAAGGTGATTAAAGCTAAAATCTAGGAACTGGAAAAGTTAAGTAATGTTATATGATTCCACTGGATTATATAGCTGTTTAGAGTGAGGATTCTATAATTTTTATTTCTTTTTTTTTTCTTTTTTGGCCACCTCATGCATCAATATGGAGTTCCCAGGCCAGGGATCAGATTCAAGCCACAGTCTCAACCTAAGCCATGGTGGTGGCAATGCTGGACCCTTAACCCAACATGCTGGGCTGAGGATCAAATCTGTGTCCCCACTGCTCCCAGTTGCTCCACAGAGGGAAGCCTTATAATTTTTATTTCTATGTTTCTAGTGCCATATTCAATCACTGAATGAACTTAGTCTCTCCCTATTCCAGTTTCTCTGGGAAGATGGAACTATCTGACACTCAGTTCTATCATCAGAGGCAGCTTCCTTCTCATGGAGCACAGGAAACCTATACAAAGTTTCTCAAGAGTGTTGTTGACATTTGAGACAATCTTACTGGGGGATATCAAAAGTAATAAAGATAATTGCTTTCCATTAGGGTACGGTTCATTCAATCCATCTCCCCTCAAAATTCAACCATATGATCAATGCAACTGTGAGTGACCCAAAGTGAATGAGAGAAAGAAGGAAGGAAGGTTGGGAAGAAGCATCTTAGACTGCAGTGCACACTAAGGAAAGTCAGCAGAAGAGCTGAATGGAGTGATGCCAGCATGTACTATCTGCTTTCCCACATGATTTTTTATTGTGTCAAGCAGGAAGGAAGGAGGGAAAGTAGGAAGGAAGGAAGGGAGGGAAAGTATAAAAAAAAGAAAATGAGGAAAGATGAAAGAGAAGAGAAGGAAAAGGAAGACAAAAGATGGAAAGGGCAAGAAAGGAAAAGACACTGTTTGAAGCCTTAGAAAACAACTGCAACAAGAGAATTTTCTTTTATATATAGGAAAGGATTAAGTTAATATTGATGTATTCCGTATTTGCAGAGTCTGATGATCATGGGCTGTAAAATGCCCTAGAAAGAAGCACTGCAGTAATTAGGAGTTGGTGAAGGGTTTCTGGTGCAAAGGGAAAACATGTTTGATGCCATCAAAATTGAGTTCCAGGAGTTCCCACTCTGGTGCAGTGGGTTAATAAGCTGACTTTAGTCACTTGGATCACTGCAGAGTCACAGGCTTGATTCCTAGCCCAGTACAGTGAGTTAAAGGATCAAGTGTTGCCACAGCTATGGCGTAGGTCACAACTGCAGCTTGGATTTGATCCCCAGCCTGTGAACTTACATATGCCAGGGGTGCAGCTATAAAAAAAAGCAACTGAATTCTGGAGTTCCCATTGTGGCATGGTGGGTTAAGGACCCAATGTATTCTCTGTGAGGATGGAGTTGGATCCCTGGCCTCTCTCAGTGGGTTAAAGGTCTGGCATTGCTGCATAGCCATGGCTATGGCATAGGCCTGCAGCTGCAGCTCTGATTCAACCACTAGCCCAGAAATGTCCATAAGCTGCAGGTGCAGCCATAAAAAGAAAAACAAAAACTGAATTCTAAGTAACACTCACGAGTGCTGAAAAAAATTCAATTCATCTCTTTGAGTTGCATTTCCCCTTTATTAACAGAAGGAAATAATACTGACCCTATAGAAGAGATGGGATGATTAAATTAAGTATGAAAGCATATTTAAAGTGCCCTTCTCAGTGCTGGGTGTGCACTAGGTTCTTCATAAATGGTAGTGCCCCGAACAAAAAGACACTTATAGAATGGGAGAAAATATATGCAAACGAAGTGACTGATGAGGGATTAACCTCCAAAATATACAAACAGCTCTATATATATATATAAAAAAAAAAGTTCCCATTGTGGTGCAGCAGAAATGAATCTGACTAGTATCTGTGAGGAAGCAGGTTTGATCCTTGGCCTTGCTCAGAGGGTCAAGGATCCTGCATTACTGTAGCTGTGGTGTAGGCCAGCAGCTGTAGCTCCAATTCGACCCCTAGCCTGGGAAGTTTCATATGCTGTGGGTATGGCCCTAAAAAACAAAACCAAAAACCAAAAAACCCAACCCAATCCAAAAAAAAAAAGGTCAAAAGATCTAAATAGACATTTCTCCGAAGAAGACAGACAGATGACTAAAGGGCATATGAAAAGATGCTCGACATCACTAATTTTTAGAGAAATGCAAATCAAAACCACAATGAAGTATTACCTCATACCAGTTAGAATGGCCATCATCAAAAAGTCTACTAATAAAAAAAGCCTACAAACAATTGGAGTTCCAGCTATAGTGCAACGGGTTAAGGATCCAGCATTGACACAGCTGTGGCATAGGCTGCAGCTGTAGCTCTGATTCAGTCCCTGGCCCAGGAACTTCCATATTCCCTGGGTGTGGAAAAAAAAATCCTACTAACAATAAATGCTGGAGTAGAGTAAAGGGAACCCTCCTACACTGTTGGTGGGAATGTAAACTGGTAAAACCACTAAGGAAAACAGTACAGAAGTTCCATAAAAAAAGTAAACTACAACTACTATATGATCCAACAATCCCACTCCTGGGCATCTATCCCAAGAAAACTGTAATTCAAAAAGATATATATGCCCCAATGTTCATTGCAGCACTGTTTGCAATAGCCAAGACATGGAAACAACCTAAATGTCCATTGACAGAGGAATGGATAAAGAAGATGTACATATATGCAATGGAATACTACTCAGCCATTAAAAAGAATAAAATAATGGCATTTGTAACAACATGGATGGACTTAGAGATTATCATACTAAGTGAATTTAGACAAGTATATGATATCACTGATATGTTGAATCTGATTTTTAAATGATACAAAATAATTTATTCACAAAATAGAAACAGATTTGAAGATTTTGAAATCAAACTTATGGTTACCAAAGGGGAAACGTTGAGGAAGGGATAAAATGGGAGGCTGGGATTGACATATACACATTACTATATATGGGATGGATGAGTAAGAAGGACCTACTGTATAGCACAGGCAAATATACTCAATACTTTGTGGTGACCCATATGGGAAAAGAATCTGAAAAGGAATGGATATATGTATATGTATAACTGAATCATGTTGCCATACACCTGAAACTAACACAATGTTGTTAGATTCTAACTATACTCAAATAAAAAAATTTTTTTAAATGGTGATTCCATTGACTCTAGCTTGAGAGGAGAGTCCAGAGTAGATGGGAAGGATAGTGAAGATGAAACCGACTCCGAAGATCTGAAGAAGATAATTAATTATTACAAGGAAGGAATTGTCAAGTAGGATAATCAAAAGTCAAAAAGCAAGCGAATCTGGAGTTCCCATTGTGGCACAGTGGAGACAAATCCAACTAGTATCCATGAGGATGGCAATTTGATCCCTGGCCTCACTTAGTGGGTGGAGGATCTGGCAGTTACTGTGAACTGCGGTGTAGGTTGCTCAAATCTGACGTTGCTGTGGCTGCAGCATAGGCCAGCAGCTGTAGCTCTGATTCAACCCCTAGCCTGGGAACAAACCTCCATAGGCCGAGGGTGCTGCCCTAAAAAGAAAAACAAAACAAAACCCTTTTGCCAGGCCTTGCTGCCCCTGCCTCAGAATTCTCAAGGCCATCCCATCACTGAGAATGTTTTCTATATTGTCGTGTATCTTTGCATTACTCCCACATTCGAGTCTTGAGTGGGAATGGGTCAGATTGTCAGAAACTAAGTAACATGCCCACATCCTGGCATGGGAAGGATCTAACCCATTTGGCATCAAGAGTTCCATAATAGGAGACTCCCTCTAAATAAAAGAGAGGGAATTAAGATGGTGCGTACCCGAGAAAAGGACAAATTATTTTTGTATTACCTAGAGTAATGCCAGCAACTTAGTAAACCAACTTCATGTTTTCAGTGACCTAACATAATAGAGGATTACTGTTTACTCACCCAACATTCCAGTGGAGTTGTTCCTGCACACGGTGGCCAGGATTTCCTCAACATAGTGATTCAGGGGCCCAGGCTCCTTCCGTCTTGTGGCCTCACCATTCCTAGAGTCCTCTGCACTCAACTGAAGAGTAGAGAAGGAGAAAAGTGGAAGAGGAGCCTTGCTTCTTAAAGATCCCAGTCACCCCCGGATACAGGAGCTTGGCAATGTGGTTCCTGGCTGGCCAGCCACTTTCTAGCAACAGTTCCACAGTATAGAAAGGGGGTCACAAAATTTTGGTTGACAGTTAGTCTGTGCCACACTCTCTACTGGGTCAATGCATGTGGTAAAATGTATGGGGGTTGGGGGTAGGAAACTGAAGATGAAAGCACCTTGAGAAGATGGGAAACTGTTTTGAGTAGGGGATTTGGAGAGTAAGGAATGAGACAGTGTAACAGTAAGTTGAAATAAGTGGGAAACGTCAATCCTGGGGTGCAGGATAGTCTGAACTCAGCACCCCCAACAACCTCTTTGTTGAGGTTGCACTGAATTCCTGCTATATATAGGGGGCTTGCTGAAGTGCAGAGATTGTCAAGGGTGCTAATTAGGAAGATGTGGGTGAAGAAAGATACATTTTGTTTTCTAGGTAGCATTTGTAAAGTGTTGGGTGAGTGCTGGGGGCAAGTACTATAAAAGTTCAAAATAGGAAGTTATTACTGACTGCTGAGGGCTTAGGGCAGATGTTTAGTCCTGGTCCTCCAAGAAGCTGATGCCCAGGTAGGATTGAATGTGTAAGAAATGTATTGAAGTCAGTGCCTGTGAGAGAAAATGGGGAGGGAGCCAGGGGAGTCTGGGAGAAGCTCTAGACTGCAAGTGTCAATTAAATCTGACCCGAGTGAAGGAGAGAGGGCAGAATGGGAGGTGGGCTGGGTGGAAGCATCTTAAACTGTAGAGCAGTTTAAGGAAAGTGGAGCAAGACCATGAGACAGTCCCTGAGCAAGGTCACCCACCCAGATAAGTCCCATATCTCCCAGCACATCCTTCTTCCATTTCCCTTCCACAGTCAGTTTTTGGCTGGGAGCAGCCTGCAAGATTCGTGACCTCAGAAGAATTCCAGCCCTGGATTTCACAGAGCAGTAGCTGGGTCCCTTGTCAATTACACTCCTTGTAGTTGGAAATCTGAGAGGTACATTCTCATGGCTACCACCATCCACCCTTTGCCCCACACAGATCTAACTCTTCTCACAGGTTTGAGAAGCATTTTCTCCCTGATCCTGTGAGCCTTTCTTCCTGAGAGGAAACGCAGAAGAGAGCATTTAGTGACACAAACTATAGCCTCTGTTGCTGCAGTGGATCTCAGAGCCACAACTGGTATCCCATCCTCTCCCTCCTTCAACATCCATTCTCAAGTCCCCTCCCCAACAGTGATCACCTTGGCAGGTCTTGGTGACTTACCTGGTGATGTGACTCAAACTTTCATTCTGGAAGGGTCTGCACCATTGGTATTGATACCTTTCTCAGGCCAAGTTGCATCATTTGTCCATTCATAGCCACAACAGAGTACCAGGAGCCACTCAAGTGGATTGCCTGGCTTCCACATATGTTTCTCCTTGTCCCTACTGCGTAAAAGCAGCCCTCCTTCTGATCAGGTTAAGTACCCTTGCTGGATAGTGATTCTTCTCACCTGCAGGTTCCTAGACACACTGAACTCAAAGTGCCCTGGCATCAGCTACAGCTTATAATTCAATGAGACCCTTGCTATATCCTCTGGCAAAAGTGTGCCCCCTTTGGGGACTTGGATATCTAAACAAGTCAAGAGTTGTAGGTCTAAGAAGCACAAAATTTCTCAATGAGTCGTTGGGTGTGATAGTAAGTGGGGTTACTTATGCTTCTACCTCTTGGTTCCCAGACCCACATCTTCTTCTTAATCAAAGCACCATAGAGAGGTCTCTGATTTAATACACACACTGTACCTTGAAAGAGGGACCCATCCACGCAAACCCTATGCTGTGCTTGCTGCCTCTATCCAGTACTTCAGTGCCATTGCAAACTGGCCTTATCTGAGCATTCTAATGTCTCTGGAGCTCTGCACTCTAACAATTAGGTCTTCATTCTACCACTTCATTCATTCATTCCTTTCCCCGATAGAGATAAAGGTCTCATTGTAAGCTATCCCAAAGGCCTCTGGGCTCTTTTTTTTTTTTTTTTTGTCTTTTTGCCATTTCTTGGGCCACTCCCACGGCATATGGAGGTTCCCAGGCTAGGGGTCAAATCGGAGCTGTAGCCACCGGCCTACGCCACAGCCACGGCAACGCGGGATCCGAGCCGCATCTGCGACCTACACCACAGCTCACGGCAACGCCGGATCGTTAACCCACTGAGCAAGGGCAGGGACTGAACCCACAACCTCATGGTTCCTAGTTGGATTCGTTAACCACTGCCCCACGACGGGAACTCCTGGGCTCTTTTATTTAACCAAAAATTGCTTGTTACTAATGGCTTTTCAGTCTCATGATTTCTCTGCAGGAATCAATACAACTTGGTAATTACCACCCAATTTTACTATCCTTGCAGGTATTTTTCCTTCCCATGTTTTTAAGATGCCTGTGTCATCACAACTGCCACAGTATTCCCCTCTGCTAGGCCATGGCCCCAGGTTAACACAGGTGGAATCTTTAGCAGTTGAGCTACTCCCTCATGCCAGGAACTTCCTATGCCTCACCTACAAACTAGGCATCCTCTTTGGATGGGCAGTAGATGAGACAGTCCAAATTCCTATCTTATTCCAAATTCCTATTTTCCTGGATCACTTCTGGTACCACTTGTGTAAGTCCAGGTCACTGAGAAATGATGCAAGACCGGATTTTTTTTTTAAATTGAAGTATAGTTGAATTACAATGTTGTGTTAATTTCTGCTGTGCAGCAAAGCGATTCATTTAGACATACATATACATTCTTTTTTATATTTTTTCCATTATGGTTTATCACACTGTATTGAGCATAATTCCCTGTGCTATACACTAGGATCTTGTTTAACCATTCTATATATAATAGTTTGCATCTGCTAATCTAAAACTCCTAATGTATCCCTCCCCCATCCCCCTTCTCCTTGACAACCACGTCTGTTTTCTATGTCTGTGAGTCTGTTTCTATTTCATAGATAAGTTCATTTGTGTCATACTTTAGATTCCACAGGTAAGTGATGTAATATGATATTTGTCTTTTCTCTCTAACTTGGCTTCCCTTAGTATGATAATCTCTAGTTGCATCCATGCTACAAATGACATTATTTCATGCTTTTTAAGGCTGAGTAGTAGTCCACATCTTCTTTATCCAGTCATCTGTTGATGGACATTTTGGTTGTTTCCAAATCTTTGTTATTGTGAATAGTGCTGCTCTGAACATAGGGGTGCACATATGGTTGTTTTTTGTTTTGCTGTTTAGGGCCACATCTGTAGCATATGGAAGTTCTCAGGCTAGGAGTCAATTCGGAGCTGTAGCTGTTGACCTACGCCACAGCCACAGCAATACAGAATCTGAGCTGTATCTGCGAACTACATCACAGCTCACAGCAATGCTGGATCCTTAACCCCCTGTGCAAGGTCAGGGATAGAACCTGCGTCCTCAAGGATATTAGTTGGATATTTTTGAATTATAGTTTTGTCCAGATATATGTTCAGGAGTGGGATTGCTGGATCATATGGCAACTCTATTTTTAGTTTTTTGAGGAACATCCAAACTGTTTTCTATAATGCTGCACCAACTTACATTCCCACTGACAGTATAGGAAGGTTCTCTTTTCTCCACACCCTCTCCAGCATTTGTTATTTGCAGACTTTTTAATGATGGCCATTATGATTGACGTGACGTGATACCTCATTGTAGTTTTGATTTGCATTTCTCTAATAATTAGTGTTGTTGAACATCTTTTCATGTGCCTATTGGCCATCTGTATCTCTTCTTTGGAGAATGTCTATTTAGATCTTCTGCCCTTTTTTCAGTTTTTTGTTGTTGTTTTTACTGAATGTATGAGTTGTTTGTATATTTTGGAGATTAAGCCCTTGTTAGTCACATCATTTGAAAATATTTTCTCCTATTCTGTAAGCTGTCTTTTTGTTCTAGTTATGATCTGCTTTGCTGTATAAAATCTTGTAAGTTTTATTAGGTCCCTTTTTTTTTTTTTTTTTACTTCTATTGACTTTGGGATACTGACCTAAGAAAACAATGGCATGATTTATGTCAAAGAATGTTTGTCTATGTTCTCTTCTAGGAGTTTTATGGTGTCGTGTCTTATGTTTAAGTCTTCAAGCCATTTTGAGTTTATTTTTGTGTGTGGTATGAGGGTATGTTCAACTTCATGATTTACATGCAGCTGTCCAACTTTCCCAGGACCACTTTTTTCTAAAGAGACTGTTTTTCCATTGCATATTCTTGCCTCCTTTGTTGAAGATTGACCATGTATGTGGATTTGTTTCTGGGCTCTCCATTCTGCTTGATTTATCCATGTATCTATTTTGTGCCAATACCACACTGTTTTGATTACTCTAGTTTTGTAGTACTGTCTGAAGTCTGAGGGGGTTATGCTTCCTGTTTTGTTTTTATCCCTCAGGATCACTTTGACAATTCTAGGTATTTTATGGTTCCATATAAATTTTAGGATTATTTGTAGTTCTGTGAAAAATGTCATGGGTAATCTGGTAGGATCACACTAAATCTATAGATTGCTATGCACAGTATGGCCATTTAAACAATATTAATTCTTCTAATCTAAGAGCATAGGGTAGCTTTCCATTTCTTTGAATCATCTTCACTTTCCTTTATTGTTTTATAGTTGTCAGCATATAAGTCTTTCACCTATTTGGTCAAGTTTATTCTTAAGAGTTTTTTTTTTTTTAATGTGATTTTAAAAGGCATTTTTTTCCCTTTACATTCCATTTCTGATGATTCATTGTTTGTGTAAAGAAATGCAACCAATTTCTGTATGTTAATTTGATGCAAGACAAGATTAATCATGCAAGAATGTATTAGAGGAAATGACTATTAGAGAAAATAGGGAGGCAAATAAGTGATACTGGGAGAGCCATCAGATTACAGTGCAAGTCTGACTGAGTAAAAGAACAAAGGAAGGAACATTGGATGGAAACATCTTACACCTCAATGCAGTTATAAGGAAAGTTGGACAAGGTTTTTTAGTAGTCTCAAAGTCATCTGTCAGAGGAGCCTGTCACCTCCCAGGAATGGGCCTGCCTTAGTGTCTCTGCCATACTCATTCATTGTCTGAGAGCAGCCTGTAGGAAGTAGAACCTTGGTGCAAACAGTAATGAATTTCAGAGGGCAATAACCTGCACCCTCAGTCAATTATGCTCACTGCAGTCAGAGACCTGAGAGGTACATTCTAATGGTCTCCACAGCAATCTTCATAGAGGAAGTGAAATAAGGTCAGGGCCTAGAAAATAGGTAGTAATTAGGTAAGTAGTGATGGATGGAAGATACATCCAATGATGATTGGTAGGCAGAGTGTACTATGTGCTCTAGATAAAATACATAGGGCACCTTATCTGTAAGGTATCTTGTCTAAAAGATTAACTTCAGTGATGTCATGAGGAAAATAAGATAAAATAAAGATAAAATTGTTGTGGGCTTTGAATATCAGGATAAGAAATTCAGTCTGTATCCTATAGGCATTAGGAAGTGATGAACATATTAAATCTACATTTTACCCACCCTCTTGGGAGCTTTGAATTCTAGTGATTACTTTCTCCTTTTTTCCTTCCTCCTTCATGAAAAATTCTCTTGGCTTCTTTGACATGGCATACTCCTAGTTTTCCTTCTAAATCATCTGCCACTCCTTCTCAGTCTCCTTTGTGCAGTTACTCATGACTTGAAAGTGGGTAGTTTGCCCAGAGGAGAATATAAATGGAGAAGAACCTAAGTCTAAGGGTAGAGTTAATTAATTATTTGGTTAGTTAGTTAGCTGATCCATCTAAGCAAGTATTTTACTGTTAAACCTAAACTCTTCAATGGCTTCTCAATGTCCCTATGGTAAACATTCCTAACATTGTCTATAAATCGCTGCATGGCCTAGATCCTAAAGTCTCTATGACTCATCCAGTACCATCCCCCCAGTCTCTCTGCTTTAGCCAAACTGGAAATTACCATGTGTCTCTTCTGCAGGGTCTTTGCCTTCACTGAGTAGAAGGTTCACCTCTCTCCTTTTCAGTAGTTGATGTCTACTCATCTTCAGATTTCAGTTTGACACTTCCTTAGAGAAACCTTCCCTGACTCCTTTAACTAAATCATATTCTTCTGTTATATGTTTCTTATACCATTTTCCTTTCATTTGTAATTATCAAAGTTGTCATTTTAGACTTATTTGTGTGAGTGTTTGATTAATGTCATTTTGTTAATCTCTCCAACTATACTATAAAGCCACATGAGGGTAAGAACTGGGTCCATATTTTTATTTTTCTTGTATCACTTAGGACAGTGACTGAAATATATTTAACAGAGTACCTTAAAGAATTGATGTATGAATGAATAAAGAGTGGCAGTTCTTGAGCAGAGGAGGGTGGTGATATTTGTGCAAATTAGAGTCTTAGCTTAATAATCAACACTGGGTAAGATCAAGTATAGCTGTGGGAGACTTACATTAGAGAGTCCGGCTAGAGGTCAACTGTAAGTTTGTGGTAAAGAAGGCACACTAGGGCAAAGGCTAAGATGCTAAATAAAAGGACCCTTAGATACAATGGCTTAAATAAAATAGCTGTTTACTTATCTCCTAGGAATGTCTTCAAAGTTTACGTGCAACAACATTCACTGAAGTGTTATTTAAATAGAGAAAAATTAATAACCTTGATGTCCAACAATAGCAGGATACTTAAGTAGATTGTCGTATTACTATTCAACGGGATAAAAGTCGTGTTGCGGAACAATGGCTCTCATACTTTGTACATTAGAATTACCTGGAGGGCTTGTTAAAACTCAGTCTGCAAATCGAGTATACTTTAATTTTTAGAAAAGGCTAGAAAAACAAACAAACAAACAAAAAGCACAGCCTGCTGGGCTTAGCCCAGAGTTTCTGAGTCAGTAAGTCTGGGGTAGTGTGCAAAAATTTGCATCTATAAATACTTGGGTGATGCTGATGCTGCCAGGGACCACAACTTGAGAACAACTGTTGTAGAAGAAAATATAACAAAATGAGACAATGCTTACGGCATATTGTCAACTGAGAAAAGCAGGTTCAGAAAAGTCTCCAAGATGGAATTTATTCATGATCTCATTGTGATAGAAAATATATATGTATTTGTGATGACTTAGAGATCTGTAAAAGTATGTTAGCTGCTCACAGGTGGATTTACATGCAATCTTTTTGTTTGCATCTATAAATTGTTTACAGATGCATAACGTGTAATAAGGTAGTGTGTTTTCATTACTTTTAATTTTTTTGAGGTAAAATACACATAACATTTACCATCTTAACTAATTTTAAGTGTGTACAACTCAGTGGTATTAAATATATTCACATTGTTTTGCAACCATCACCACCATCCATCTTCATATCTCTTTTCATCTTGTAAAACTGAAATGCTATACCCATTAAGTAATAATAACTCTCCATTGTTCCCTCCCTCAGGCCCTGGAAACCAACATTATACTTTTGGTCTTTTTAAGTTTGATTATTCTAAGTATTTCATAAAAGTGGAATCATAATAAACTGGTTTGCTATTGTTTTTAAGAAAAAGGGTTATTTATAAGACTTGTTGGGGGAAGTGGTAAAAGTGGTAACTCCAAGGTTATAAGATTTAGAGAAAGAGAACGTTGTCAATGTGAAATCTGGATGTTGGGGAACTGATGATGTGTTCAGTTTTGGATGTATACATTCTAAAGTGATGGTAGAATACCTAGGTGAAGATGAAAGTGGGAAGCTAGAGATAATGACTCTGAAGCTCAGAAGAAATGTCAAAGTAGAGACACTGATGTAATAGTTATTCAAGAAGAAGGGATCACTTAATCCATTAGACCAGATGAGTGGCCAGAGCAGGGGTATGAAATAAAAAGAGCTAATAACCAAGGCCTGAATTCATTCATTCAAACACTCATGCATTCATTCAAAAATAAATGAACTAATACTTAAAGTCCTCAAAAAACTTACAATCTAATAAGTGAGAGATATAAATAGCTGGTTTCGATTTAGGGATATCTTTAACATCAAATTGAAACAGAAGAAAATAATCCATAAATAAGAAAGAAATTACCCAGACATAGGAAAACTTGGACAGTACAAAATTGTAGAACAATGGAGAAAGAAGGTTTTCAGAAGAAAGATGTCATGAATGATAAAATTATTTTCCAGAGAAGTCAAGGAAAATAAGATTTAGTAAAGTACATTGATATCATTAAATAGTACCTTTCCTTTGTTCCAGAATTGGGGCTTAGGGCCCAGAGCTAAAGATAATGAAGCAAAGGATCTCAAACGTTTTAGCCATCTTCCTCAGGACTAAAGTAAAAAAACCAGCTCTGCTACTATCAGATACCACCCCAACCCTATCTCTCTTCCTAGTTCATAGGAAAAGAGGGAAGAAGTAAAGAGTCAGAGACCAGGATTGAGGTTGTGAGTTTATGGCAAGAGGTGTTCATTCCCCTCCGAGGAAAGCCATGCTTCTCCTCTACTCCCACCACCAAGTGCCTTTGGAGATGGAGTATGTGGGAAAGGGAGACTGATTTCCTGGTTAAACATATTCTTGACTTGATGGAAGCAAAGAGAAAGGAACTGAAGAGAGATATTGAATAGGATTTGAGGGTAGCCTATGGAGTAGTCTGAATTCTCACCATTTTTCATGGCAAGAATGATTATTTCCTGTTAGATGGACCCCAAGGACAGTAGCCAGGATTGAACTGTTTTGGCAGTGCCCCACTAAGGGAGCTATCACCTGGCAAGAGGGTTCTAGCAACAGGAGGCTTGGGGATAAAGTCCTAGGAGTGTAAAATGAAGAGGCTCTGTAAGGGGCCAACCCAGAGGTATTCTCTCATGTGAGGGCAAATGTGAGTGGACACCCAGAACTAGTTGTGAAAAATGCAAACATGTACCCAAGAGAGACCTTGCACTTGGAGGCCTGCCAGTCAGAACTTCAGTTACCAATTAAGGTTAGCCAGAGAAGCAGTGGCAACCATTAGGGCAAGAACTGCAGTCCTTCCCAGTTGAGCAGATATCTGTCCAGACCCACTCCAATCATTTGCAGAGCCCAGGGCAAGAGTTCAAGTGGCAGCTTACATACCACCTGGCTAAATATTGCCAAGTTATAAATCAAACTTCTACATAAAATGTGTTTCATCTTCCTACTTTGACAAACGTGTTTACTAGACGACATGGAAGACCAGGTTAAACTTTAGAATTTTTGAGGAATTCCCTTGTGGAGCATTGGGTTAAGGATCTGGAGTTGTCACTGTGGGGGCTTAGGTCATTGCTGTGGTGTGGGTTTGAACCCGAGCTTGGGAATTTTTATATGCCATGGGTGCGGCCAAAAAAATAATAATAATTTAGAATTTTTGAAGTCCTTGGAGTTTCATACCAGAATGTGGCTTCATAGGCAGAGTTGGTCTCCCAACTATGGCTCCTGGCCCACCTCCCTTCTCTTCTTACCTTGACTCTTCTCATCTTTCAAGGATCCTAACATGTTCACCTCAACCCAAACATCCAATCTCTATTACCAACTGCTGTCCCTTGGCCGTTTCTTAGAATCCTTGGTTCTTTGGGCCCCTCTACCTGACAGGAGGAGAGGCTTCACCAGAGTTGCCCCTTCCTAGTGCAAACCTACTACTGCCCTTGTCCCTCTTACTCTCCTATTTATACCAACACACCAGAGGAGAGAGTGTTTGAGGAGTGGAGGGAGAGGAAGAGATGAGATTTGAAAACATTTTGAGTTTATAGTTTGTGGTAGAAACTGCTAGTTGTCATCCAAAGTCTATTCTTCTTCCTTAACAGTAGAACTTCCATTTCACTTGGCATGTCCATGCACCTACTAAAAGAATGTATTTCCGGGAGTTCCTGTCGTGGCGCAGTGGTTAACGAATCCGACTAGGAACCATGAGGTTGCGGGTTCGGTCCCTGCCCTTGCTCAGTGGGTTAACGATCCGGCGTTGCCGTGAGCTGTGGTGTAGGTTGCAGACGCGGCTCGGATCCCGTGTGGCTGTGGCGTAGGCCTGTGGCTACAGCTCCGATTCAACCCCTAGCCTGGGAACCTCCATATGCCGCGGGAGCAGCCCAAGAAATAGCAACAACAACAACAACAAAAAGACAAAAGACCCAAAAAAAAAAAAAAAGAATGTATTTCCGGACACCCTTCCAATTGAGCATGGTAAAGGGACTAAGTTATAGCCAAAGAAATGTAAAGGAAGTGTGACATGGGCTGCTTTAAAGTGGAGATTGCTTTAAAGGCTCTGACTCAGTTGGGAGGTAGACCCTTTTGTTTTTTTTTGTTTTGTTTTGTTTTTTTGCTATTTCTTTGGGCCACTTCTGCGGCATATGGAGGTTCCCAGGCTAGGGGTCGAATTGGAGCCGCAGCCGCCGGCCTCCGCCAGAGCCACAGCAACGCGCGATCCGAGCCGCGTCTGCAACCTACACCACAGCTCACGGCAACGCCAGATCGTTAACCCACTGAGCAAGGCCAGGGATCGAACCCACAACCTCATGGTTCCTAGTCGGATTCGTTAACCACTGCACCACGACGGGAACTCCGACCCTTTTGTTTTCTTTTCCTCCTTCCTATTGTCTGAAATGCTGATGCTTCATCTTAAAGGTAGATGTACTTGGAAGGAATATCAAGACAGAGCCTGAGTCCCTGATGAAGTGAAACTGCAATGCCAACCGTGCATGGCCTGCCTCTGGACTTTTCTTTTAACATGAAAGAAGTAAATTTCTATGTTGCTTAAGCATTATTATTTTAGGTTTTCTGTGATTTCAGCCAAATGTACTCCTGATTCAAATTCTAAACTAGACTGGACTTTATTAATCAGAAGTTATGGAATTTATTTAAGATGTAATACAAAGACAAGAAAGGAAATTTAATATAGCGTTGGTGAAGGTAGCGATCGATCAATAAATAAATCAAGCAATAGGGGCCCTCTGTGGTTTTGAAGAATATAGTTTCAATAGAATGGTGGAGGCAGAAATCTGACTTCAAGAGATGAAATTAATGGTTAATGAGGAAATTAAATAAGGTTGAATTCTACTGAAAGTTTGACAGATTAAAGGAAGAGAAAGAAAATGTGGTCTAAAAGAGGGGTTTTGAAGCATATAGCATAGCTCAACAGAACTGAGAAATATAGCAATGAGGAATGGAAAGCTGAAGTAAGCCTTGGCAAAAGCATGGAGCAAGGTCCTAGAGGAAGCCAGAAACAGAAGGGAAGAATGAAAGATGGGGAATTATGGAATATTTTGATGTGGAGAAGAGGGAGATCTTGATTTTTCCTTAAAGAACAGCAAACGTCTTCTGCTAAGAATTGGCAGGCAATTGTTTAAATATTGGTGGTCCTCAGGGTTTCATTCTTAGCTTTTTTTCTTCTTACTTCTCCTGGGCAATCTCTATCTCTCCCATGATCCTTCTTGCCAAATGATTCCCAAGTCTCTATCTACGATCTAGGACTCTCCCTTCTCTTCCCCGAGCACCAGACTCATTTATCCAACTGCCAACTGGACATCTCTTTTGCATGTTCCACAATCACTTTAAATTCTGTATCTCCAAAATCTGCATTCATCATTTCCATCCAAATCTATTTTTCCTGCTGAGTTCTCCATTCTGAATTTATAGAAGAATGTTGAGAGAAGAGACTGTGAAACTAGATTGCTTAGATTCAATTCTTACCTCATATTAGTTGTGTGGCCTTGAACAAATTGCTAGATCTCTGTACCTCAGCTTCCTTATATGTAAAATGAGGATAACTACAGTACATTGAGTTTTTTTTTTTTTTTGTCTTTTCTAGGGCTACTCCTGTGGCGTATGGAGGTTCCCAGGCTAGGGGTCGAATCAGAGCTATAGCGGCCAGCCTACGCCAGAGCCACAGCAACGCAGGATCCAAGCCGAGTCTGCGACCTACACCGCAGCTCACGGCAACACCGGATCCTTAACCCATTGAGCAAGGCCAGGGATCGAATGTGCAACCTCATGGTTCCTAGTCAGATTCGTTAACCACTGAGCCACAATGGGAACTCCCCTTTATGTTTTTGAGTTTGACATCTGGTTAGGTGTCTCGTCTCATGTTTTTATAGTACCAAGTTGAAGTATTGTCTCATTGCATTATAACTGATTTTTCATTTCTGTCTTAGCTGGTAGACTGAAACTCCTTGAGATTGACTTTTTCATCTGTGTACCCACAGTACATGTGTTAGAAACTTATTTGTTGATATATGACTCCCCATGGCAGCCCTTCAATGGAAGTATTTTTATCCCCATTTTACAGATGAGAAAACTAAGGCTCAAAGAGCTTGAATATTCTTCCCAAATCTATAGAGTAAGTATTGGAATAAAGATTTGTTCAGGAGTTCCCGTCTTGGCGCAGTGGTTAACGAATCCGACTAGGAACCATGAGGTTGAGGGTTCGGTCCCTGCCCTGGCTCAGTGGGTTAACGATCCGGCGTTGCCGTGAGCTGTGGTGTAGGTTGCAGGCTCGGATCCCACGTTGCTGTGGCTCTGGCGTAGGCCGGGGGCTACAGCTCTGATTCAACCCCTAGCCTGGGAACCTGCATATGCCGCAGGAGCGGCCCAAAGAAATAGCAAAAAGACAAAAAAAAAAGATTTGTTCATATCAATTCTATTAATCCATGTTATCTCCCAAAGCTCCAGAGTAACAAGGACAGTTTGTCTCACAAAGTCCAGTTTGTTCAATTTCAGGTTAGACATCTTCATTCTTAGCCTGGAGTCTGTCTTTGAATTGCAAATACCATGCTTTTCTGTTTTTGCTGAGAAATAATTGACATATATCACTGTATAAATTTAAAGTATACAGCATGATCATTTGATTTACATATATAGTGGGTGTTCCCTGATTTGGCATTTTCACTCCTGTGGCCCAGGTTTGGTTCCTGGTCTGGGAACTGTGATCCCACATTAAGTCACTGCATATTGTGGCCAAAAAAATTAAAAGAAAAGAAACCATCTCCCCCTAAATATAGTATGAAATGGGTTCAGCTATCATTCATCTTCGCATACAGATGAAAGAAGAAGAAAATGAAGAAAAAAAATATTTTTTCTTTGTGATGAGAAATCTTAATATTTACCCTTTCAACAATTTTTTAATTTATTATACATTACCGTTAGCTATAGTCATCATATTGTATATAACATCCCTAGTACTTATTTATCTTATAACTGAAAGTTTGTGCATTTTGATCACCTTTTTCCAATACCCTCCCATGCTCTCCACCTCTATTAACCATAAGTCTGGTCTCTTTTTCCATGAGTTTTGTTTGTTTGTTTGTTTAGATTCCACTATTTATGAAATCATGCAGTATTTGTCTTTCTCTCACTTATTTTGCTTAGCATAATGCCCTTAGGGTCTTTCAAATGGTAGAGTTTCCTTGTGGTTTTTTTTTTTTTCTTTTTAGGGCCACACCCTCAGCCTATGTAATTTTCCAGGCTAGGGGTCGACTCAGAGCTGCAGCTGCTGGCCTACACCACAGCCACAGAAACTTGGGATCCGAGTGGCGTCCTCCACTTGCACCATAGCTCAGGGCAACGCCAGATCCTTAACCCACTGAGTGAGATCAGGGATTGAACCTGCGTCCTCATGGATGCTAGTCACATTTGTTTCTGCTGAGCCACGATGGGAACTCTTAAATTTTGTTTTTTTCTTTATCCATTTACCCATGGTTGGACACTTTGATTGTTTCCATATCTTGACTACTGTAAATAATGCTGCATTGAACATGGAGGTGCAGTTATCTTTTTGAGTTAGTGTTTTCATTTCCTTTGGATATATTCCCAGAAGTGGGATTGCTGGATCATATGTTAGTTCTATTTTTAATTTTTTGAGGATCCTCCATACTGTTTTCCACAGTGCTGTACAAATTTAGAATCCCACCAACAGTGCTCCAAGCTTCCCTTTCTTTCCATATCCATAGGAAAGTTTTGTTTTTGTGTGTTTTTTTTTTTTTTTGGTTGCTGTTGCTTAAAAAAGGGAGAAATTTAATTATTTTAAATACAGAGGGCTTTAAGAAGTTTTAAAATGTGTGCATCCACACTAACATTTGTTATCTCTCCTCTTTTTGATTATGGCCATTCTAATAGATGTGAGGTGGTTTAAAAATGTTCCTCTTGGTCTTTTTTTTTTCCTTTTTCCTTTTTCCATCGCACTCATGGCATATGGAAGTTCCCCAGCCAGGGATAGAATCTGAGCTGCACTTGTGACCTGCGCCATAGCTGTATCCTTGACCTGCTTTGCCACAGCAGGAACTCCAGTTTTTTTGTTTTGTTTTGTTTTTGGCTGCACCCATGGCATGTGGAAGTCACCAGGCCAGGGATCAAACCTGCACCACAGTTGTACCCAGAGCTGCAGCAGTAATAATGCCAGATCTTCACTTGCTGAGCCATGAGGGACCCCTCAGCATCATTTATTGAAGAGATCTGTCTTTTCTCCATTGAGTATTCTTGGCACCCTTGTCGATTGTTAATTGTCTTTATTTCTTGGCTCTCAATTCTATTCCATTGGTCTATTTGTCTGTTTTTTTGTTTTTTTGGCTTGTTTTGTTTTTTGTCCACCTTGCAGCATATGGAGTTCACAGGCCATGGATCAAATCCAAGTTGTAGTTGTGACCTAGGCCACAGCTGTGGCAATGCCAGATCTTTAACCTACTATGTCGGGCCAGGGATAGAACCTGTGTCCCACTGCTCCCAAAATGCCGCTGATCCCATTGCACCACAGCAGGACTCCCTGATTTTTTAATTTTTTTTTTTTTTTTTTTTTTTGCCATACCTGTGGCATATGGAAGTTCCTGGGCCAGGGATTGAATTCAAGCCTCAGCTATGATGGGAACGCTGGATCCTTTAACCCACTGCGCCAGGCTGAGGATCAAACCTGCAACTTCACAGCAACCCTAGCTGCTGCAATTGGATTCTCTACCCGCTGTGCCGTAGCAGGAACTCCTTGTCTGTTTTTATGCTAGTACCATACTGTCTTGATGACTATAGCTTTATATTATAGCTTGAAATCAGGACGTGTGATGCCTCTACCTTTATTCTTCTTTCTCCAAATTGCTTTGGCTCCTTAGGGCCTTTCGTGGTTTAAAATCCATCTTTTAAACCTTTATTGTCCAGGAGTGTGTACTTAGATACTATTTTATCCAAGAGATACCCTTTTGGAAACCATCTCTGCAATCGCTTCTCCAGTCCTCCCTCTCTCATTTCACATAACAGCAATTCCAAACTCTCATCACTCTCTTGATGAACTTTTCTCACTGCCTTCTCTAATAGTAAAATTTTGAACAGTCAAATTTAGGACTAAGTCTCTTTTAGTCCTTCCTTCTTGATTCAAACTGCTTGACCAGAGGACTGTCTCAGTCATGCAGTGTTGAACTCTGCTGAGTAAGTCGATGGCCCTGGGATCTGCAACCTTCAGGTAGTACCATAGGCCATATGGAACAGGTGGGAGTTGTAAAGAGATATAAATTGTCCTAAGACAGATGGGGATCTTAGATAATGGCAAAATAAGACAGCCCCCAGGGACAAACAGGCTGTGTTCCAAAAATTCAATTTTAAATTGACTGGAATGCAGAACACATTTTCTCTTAGAAACAATGCTATGAATAATTGTAGTTATTTTTCCCAGGAAAGTCACAAACTTGTTTAGCCTATAGTGGAACAGAAATATCTGCTAAGATATTTACATTTGCATCAAGTGCATTCCTAAATCCTTACCACTCTGAATTATAAATTGGCTGTGTACATAGCTGCTGCCCCAACTAGACTGTGAACTCTTTGAGGGCTTGAAACTGTTGAATTATTCATTTTTGTGTTCTGAATGCCTGGCATATAGCTGGCAATAAATGTTGGTTACATAAATGAATGGGCAAATTTAATAGGCATTTGAGTAGTGTTGAAAGTGTCTTAAGGAATAAAAACAGTAACATTTAGTTGGGTACCTTAATATGTGTCTGGCACTGTGCTAGGCAGATGACCAATAAAGCAGCTGCTTTGTTTAGGCTAGAGTTGGGGATGAAGAAGCTGAAGGCAATTTTAATATGTGACATATAAAATAAATAGGTACTGGATTTACTAAATAAATGTTTCTCTATGAAATGAGTGGGTGTATGTATTGATTTGAAAAAAAAGGCATTGGAAAAATATCAACAGGAATTGGAAATGCAAAGGGATATGACTCTCTTCAGGCATTCCTTTTGAGGAGGAGAGAAGATCACAGTTAAAGAGCAGGAGATAGAAGATGGTTTAGTAACAATCAGAGAGGAGTAGTCAGGAAAGAACAGGACTGGTTTGGATTAGGCCTTGCTTTAATTTCATCTGGTTTACTGGTCTTTGTAAAGAGGTATTTGTTCTAGCTAGTCTTTGAAGATTTGTTGTGAGTTTAGATTAAGCTATTATCACTTTCCATAGACTGAGGTTAATTGGTCAGATTTCTTTCCAGAACGGCAGTAGATTAAGCACTTGTTAAAATTTGGTAGGAGTTATGTCTTAGTGAGCTTGAGCTGCTATAATACAATGCCACAAACTGAGACTGAGCAGCTTAAAGAGCAAATATTTATTTCTACAGCTCTGGATGGTGAAAGTGTGAGATCAGAGGCCACCATGGTTACCTGGTGAGGGCCCTCTTCTGGGCTGAGGATGGCAGACTTCTTCTTGTTGCCTCACATCACAAATGGCAGAGAGAATGAAAGAGAATTCTCTTGAGTCCTTTTTTTTTTTTTTTCTTTTCTTTTCAGTCCTTTTTTTTTTCTTTTCTTTTCTTTTCTTTTTAGGCCTGCACCTGCAGCATATGGAAGTTCCAAGGCTAGGGGTTGAATTGGAGCTGCAGCTGTGGGCCTACCCCACAGCCACAGCAATGCCAGAACTGAGCTGTGCCTGTGACCTACACCGAGGCTCATCGCAACGCCAGATCCTTAACTCCCTGAATGAGGCCTTTGATGGAAACTGCACCCTCATGGATACTAGTTAGGTTCATAACCCGTGAGCCACAATGGGAACTCCTGGGCTCCTTTCTATAAGGGCAGTCTGGGGATGCGGGAGAGAGAACATTAGAGGGATTTTGGTGGAGGAAGAAGGAGGGAGCAGAGGAAGGAGGGTGAAAGAGGAAGAGGTAGGAAGGCAAACAACTCTTTCACAATGTTGTAAAGGGCTTAACCCTTCAGAAGATCACTCTAACTGCCAGCCTGATCCTTGTTCTTTGAAAGTGTAACTACTTCTGCATTTAATTTATTGTCCCCAACGTGCTAGAGTACAATCAATAAATACTTGTTGAATGATTATTCTGAGTGTTTCAAATCAATCCACACTTCTGGTTTTATTAAGGATCTTAGAATTGCCATTGATCAAGCTGAAGTTAAAACTGTCTTAAAATTTACAAGACATTTTACATTTTTCCCCAGGGAGACACAAACATTTGTCTGTGCCTATTATTCACTTCACATTGTACTGCGGTATTTACTTACATTATTGCATTTCTGGTAATTCATCATTATTTTAGCAATTACTGAGTACCTGTTACATGTCAGATCCTATGCGAGGCAATGATGATAAAAGGCAAAGGGGGAGAAACTCTGACCTTGGAACAGTTATAGTATAATAAGGAGAAGACAGGGCTCAAACCACAGAGTAGAATAAGTGCAATGAAAGAGGTAAGCACTTGGAAATCTTGGAGGACAGAAAAGGGGAGCTATAATTCAAACTGGGTAGGAAATACGGATAATAAGAAGGAAATAGGTATTTTTTGTCTGAAATGAAAACTTAACTGGGTGCCAGGAGGGACCTAAGGAGCTATGGCTAAATGTGATGTGGTATCCTGGATGGGATTCTGGATCAGGAAAAGACATTAGGGAAAAAGTGAAGAAATATGAGTAAAATACGGATTTTAGTTAATAATAATGCATTACGATTGGTTCATTAATTGTGACAAATGTACCATGCTAATGTAAGATGTTAATAGGGAAAATTGGGAATGGAATAGACGAGAACTGTCTGTACTATCATCGCAATAATTCTGTAAATTCTAAATTGTTCTAAAATAAAAAGTTTATTAAAGTTTTTAAACTGACATCTTGTATTTTTGTTAGATCTGGCAACCCTAACACTATTACTTCCAAATGATAATTAAATCTAAGATATAAAAAAATTACCTTAAGTTGATAGTTTAGAGGATTATACATGATTTCTCCTAAATATTTGACCCAAGCACTTTATTTTGTGTAAACAGTTCATTTATTTTCTTTTTAGACAAATCTCAAGCAAGCAAATAGTTTTTAGATAGGGAATATATTTCTGTGTGGAGATGCTTTGCCTCTAAGTGCCATAGGCTATCATCAGATGCAACCCAATTTCAGAAGCTAAAAAGCAACTCTCTCGCACACACATATACACACAAACCATCAATAGAATTAATCTTAATTTGATGTGCACATCCCAAGAGACTAAAAAAAAATCCGTTCATGAGAAAATCAGCAAGGTTAAGGCCCTGCAAATAATCACTTGCCTAGGGTAACTGCTAATTTATACTGTCTGAATGGAAACAGTGCTGATTATTTTACTCTCCGTGTTGGTCTCTGGGGAAGGACAACCTGTGTGTTCTAGAAGAACTTAAAAGTCTGGAATAAAAATAGAACTGTATATTTGAACAGTCTTATTTGAAGGTGCGCTTTGCAAAGATCATTTACTTAAAAAAAGCAAGATGAAGCTTTAAAAAAAAGAGTGCATTTTATAGACTGTCATTTTTTAGATATAAGACAACCAAATATATTTCACACAACTTTAATTTCTACTTTACGAAATTAGGAAAATAGATTTATTTTTGCTTAATACCGACATCCTGATAATATGCTAAGACTTGTAAAGAAAATAAACCTGCTCTCAAATGGTAATGTAAATTATCTGTCGAAGGTTATACGGGTTGGTTCTCTTATACCTTAACTGCATTTTTAAGTGGTAAGCCTCAAAAACTAACATGTATTTGTGCCACAAAAGATTTGCGCACGTCGTAAACCTCGCTTTGCAAACAGGCATAGAGCATTTACTACGTCCAAGAAATGCTATGTTGAAGAGTTCTGGTGGATCCAGAGATAATGGTTCCTACGCTGTTTCTATTTTTAAAGAAGGGTTTGTTCTTTTGGAGGGGAGGGTAATCAGGCGTTAAGTTAGGCTTTTGTTTATTAATTTCTCAGTGTCCTTGGTCTCCTGCAAAAACATGAGCCAAAACTTGTTTAAAACAGATAATACGTTCAAGAATTTGGGTTCTAAAGCAGCACCATGGTTCTTCAAGAAATCTCTTCACAGAGAGGGCCCAGCTATGTTAAAGGAGCTAAAACAGAGGTTCGTTTTCTTTTTAAATTGGACCGCCCGCGTCCGTCTGGCTCCAAGGCTCAGAGGCCGCGGAAAGAGCCCGCTACTGACCGGCAGGCGAAGGAGGTGGGTCTGCGCCCCGTCACTTCAGACGGCCTGTCTGGGCCTTAGAGGCCTCAGGCTGCCGTCGACCTGGGCCGCGGCCCCAACCCGGCCAACGCCGCCCAAGCGCCCTCTGGGCGCACAGCCACGTCAACCGCCGCCTCCCTTCTGGGCCGGGCGAGTGTTGGCGAGCTGCAGCGCCCTTCGGCAGTCGGGAAGCGTGGTTCCAGGAGAAAGGCCGCGAGGGCGGGGCTTGGGGCGGTGCGGGGCTTTCTCCTCACAGCGCGGTCAGCCGGGGCGAGGAGAGGCCGCGTTGGGTCAGGGCGGAGCGCCACATGGCATGATCCAGCCGGGCCTCTGCGTTGGCGGACACCGTGGAAGCAGTGTAGTGCGGGAAGCCTGCAGCCCACAGTGGGGAAGGATAGGTCAACTAACGAATGTTTCGCCACAGCTCACATGCTTAAGAGGGAATTTGAGAGCGCATGGGGGAGGGGCGGAGAGCGCAGGCAGCTCGTGGAGAGCATGCTCTGTACTGCCAGCCGTAAGTGGAGAGCCAGACATGCGCAGTGAGCTCAGGGTGGGTTGGCGGCGGGGAGGGGCTGGCCTGAGCGGACTGATGTGTTTATCCGGTTTTCTGGGTGGGCGGTCAAAGCGCACGCGTAAGGGCGAAGGGCGGTGGAGCTGGGTAGTGGAGTGCGCATGCGCCCAGCGAGCCGGTAGCTCTAGGAGGGTGTGGAGGGGGCTCTTAGAGGAGAAACAGGGGAAAAGGGAAGCGAAGGGAAAGGAAAGGGCGGGGGAGGGGTGAGAGTGTGGTCTGCGCATGCGTGCGGGCGCTAGCGACGACGGCGGCGGGGGAGTCTCGGGGATGACAGTGGCTTTGCCCGTTGGGGTAACGGTCGTCGTCGCCGGTAGGGCCTGAGGCACCGCACAGCCCGCGGGATCCATTAAGGCCGCAGCAACCCGGGCCCTACCGAGCTAGACTGGCGCGTGGAGTCGGGGTGAGGCCGGCGAGGCACGGGGGGAGGGGCCTGCGGCGGGGCCTTGCTGTGTGCGCTGGGCGGCGGCGGGGCCTGGCGCTGTAAGCGCTCTCCTCGGCCGCGGCCGGGCGGGCACCGTGGGCGGCGGCGGCGGCTGTGGTGCTTGGCGGAGGAAGCGTCCGTGTGTGCGGCGGGGAGAAGATGGCCGGGCAGTGAGGGGGCGGCGCTTGCGCCTGGTGACCTCGGAGTGAGCGACTAAGGAGCGAGGGGCGCCGCAGCGGCCCGGCTGGGCCTGCTCCCCGCCCCCTCCCGCCGCAGGCGGCCCGCGCACTTCCTCCCGGCCCTCCCCTGTCGGGCGGGGGCCTCTCCTGCCCGCTTCGCCACCTCAGGGAACAGCCGGGCTGTAACCGCCGAGGCGGAGAGCCAGGCGCAGTCCGGTCCCCGCGTGCGATATGGAGAGAGCGGCGGTGGCCTCAGCCAGCCGCAGCAGCAACGTGGGCCGCCGCGGCGGCCCGGTGCACTAGATCGAAGAAGCCGTCGCCTGTGCCGTCCTTGCCGTCGCCGCTGCCTCCGCGCCGGCCGTTGTGATGGAGTAAAGGGCCCAGCAGCCCGTGAGAAGCGTGCCCGCCCCTCGGCCCGGGCCGGGGCCTGCTCCCGCGCCCGCCCAACTCGACTAGAAGGAGGTGCCTCCGCGTTCCGAGATGTCGCTCGAGCTCAGGCCGCCCGCCGAGCCGCGGGGCTAGACTGAGCGCCGAGTCCCGGCCCGAGCGCCCAAACCGCCGCGTTCTACGTACCGCGGCTGCCCGGGACAAACTCGAAGGCTCGTTTTTCGCTTTTTTTTTTTTTTCTTTTTCGATCTGCAAGTCTCAGGGACGGAGGAGGGGCGCCAAGGCCCCCATGTGTGGGAGGATTGCTTCAACTCCACAAACTTGTACGGATTTTGGTTACTACTTTGGCCAGTGCTTCTGCTCTGATTTCCTCCGAATTGTAGCAAATTCGCCATTGTTCCCTGGCTGCTTAGAAAGTTGGATCCGGAATTTCTTTTCAACCGGGAGCCAGCGGTGTCGAAGTGTCTGCAATGAACCCCGTGAATGCTACTGCTCTCTACATTTCCGCGAGCCGCCTAGTGCTCAACTACGACCCCGGAGACCCCAAGGCGTTTACAGAGATTAACAGGCTCTTGCCTTACTTCCGACAGTCCCTCTCGTGCTGTGTTTGCGGTGAGACGTTTTTTATTGTTCCCTTTTCCATGCTCGTTTTAGAAAAACCCTCTGGGCAACGGTAACGGGAACGGTTTTACGGGTGGTTTGTATTAAGTTTTTGTTGTTTGTGTGGTAGTGTACGGTCATTAGTTCTGAAACACGCCAAAGGACTTTTGCCCAGAATTTCAGAAAGACAGAATCCTCTGTACAGTGGTCTCAATGTTCAAAACTGTTTAATTCGCTTTGGGTCAATTCTTTATCATTTCTGATAGTGTTTTTTTTTTTTTAAATGAGGTGAAATGTGTATGCATGTTGCTGCCTTTTTTATAAAGCTTTGGATACAGGAGCTGATTTAATAATATCTACCTTGGTTTAACTGGGTTTAAACATGTACATGTGGCGTGTTTGCATTTCCCCAAACTTGAAATGTGTGGGTGATGGTATGGTCTGGTGCACCCACAGCCGGTGAACTCGGTGCGGAACTTTCTCCCCTTGGTTCTTCAAGTGCTTTGACAGTTGGACGGTAAATAGTGATCCAGGGCAGACCGATGGTACTGACTGTTTTTTAGCTGGTGAGATTTTTTACAGCATTATATTCCTTTGTGGTTTTATTATTTGTGGCTTGGTAGAAAGTTATTTTAGGTGTTTTTGTTGAAGATATATTACTTTGTGCTGGACAAGATATTTTTATGCTCAATTGTCTATAATCAGTGTGTCAGTAATGATGATAACGTGATTATTATTGCGGTAAGTAACAGTGTATGCATAATAATACACTGGAAACGTTAATGTAAAGAGAAGGGCAACTGGCAAAAAAAAAAATAGTAATACTCGATGTTCTTATTTCGCCAGAATTTTTGAGGTTTTGTTGATCCACTCACTTGTTTAGTCAGAACTTGAGAATTTCAGTCATTAAGCCTTTAATTTTATCTTAAAGAGGTTTTGCCACTGTAGTGGCTGAGGGGAGGAATAGTATTTGTTTGCGATTCATTCAGTGTTTTCTGTATAACTCCGAGGCGCAGGCACTGAGGGAGTGCCCAAGAGGTGAATAGTGTGTATGTGTTTTTTTTGTTTTTGTTTTTTGTGGTATACTAGGTACTTAATCTCATAAACATTTAATTAACTGTGGTAGAATGTGATAAAGTGCTGCTGTGACTGGTAAGGGACACTTAACACATTTATAGAGAAGCGGTAGCTCTGGGTAAATCACTTAACTGCCTTGGGCTTCAGTTTCTTAATGTGCAAAATGAGAGCTTTGGGTTAGATAAAAAGTTTCCTTTCCTCTTATATTTTATAAATGTAAGTAAGAATTTGTGTGGTTTCTACGTACTTCCCCACCCAACTCTCACTTTTTTTTTTTTTAAATGGGGTGCTTTTTTTATATCTTCATAGCTTTTACTAGTTTGTGGAATGAGGAGATGGAGCTCTTCTACACAAATTTTTGTTTTGGGGGGGATTGCTACTGTGGTGATGGAGGGAAAGAGAGGACATAGACCAGTCCAACCTGGCCTGGTAGAATTTAGAGAATGATGTCATTATTCAGGTAACCCTAGATTTGGTAGGTGTCCTTTTTACTAGCTAGATGGGACTTTTGCTCTCTAAGACTCTCCCTCTCTTAAGAGGGAAATTTGAATAGTGTAGATGCTTGGAATTTTCTTAGAAATATTTTCAGGACAGTTGTCTAATTAATCATTTTCTGAGATTTTAACCTGGATTTTAAGAAATGGCATTAAGGAAAAAGCAACATGAGAGGGTCCATCTGTAGCTTTTTTTTTTTTTTTTAAACCAATCTTGACAACTCAAAGATTTTCTGACGTTGGAGCTTTGTAATTTCTTTTTCAAGTTTCCCTCCTCCTCCATCCTATGGGGGAGATTCGTGGGCTTTAATTCTTATATAATTGTGTAGCTGGCATAACATTTCAGCAATATGGATACAGATTGAAGATTTTTTTCTCTTCATCTCTTTGGACCTAAGTCTGTGGTTATCAAGAGATGGAAAAAAATCAGTTATTTGAATTTACATCCAACATTTTTCATCTTTGTATCAGATACTATGACTTAGACTGTTTTTCTTAGCTGAAAAGCGTAACTTCATTCCAGTTAGTATAGGGTATGTGCAGTCTTATTTCATAAGGAACATAGATAAGTAAGTTAAGTTTAATTTTATCTTGGTACTGTTAAAAGAGAGTTTGTTTCAGAAGGTTCTCCATTGTCTGACCCAATCCTATATTTTCAGCTTTGTGTTCAACTGCCCTCTTACATAATTTCTTAGCTTCGGTCAGTTTGATGTTTTTGTCTTTTCAAACATACATGCCCTATGTCTTCCTTCTGTTTTTCCCACCTTTGCTCTCTGAAGTTCCTTCTGCCTAAAATATGTTCCTTTTCTGTATAGTCTAACTCATCAACTCCCTCCCTCTTCAGTGAATTCTTTGTTCTAGTCATAGGTGCTTATAATTCTCTTGGTGCAGTTTTTATAATACATTCTTATATCTTAGGGAAAATACTGTTTTTGGGTACATTTTTGTGTTTCTTCTGCCTTATCCTCTTCTATCCAGTGACTTTTATGAAGGTGTTTATGATAGAACTCGGAAGTGAGGAGGTGAGGGAGGGAAAATCAAAGCTCTGTAAACTTTGCAGTTAGGTACAAATTTTGACTCTTATACTTACTATTTAGGCAAGTTAACTTTAAGTTTTTAACCTACAAAAGGGGATAATTATACCTTCACTAAGTTTGTTGTTCCAAATTTGTGTTATATGTAAGTTTATTTTTAAGTGAGGAGAAGCCTTTTAAACCCATGAGGGCAAGTCTATGGACTTGCTGTCTGGCACATATCTTGTGCCTAATATCCCACCCTTGTGCAGAGCTAGAGAAAGGTGGGGGTGTGGTGAGAGAAGAGATTGAATTGTCAGATCAAATATTGTCAAACCTAGATTACTCATTTGGAATTACAGGGTTTTTTTTAAATCGTTCTTTGAAATGTTAATTAGCTGATTATCACTGTTTATTTTTCAATTGCTTTGTGTATTTAAACTTTCTGAAGTTTCTAGTGAATGGGATAGCTGTTGCTCCACAGAGTTATTCAAGGCCACAGAGACATGGAACAAGAAGGTATCATTCTCTTTCTTTTTATTTCTATATCAGTTCTTTCCCCTAGTTGTAAATAGTGGATTTGGCTTTATTATTTATGGGGAAGTATGTAGAATGAATTTTCTTTCCTTGGCATGAGACTTGATAAATTCTACCCTAGGGATTTTTAAGTTTTTGTTAAACTTTTGAGTCCTCAACTGATCTAACAATTTTTTTTTTCATTTTCTTTTTTATGACCATACTTGCGGCATATGGAAGTTCCTTGGGCTAGGGGTTGAATTGGAGCTGCAGCCTCCGACCTACGCCACAGCCACAGCAACATGGGATTCAGGCTGCATCTGTGACCTACCTATGCCACAGCATACAGCAGTGCTGGATACTTAACCCGCTGAGCAAGGCTAGGGATTGAACCCACATTCTCATGAACACTATGTTGGGTTCTTAACCCACTGAGCCGCAGTGGGAACGCTGATATAACAAGTTTGATATGTAGAATCAAATCCTGTTAGAACTGGAGGGACTTTTTTTTTTTTTCTTTTCTTTCCTTGCCCCTTCCACCTTTTTATTTTTTATTTTTATTTTTTTGGCCTTGCCCATGGCAAGTGGAAGTTCCTGGTCTAGGAATCAAACTTGCACCATAGGAGTGACCCAAGTTGCTGCAATTACAATGCAGTGACACCAATGCCTGAGCCACATGGGAACTCCTGGAAGGACATGTTGTGTGTTTTGGGTTTTTTTTTTTTTTTTGCTTTTTAGGGCTGCAGGTGAGGCATATGGAATTTCCTAGGCTAGGGGTTGAACTTCCATGTGCTGTACTTGCCGGCCTATGCCACAGCTACTGCAACAAGGGATCTCAGCCTGGTCAGTGGTGACCTACACCACACAGCAACGCTGGATCCTTAACCCACTGAGCGAGGCCAGGGATTGAACTTGGGTCCTCATGTATACTAGTTGGGTTCGTTACCATGAACCATGGCTGAGCCATGATGGGAACTCCCTGAAAGGACATGTTAAGTGGAAAAATATTACTGAGATTTTTGGAGTCTTGTGAATTAATCATGGTCAAATCTCTCTTCAGGGACATGGACATTTTCCTGGTGTTTTGGATTCTAGATTCTAGAAACAAAGTGGTTTTGGCTTCTACTGAATAGTTGTGGAACTTCTGGATATCCAGTTTCTCATTTGCAAAGTAGTAAGGGGCAGGAGATCAGTGTTTCCCACTAACCTAGGCTGACCTAGATTTTATTTTGAATAAAATAAAAAGGTTTGATTTAAAAAACAAACCTTATTATTTTTTTTCTTACTACTGTTACTCTCACGTTCCACTACTAGGTAGGTGGTTCCCTGAGGGCAAGAGTCTTGCTGGTCTTCTTCAACATTGTAGCCCTGCACCCACAGTTATTGGTTGGCTCAGCAAGTATTGTTGAATGGATGAAATTACCATTAAAAAGACCAAGGTTTAAAGTAGGAAGAGTATGCTCTTAGAATAAAGTATATGCCCTAAAATTAGCTAGGTTTAGCTTTATGAAAGATTACTTTCATTTTCCTTATTTTTCTCATTTTGGCATTCTTTGTGAACCCATAGTGGAATTAGTGCAGTAGATGATCTTAAGAATCTCTTCCAGTTTTGGAGTTCTGATTCTTTTAACAGAAATACTTTGTTTTTGGTTGAGCAAACAACTTATAAATAGCAAGGGTTTTCTAAAATGAAATTTGAACATATAGCTTGGAGTGACTTTTTTTTTTTTTTTTTTTTTTGCTGTGGCTGCAGCATATACAAGTTCCTGGGGCAGGGGTCGAACCTGAGCCACTACATTGACAACGCCAGATACTTAACCTGCTAGGCCACACAGGAACTCCTGGAGTGACTTGTTTTAAACTACATATCTTTCATTTATTTGTTTTTTCTTTTTTGACCACCCAAAGGCATATGGAATTCCTGGGCCGGGGATCAGACCCAAGCTGCAGTTTTGACCTGTGCCGCACGCCAGATCCCATTCTACTTTCTATCTCAATGAATTTGACTACTTTAGATGCCTCACTTAAGTGGAATCATACAGTATTTGTCATTTTGTTGGCTGGCTTATTTCACTTAGCATACATAATGTGTTCAGAAAGCTTCATCCATGTTGTAGCATGTGACAGAATTTTTTCCTTTTTAAGGCTGAATACTGTTCGCTCCTGTGTATATGCCATGCTTAATTTATCCTTTCATCCAACATTGGACATTCGAGTTGCTTCCACTTGGCTACTGTGAATAGTGTTGTTAAGAACATGGGTGTGTAAACAACTTTGAGACCCTGCTTTCAATTCTTTTGGATACATACCCAGGAGTAGGATGGCCAGATCATGAGGTATTTCTATTTTTATTTTTTGAGGAACTCCATATTGCTTTCTGTAATGGTTGCATCATTTTACAGTCCCAGTGACAGAAGTTTTTTGTTTTTTGTTTTTTTTTTTTTGAAGGTAGCTATTTTCGGGAGTGTGAAGTGATATCTCATTGTGGTTTTGATTTTCATCTTCTGATGATTAGTGATGTTGGTTATCTTTGCTTATGCTTATTGGCTATTTGTATATCATCTTTGGTGAATCACTACTATTTTTTATCTTGAAAATCTATTATTTTGTTAGTAATATCTGTATTAATCACCTTTAATGTCTCAGTGCTGTCATAAAAAGGTGAATTAAGTCACATGGTCCCTACCCACTATGTTGTTCAGTGTTACTGGGAAGACAGGTAAAACAGCGGTTATTGGCTAAGTGCTGTGTTAGAGGTATTTATATTATGTCATATTTCAAGCATCATAATAGGATACTTTTAAGTTAACTTTATTGCACATGTAAAAATTTTGGAAATTAACAGTGAATTTTTCCCTCCAGGTACTTGTTTTTGAATAGCTGTTGGGTTCAAAGTTTGGGCAGCCCTGATTGAGGTTAAAGCAGAATTTGGTTTACCAGGTTTTTGGGGGACTTAATTTGTTCTGTCTGGGAAGAATTCTTTAGGGAACATTTGTCTATTAGGTTGGAAAGGAAGAACAGTATTCAGTAATATACCTTGGTAGATTCATTTTTTTTATTTCAGGTGTATTTATTTAACTGGTTTCTTTTTCTAAGAAAGTTCCTTTTTACAATTTCCCAAATTATTTATTTATTTGTTTTTGTCTTTTTGCCTTTTTTAGGGCCACTCCTGAGGCATATGGAGGTTCCCAGGCTAGGGGTCTAATCGGAGCTGTAGCCCCTGGCCTATGCCAGAGTCACAGCATTGTGGGATCTGAGCCGAGACTGCAGCCTACACCACAGCTCACTGCAGCGCCGGGTTGAACCCGCAACCTCATGGTTCCTAGTCGGATTTGTTAACCACTGAGGCACAATGGAAACTCCTACAATTTCCCAATTTAGTATTAGTTCTAAAATATTAGTTTCTAATTGGGCATGTTTATGTACAGTGAAATTGTCTTAGGGAATGGACTCCCTATATGCATTGTTCTGGATACTGAGAAGAAAAGAGGTTGATCCACAGTTCTTTGTCATATGATAAAACCAACTGAGAAGTTAATAATGCCAGTTTAAATAACGGTTCAGGCTGGAGTTCCTGTCGTGGCTTAGTGGAAATGAATCTGACTAGTATCCATGAGGGAGCCAGGCTCAATCCCTGGCCTCGCTCAGTGGGTTAAGGGTCCAGCATTGCTGTGAGCTGTAGTGTAGGTCTCAGACGTGGCTTGGATGCCAAATTGCTGTGGCTGTGGTGTACGCCAGTGGCTACAGCTCCGATTGGACCCCTAGCCTGGGAACCTTCCTATGCCCTGTGTGTGGCACTAAAAAGACCAGAAAAAGAAAAGTCCAGGGCAAACAGTACAGTAATGTAGAATTAGGCTGGAGAAATTGTTTTAGTCTGATGAGGTCTAGGAATTATGGGGCTTGAGCTGGGGCAAGAGGAATGGTGAAATTACTGGGCATTTTCAGGAAGGCTTTGAGGGAGAGAACATTCAGCTTGTTTAGGGTGCAGAAAATCAAGTTTATCTGTAATCTCCTTGTAGGAGAGCACACATATGTCCTATAATGGTAACTTAAGAGGCCTTTTGTGCAGGGAACCTTGACGCCAGGCTAAGGAATTTGACATTTACCTTGTATACCTGTTCTTTTTAAAAAATGTGCTCTGTAGGCCACCTAAATCAAACTCATCTAAAGGGATTGTTAAAATTCAGGTTTCCAATTATCACATCATACTGATAGAATTGGAATCTGTGGACAAGACCCTGTAATCTGCATTTTAACCCATCTTGATATGGGGAGGGTGATTTGCAAATCACTGTGTGTTTGATAAATATTTTAAGTAGGAGAGTGATGTGATTAAAACTCTTATAAAAGATTAATTTTAGGATCAGTGTAGGATTGATTATTGGAGTAAGGTGAAACCCAATTAGGAAGGAAAACAGATGAGATCTGAGTAGTGGTGGGATTGAAAAGGGAGCAACCTAAGATGATAGAAAGGGGAAATTTTGTCCTTATAACTTTTTTAGCTCTTTGAAATGTACTGAATCATACTTTGTTTTTGGTAAGGTGTATTTCACTAAATAGATTAAAAGACATACTTCCTGCCCTTATAAACATGTCTAGTGTGGTGCTTTCATATGGTGTATGCTTGATAAAAAGTACTGAATTGTCTTGAAGAACTGATAACGCCTGGCATTTTAATACAAATGCATGGGAAAAATTGAAGGGTTCAAAAGGTAACTCATAAATGAAGTCTGGAAGGACATTGATTTTGGAAAGACATGATGAATTTAGATAGGATGGTTTGAAATAATGTAAGAACAGCCCAATTAAAATGTTTTTAAGAGGTGTTCCTATCATGTCAACAGTGGGTTAAGAATCCAATTGCAGTGACTTGGGTTTGAATCCCCCGCCTGACACAGTGGTTAAAGGATCTCACATTGTGGCAGCCACAACTCAGATTCAGTCCTTGGCCTGGGAATTTCCATAGGTCATGGGTATGGCCGTTAAAAAAAAAAAAAAGTTCTTCAGGAGTTCCCGTCGTGGCTCAGTGGTTGATGAATCCGACTAAGAACCATGAGGTTGGGGGTTCGGTCCCTGGCCGTGTTCATTCAGTGGGTTAAGGATCCGGCATTGCCCTGAGCTGTGGTGTAGGTTGCAAAAGCGGCTCGAATCCCGAGTTGCTGTGGCTCTGACGGAGGCCAGGGGCTACAGCTCCGATTAGACCCCTAGCCTGGGAACCTCCATATGCCAAGGAGTGGCCCGAGAAATGGCAAAAAGACCAAAAAAAAAAAAAAAAAAGAAAAAAAAAGAAAAAGTTCTTCAGGGATTTAGCATTTTGGTGTTGGATTTTGGAGAGGTCACGTGCTTGGGAAAGGTTGTAGTTAAGATAGGAGGATTTAGGATAAAGTGTGGGCCTGAGGAGAACGAAGAGGAGGATGAGACAGTGTTGAATAACTCCAGTGCCTGGGAGTTGGGATTAGTGATGAGATACTATTAGATATATGTTTAGGAAGGGTTAAAATCTAAAAATTTTAATTTTGTGCCCTTTCCTGGGAACTTAGATTTTAAAATAAGCTTATATACTGTTTGATACACTAAAAGAAAATGTATTTTCTGAGTCTTGGGGTTGTGGTTTTCATTTTCTTAAATTTGAGCATCCAATCCTCCTTTCTTTGCACCCTCTGTTTTCATTGCATTGATGGCATGCCATCATTAATTGGTTAATGCCTTATTTTATTAGCTTCTCTCCATGTATACTTCCTTTGGAGTCAACTTGGTTACTTTTTTTTTTTTGTCTTTTTGCCATTTCTTGGGCCGCTCCTGCGGCATATGGAGATTCCCAGGCTAGGGGTCTAATCGGAGCTGTAGCTGCCAGCCTACGCCAGAGCCACAGCAACACGGGATCCAAGCCGTGTCTGCGACCTACACCACAGCTCACGGCAACGCCAGATCGTTAACCCACTGAGCAAGGGCAGGGACCGAACCCCTCAACCTCATGGTTCCTAGTCGGATTCGTTAACCACTGCGCCATGACGGGAACTCCCAACTTGGTTACTTTTATGTGTTAATAATTACATTTATTTTCTTGAGTTTTGATGTAACTTTCTAAATTTTATCTTTTATTTTAAAAGATGATATTTTAGAATCTTTGTTCTAATTTCTCTTAGGTTTTTCTCCGTGTCTACCATTTTTTACTTTTCTTCTTATCCATTTAATTTACGTTACTCTGTCTTTTCACTTTTTTGTTTGGTACCCATGTCAGGAAACTAATTTAGATACTTTTTTTTCCACCTTAATTATTGTTATCTGGCCATTTTCCTCAATTTTTTTCTTGTTCTGACTCCTTAATATTTTAGTAGAATTATTTTCATTCATTTCATTGCCTTTCTGTTCGGAAACCTTGAATCTGAAGATTTGGAATATATGACTTTCTCAAGTTGTTTTTATCTAGTTTTATAGGTAGTGTATTTTTTTTGTCTTTTGTCTTTTTGTTGTTGTTGTTGTTGTTGTTGCTATTTCTTGGGCCACTCCCGCGGCATATGGAGATTCCCTTCCCAGGCTAGGGGTTGAATCGGAGCTGTAGCCACCGGCCTACGCCAGAGCCACAGCAACGCGCGATCCGAGCCGTGTCTGCAACCTACACCACAGCTCACGGCAACGCCGGATCGTTAACCCACAGAGCCAGGGCAGGGACCGAACCCGCAACCTCATGGTTCCTAGTCGGATTCATTAACCACTGCGCCACGACGGGAACTCCGAGGTAGTGTATTTTCTGTGTGTTGACTTTAATTTGGCAGTTAGCATTTGTCCGTTTTTGTTTTTATAATCCACAGAAAATGTGCACTTAAAATGTTATCTGTCCTTTAATTTGTAAATAACTTACGTATTCTTGTGGCAATGCTGGATCCTAAACCTACTAAGCAAAGCCAGAGATTGAACCTGCATCCTCACGGAAACTGTGTTGGGTTCTTAACCTGCTGAGCCACAACGAACAGACCTCCAAAGTCAAGTAATTTTAAAAATTCTTTATGCGACAGTTGAAGGCAAACCGAAAGTGGAGGTGGGTGGTTTGGGGTATAGTCTAAGGGTTTTTGACCTCCTCCTAATCCTGCTTAAATGCATCCCCTTGAAGTTTAAATCTCTGCCTGCTGTTCAGAAATACTGGGCTCTAACCACATGTAATATGGAATTCTAGAATTAGAAGGGAGCATTCCAATTCAGGCATCCTTGTGATGAATTTCTGAATTCCCTTAACAGTTAAATCAGTTGGCTGTCCATCCTGTGACTGAGTTATTTAAGATATGACATGGGATATGACTGTCATATTCTATCCAGCAGAAACTGTGGGTTGTCTCAGGGATCCTTTGTGGTATCATTGAGCTTGCCAGCTCAGTTTTTACATAATTTTACAAGATATTACTAGGATATTCTTCATGATGAGAGTTTATAAAGCTTTGGGCAGAAAGGACCATAAATCGTACAGCCATTTCTTCACATCAGATAATCCTTTATGTAATAGTCTTGAAAGTTCATCCAATCCTTTTCTTGAATACCTCTGGGGTAGGGAGCCAAATTTTACTCTACAAAATAGTGCTATCATTGTGTGACAACTTTTTGTAAAGAGCTTTCATTTTGCCCAAGTTCTGTCTCTGTAAGTCTCCCATTGATTTTTTTCTTATCCTCTGGAGCAATTCAGAAAGCCTTTAATAAAATTGTACCCTTCAACTGTTGGAGTACAGTTTTCACGTCTTTCCTGAGGAGATAAGCATTGCTAAGTTATCTGTCCTGGAAGCATCCTGGTTTCAATTTCCTCTACAAGTGTGGATTTTTGTGTCCACATACACAGTATTTGAGATGTGATCAGGTAGAATTATCTGCCTTGATGACCTAGACAAATTATTTAATTTCTCTTCATTTCACTTGTTAAGATGAGGTTGCTGGACTAATGCAGAGATGTGGTTTTGAATTTGGCTCTCAGACATTTTTTTTTTTAGCTTGGTTAAAAATTTACAAATTGGTCAGTGTTTTTAAATCTTGAAAACACATAAAAATCCATATTTTAGGCACCTCCTGGTAAATTGTAAGGTCTAACAATGGTGGGTTTATATTTCCTCATGGCATGATGTCATTGGCTGTAGTTGAGAAGGTGGTTTCTTGTTTTAGGGGGGTTGGAGGTATTCTCTCTCCAGTTTTCCCTTGGTCCAACCCAACCTTTGCCACTCTTTTTTTAAACTACCTACTTGCCTTTATAGGCATTTGGATTTATAATTCTCAGTAACAGAGGATTTTGTGAGGTCTCTTGTACTGTAGACACTATTTTGAACCAGAATTCTAATGCTGGTGTCTTGAATTATTTTGTGACACCTTGTCTGGATAAGATTCAGATTTACTTTGTTTTGTTTGGCAGTTAGAAAAGTTATTGGGTTCACAATGTTTCTGGTCAGTTAAAACATTTTCATAAGTTGATTGATGGTGTTTAGATCTTCTCTATCATTACTGATTTTCTATTTTGTCAATTTTTGAGAGATGTTGAAATCTAACCGTGAATTTGTCAGTTTCTGTCTGGAGTTTCTATCACCTTTTGTTTCATATATTTTGAAATTCTGTTTTTAGGTGCATCAAACAATTCTGAACATGTGGAATATAGTTATAATACATAATGTAATAATTACGTGATACAGTTAATTTTTAATGTTTTGCTGGAATCCTGTCATTTCTAGTTTGTTGCTCTTTGATTTTTCTTCTTTTCATGGGTCATATTTTCCTGCTTTTTTTGCATACCTAGTTAATTTTGATTGGATGTCAGATACTGTGAATTGTTCCTTGTTGGTAAAATTTTACCTTGTGAGTGGGCGTTTTCGTACTATAAATATTCCTAAACTTTGTTCTTGGGATGAGGTTAAGTCACTTGTACATGATTTGATCCTTTTTTTTTTTTTTCTCTTTTGGCCACATGCATGGCATCTGGAAGTTCCTGGACCAGGGACTGAATCTGAGGTGCAGCTTCAACTTTTGCCATAGCTGTGGCAATGCCAGATCCCCAACCCACTGTGCCTGGCCAGGGAGTGAACCCATGCTGCTGCAGGGACAATTCTGAATTCTTAACCCACTGTGCCACAGCGAGAACTCCTATCTTTTTGAGGGTTCTTTTAAAGCTTGTCTTAGAAAGGGCCAAAGCAGCCTTTGGGGCTAGTTTTTCTATACTACAGAGGCAAGAACCTTGTGTTTGTCTATCTGATGCCTTGTGAATTATGAGGTTTCTTACACTAGGTGGTGGGAATAGGAATTGTTTTGCTGTCTCTGAGTTATAGGGACTGTTCTTTTTGTTCCTTTTGGAGGGGTTCTTTCTCCATCCTGGGGTAATTTCCTCATACGTATGTACTAATCAGTCAGTGCTCAGCTGAAGACTTGAAAGGGACCTGCTATAAGGTGCTTTTTCTCTCTGCATCTGTCTCACCTTTGCACAGAGAAGTCCAGTACTCTACCCTGAGAAGTCCAGCTGCCTTGCCCTCCCAACTCTGTCTTCTTAACTCAAGGAGACCATTGGGCTTCACTTTGATTCTCCTTCGTTGTGCTGTGGCCTGAAACTTTTCTCTAGACAGTAAGCTGGGGCAGTTGTAGATCACTGTTCTGAGGTGTCTGTTGCGTAATAAATCTGAAAGCCCTTGGTTTTTTGGTCCAGTTTTTCATTTGGGAAAGTAAATGATTATTACATTTTGTCTGAAAGCAGAATCAGATTATATCCTTAAACCTGTGTTTCATACAAAACTTACTAGCTGCTGTGATAATTTAAAGTACAATTCTTTAAGTTCCAATTGTGGCTCAGCAGAAACTAATATGACTAGTATCCATGAGGACACAGGTTTGATCTCTGGCCTCACTCAGTGGGTTAAGGATCCAGCATTGCCTTGAGCTGTGTAGGGTGCAAACGTGGCTTGGATATGGTGTACTTGTGGCTACGGCTGCAGCTTAGGCCAGCAGCTACAGCCCTGATTCACCCCCCTGACCTGGGAACCTCCATGTGCTGTGAGTGTGGCCCTAAAATATATATATATACATACATATAAAAATAAGTAAAATACAATTCTGTAGTTATACATAGCTACATCTACCCCCCCACCCCCCCAGCTGCAACTGTAGCATATGAAAGTTCCCAGCTAGGGGTTGAATTGGAGCTGCATCTGAGGCTTACACCATAGTCATGGCAAGATCCAGTCTGAGCCACATCTTTGACCTGTGTCCCAGCCCGAAGCAGTGCCGGGTCCTTAACTCACTGAGCGAGGCCAGGAATCGAACCCACACACTCACAGACACTATGTTGGGTTCTTAACCCACTGAGCCACGACAGGAAACTCCAAGTTAGCTACATCTTAAGTGCTTGATAGCTACTTGTGGATATAGCTACCTAATTGGACATTGCAGATATAAAACATTTCCACCATCACACAAACATTCTACTGGACAATGCTATAATAACCAGAGAACTTAGATCTGTTCCTAAAAGCTGTGGGAACGTTGAAAGATGCCTTCAATGTTTTCATCTCACTCAGGTTTTGATTTCAAAACATTGAACTGGATGCGGTTATAAACAAATCACTGAAGCTTACCACTACAGACTTATAAAACAATTTTCCCAAATCATTGTTAGTAAATCAAGTTTAGGAAGGTGTTCCACAGTGTTCATATAGTAAAAGGTTTCTGTTATTTATAGAAGAGAAAATTTATTTTTGTTCCTTTAAAATGAGGCAAATATGAGATGTCAAATGAATATTTGGCCAAATTGTGTGCCATACCAGTTAATTCTGCCAAATCCTTCTATCTGTCCATGAGAATTTTCAATTGTTTTAATGCTTAGTTATGTATTTTGTTAACTCTTAGTCCTATAGTTTCAGTTCTTTCACTAGAGCAAGAAACATTAAGAAAATTAAGTTTCTGTTGAAATACTAGGCATCAGGGAGCATAAAAACACTAAGAATTCTAGGAGTTGACTTGTGGCCCAGTGCATTGTCACTACAGTGGCCTTGGGTTCAGTTCTTGGCCTGGAAACTTCCGTATGCCACAGGAGTGGCCAGAAAAACCACTAATGATTCTGAATATCCAGTTCATAGTTATTATTACCCCTTTTGTAGATTGTCTTTGTCTTCTATTAACATTCTGTATATCAGAGTTCCTGTTGTGGCATAGTGGGTTAAGAATCCAGCTGTAGTGGCTTGGGTCACTATGGAGGTATGGGATCTATCCCGAGTCTGGCACAGTGGGTTAAAGGATTCGGTGTTGCCACATCTGCCATGTAGGTTTACAGCTGAGACTTGGATCCAATCCTTGTCCAGGAATTTCCTTATGCTCTGGGTGTGGCCATGGAAAAAGAATTCTGTATATTAACAAGGTGTAGATAATTATTCAAAAAAAGCACTGTTAACTGAAAGTATGTTACGCAGCACGGCCTTTTATTTTTAGAGAATAAAAACTTGTTATTTGAGGTGTTTGCAGATACCAGTCTAAAGCCACCCTTAGTTTATCATTTAGTAAGAAAACAAAAATATTTAAAAAAATGTTTTGTTTTGTTTTTTGTCTTTTTGCCTTTTCTAGGGCTGCTCCTGTGGCACATGGAGATTCCCAGGCTAGGGGTCCAGTCGGAGCTGTTGCCGCTGGTCTATGCCAGAGCCACAGTAACGCCAGATCTGAGCCATGTCTGCGACTTACACCACAGCTCATGGCAATGCCCAATCCTTAACCCACTGAGCAAGGCCTGGGGTTGCCTCATCGTTCCTAGTTGGATTTGTTAACCACTGAGCCACAATGGGAACTCCTTTCTTTTTTTGTTTTGTTTTGTTTTGTTTTTTGAAAAAATTTTTAAACGTATGTAAAAGATATAAGAATTCCAAATACAAAGTCACATTTACAGTTTTATCCTTACATAATATGTTAAATTTTAGCCTGTTTTTATTATTTTATTTCATTTATTTTTTTCTAGTTCCCACCTAGCCCAGGGAACTTCCATATGCCTTAGGTGTGGATGTAAAAATAAAAAAAAAAAAGTAACCTATGTTAAGCAAATTTCTTGAGTGATAGTAATCAGTTTTAAGACACTAATATATTTTGGGATGACTCTCCAAGAGGGTATTAAAGCAAACCTGTTAATGCATTCTGGTACAATGGAATACCAGTTTGGGAATTTGGATCTAGCTTTATATTGACTTATTCAATGTTTGGTTGTTCATCTATTAATCAACTTAATTGTGCCTAATTGACTACCCCGTATTATCTTATTGGTAGTAATTTAATGAGAGACCATCATGGCTTTGCTAAAATATGAAAATAATAATATTATAAAAGTGCTCTATAACCACAAAACACTTTATAAAAGTCTCCCCTACATAATTATTAAGATAAATGATGTCTGGCATTCTCTTTTAATTCTTACTAGACTATGAAATGAGGCATGACCTGGTTTGTGAATATGTTGTGGGTCTGAGTGGTTTATATATCATCCATTTAATCTATGGTGAGTGTTTGGTTTTTCAGTTTATAAAGGTAGTAGACTGCTGAAGCTTACCTTGTATAAACTATTGACATCATAAGAGTCTTAGGAAGTATTTTTCATAGTTTTAGGTTGACCAAAGACATGAAAGGTAAAGAAGCTCCGAAGTTTAACCCAGGTGTTCAGTAAACAGCTTGGCTTGAGTAACATTCATACTTTTAAAATTGCAGTATTTGAACAGTTGATTTTCATTTCTCAGCAGACTAGATGTAATCCTTTCCAAATTGGAAACACAGATATTTTTTTTTTTGTCTTTTTGTTGTTGTTGTTGTTGCTATTTCTTGGGCCGCTCCCGAGGCATATGGAGGTTCCCAGGCTAGGGGTTGAATCGGAGCTGTAGCCACAGGCCTACACCACAGCCACAGCAACGCGGGATCCGAACCGCGCCTGCAACCTACACCACAGCTCACGGCAACGCCGGATCGTTAACCCACTGAGCAAGGGCAGGGATCGAACCCGCAACCTCATGGTTCCTAGGCGGATTCGTTAACCACTGCGCCACGACAGGAACTCCTGGAAACACAGATTTTGTGTCATTTTTCCACCCCACACTCCCCTGGCATACATGTTTAGCTGTCAGTGGTTTCTCAATAATAGTAATGCTTAGTTATTTAAAGTGATGTAACGAACTTTTAAAAAATTGCTTGGTCAAGCAATCAGAATACCCTACCCTGTATCACCATGTTTAGTGGCTAATGCATATATATCATTCATTATTCCTTTATTTTTAATTAAAACACATTTTTCTGTCATACTGTGAAATTATTGTGTTAGGTACTTTCTTTATTTTGTCTTTTTGACTTTTAGGGCTGCACTCAAGGCATATGGAGGTTCCCAGGCTAGCGGTCCAATTGGAGCTGCAGCTGCCAGCCTACACCAGAGCCACAGCTCACAGCAACGCCAGATCCTTAACCCACTGAGCGAGGCCAGGGATTGAACCCGAATCCTTGTGGATGCTAGTCGGGTTTGCTAACTGCTGAGCCATGACGGGGACTCCTGTGTTAAATACTTTAAAGAAAAGTTTACAGGTCTGTGGAATCTAGATGATCAGGGGCTAATGGTGGTTTAGGGCATAGCTGCTTGAATATTTAATTAGAGAACTAATAATTTCCTTGAAATTTTAATCTGTGGTTTGGACCTGTTGATTTTTTGAGGCATGTATTTGCCTTTTGGTTTACTACTAAAATAAACTTGTGAGAAAGTTTAAAGGAACATAATCTAAGTGCTGCTTCATTAAAATTTTTCTGTTCTTGTTTTTTGAGGGCTGTACCTTTGGCATATGGAAATTCCCCTGCTAGGGGTGGAATCAGAGCTGCAGTTGCCAGCTTATGCCACAGCCACAGCAGCACCAGGTCCAAGCTTCGTCTGCAACCCACATCACAGCTTATGGCAGCCCCAGATCCTTAGCCCACTGATTGAGGCCAGGGATCGAATCTGCATCCTCATGGATCCTAGTTGCGTTCGTTACCACTGAGGCACCACGGGAACTCCATTTTTGTTTTGTTTTGTTTTGGTTTTTTTTGTCTTTTTAGGGCCACAGCTGAAACGCATGGAGGTTTCCCAGGCTAGGGGTCTAATCGGAACTGTAGCCGCTGGCCTACACCACAGCAACTCGGGATCTGAGTCACATATGCTGCCTATACCACAGCTTATGGCAAGGCCGGATCCTTAACCCACTGAGAAAGGCCAGTCAGATTCATTTCTGCTGAGCCACAACAGGAACTCTTTTTTTTGTTGTTGTCATTGTTTTTGCCACACCTGTGGCATGCAGAAATTCCTAGGCCAGGGATCAAAACTCTCGCCAGGGCAGTAACCAGAGTTAACAGTAGTGACAATGCCAGATCCTTAACCCACCGAGTCACCAGGGAATTTCTCAATCGGAAGTTTAAAAAAGAAAAAGAGACCTGGGTTTAGGAAGCTCTGGCAAGAGGAAAATGGTGCTGTCTTCTTAGGATTCACTCATCTTAAATTCATTTCTCTTTGACTTGAACTTATTATTCTTTATAGTAGCACTTATACACATGAATTTTGCCTAATGAAAAGATTTTTAAGAGGTTTAGACTTTAACATATGTCTGCAAAACTGTATTGGGAAAAGGTTTTGCAAGACTAAAAACAAGCTTTAAAAAGAACAGTTTAAAATGTCTAAAACAGTTAATTCATCTGTGCCCATTTGCTCAGTGATACGTAAGATCTTTTTATGGTGTTGTCATTTTTGTTCTTAGCTGAATCCAGATTATTCCCATGTGTTGATGTATCTAGGAGAGCTCTTACTAACTAGTGTTTCAAAACATACTTTACACCTTTAATTTGGGGATTTAATTTTCGTGCTTTAATTCAGTGATGTAAAAAAGGTCCAAGTATCACCTTGTTAAATGCACAGTGCTTGGCCCATAGCTGGTCCCCAGAAGTTATTTGCTTAAATTATTGAAAGAGGACTGTTTTCTTAAATGACGATAGCTTAAACAATTAATTCTTCATTTGGAAAAGGTAGAGAATGGGGCTGTTTAGATCAGTGGATTTGAATTGTGGAAGAATTATCGTTCAGGCCCTATGTCAGACTTTTGACATCAGTAGAAGTATGTTCTCCCAGTCTTTATTTATTTATTTGGCTGCCCTGTGGCATATGGAACTTCTGGGCAAGGGATCAGATCTCAGCCATAGTTGCGACCTAAGCCACAGTTGTTAGGATGCTGGATCCTAAACCGCTGTGCCAGGCCGGGGATGGAAACTGCATCCTAGTGCTTCCTAAGATGTTGCCGATCCCATTGCATCACAGTGGGAACTCTTCTCGCAGTCTTTTGCTGTTGAAAATCAAATCTAGGCTAAATGAATATTACTCAGATTTGGTATAGTTATTCTCACACAAGAAGAATAGGATATATGTATATATTAGGTTGATTAGCGCCAATTCAATGCTACTACTAGAAAAAAGTCTCACTTTTGTAGATAAGTAATACCGTCTAAAGTGACATCCTGAAAACCAGCTTATCCTAATCATGAGTTTGATATGTTCATATTATTTTATAGTTAATGTTAGCTGTATAACATTTGATGAGGATGTAGGCTGAGCGTTTTTGCTGGGTTCTCTTTACAGAGAAGGTACAATGCTTTATATAGCATTATACGTTCACTTAATACATTTTAAGATTAAGTTTAAAAATTGAGGTCGGTGTATAGAGAATCCAGGGAGGACTTTTGAGCTTCAGTTTCTATGCAGTAAAGAATTCCTGACCCGCACAAATGTTGACCATCCATTTTCCCTTTCATTTCACTCTTACCTCACTCATGATTACTGCCAGTACCCATTCCTATTTCTTCCCCCAAAAGGTTTTACAGTTTGTGGTTAATAGTTGATTCTGCTAGGGCCCAATTTCAGTAATCATTCTTTTTGATAAAATTGTCTTAGTGGATGCGATGAGCTTAATAGCAGAAGTAGGAATGGTGCTGGTTAAGTAGAAAGAATACTAACTAGGTTGGGAATCAGTAGACTAAGCTTCTCTTTCTTTTTGCCAGTAACTAGCTATGTAATCTTAGGAAAGTCCGTCTTGGTTAAAATGAGGCTATGGAACAAGTTGATCTCTAATGTGCTTTTTAATGATTCATTCATTGTACATTTATTAGGTGCTGGCTTTTGTGCCAACATTGGTTTAATGGCACAGAGATAAATATGTTTCTGGCCTGGAGTGAGTGAGACCCAGTGAATGGTGACAATATAATGTGATAAGTGCTGTAATACCAGAATATGCAAAGTGCTTTTTGAACAAACCGAGGGGCAGGAATTAAGGAAGTTTTCCTCTTGGTAGTTGTATTTGAGTCAGTTCTTAAAGAGTGAATAGTTAACCATGCAAGGAAGGAAGAAGGACATTCTAGGAAGAACAAATCACAGAGGAATGAGTAAGCAAACATTGCTTATTTTGGAATGGCCGGTGGTAGCTGAGAATGGAGTTTGTAGCAAAAGCTTAATCGTAAAATTTTAAGGGGAGTTTTGGTAAGGGGTAGATTCTGAAAGGCCTTATATGTCATTGCAAAGACTTTAGATTTTAAAGGCTGTTTGAAAATGGGCTTTTGTTTTGTTGTATGGCTCTTTTTTTATTTTTTTGACAATTTTTAGTTATGTCTTTAAAAAGAAGAAAGATCAGAGTTCCCATTGTGGCGCAGTGGTTAACGAATCTGAGTAGGAACCATGAGGTTGCGGGTTTGATCCTTGGTCTTGTTCAGTGGGTTAAGGATCTAGTGTTGCCGTGAGTTGTGGTGTAGATTGCAGACTCGGCTTGAATCCTGCATTTCTGTGGCCCTGGAGTAGGCTGGTGGCTACAGCTCCGATTTGACCCCTAGCCTGGGAAGCTCCATATGCCGCGGGTGCAGCCCTAGAAAAGGCAAAAAGACAAAAAAAAATCATCAGACTTGTGTTTTAGAAAAATCACTTAGTGGTAGTGTGTAAGAGGAACTTATGGGAGCAGGTGAAGTTAAGGCAGGAAGATAAAACTAGAAAACTCTTGGGAGTATTCAGGGTGAGAAATGATAAGGGTTCAACTAAGACAGTATGTTGAGGGGGAGTGAGTGTGGATTAAGATTAGAGGTGGGGAAAGAGGGAGAATATTTAAATTTGAATTCAGATGTAAATGTAGATTTAAAATCATGAAAAACAGGAAGTGAAATATGCAAACTTTAATTGGATATTATTTTGTAACTTTTATAAAAAAGTTTCAGGATACCAAATGGAACTCTAATACACCAAATATCACCTCAAAGTTAATGATATTCAAATGCAAGACTTCTGATACACTACTATATAGATCTTGCCATAAAATCTTAGAGCTAGAAAGAACTTTAGTCAGTAAGTAGCTTTAGGAAATGGAGAGCTAGTCACTTTTTCTTTTCTTTTCTTTCTTTTTTTTTTTTTTTTTTTGGCTTTTTAAGGTCGCACCTGCAGCTTATGGAGATTCCCAGGCTAGTGGTCCAAGCGGAGCTACAGCTGCTGGCCTACACCACAGCCACGCAGGATCGAGCTATGCCTGCAACCTACACCACAGCTCGTGGCAATGCCAGATCCTTAACCCACTGAGCGAGGCCAGGGATTGAACCCGAAACCTCATCATTCCTACTCGAATTCGTTTCTGCTGTGCCTTGACAGGAACTCTGAGGGCTAGTCACTTTTTTTTTGTCTTTTTGTCTTTTATTGTTGTTGTTGTTGTTGCTATTTCTTGGGCCACTCCCGCGGCATATGGAGGTTCCCTTCCCAGGCTAGGGGTTGAATCGGAGCTGTAGCCACAGGCCTACGCCAGAGCCACAGCAACGCGGGATCCGAGCCGCGTCTGCAACCTACACCACAGCTCACGGCAACGCCGGATCGTTAACCCACAGAGCCAGGGCAGGGACCGAACCCGCAACCTCATGGTTCCTAGGCGGATTTGTTAACCACTGCGCCACAATGGGAACTCCAGGGCTAGTCACTTTTAAAGGCACATAATAATGATTATATTTTAACTCAAAATTCATCATATTTGGACATTTATAGAATTACTAATTATAGTAGATGCATTATATGCACTACCCAAATGCCTACCTCAAGGCTAAAGGATAAAGGACTTCATTTTCTTAGTGGGAGTGTTGCTAGGATTGTCAGACCTCCCCTGGGCATTGCCATTGGATGCAGAGAGCCATTCACCACAGATCACATCCCCTTCCTTGGAGTAACCTCCGTTAAAGACCTGGTGGCTCCCTTGCCTACCTTAGGACAACCTTGAAGAGTTCCCTTTGGGGATCATCTGAGGCCTTTGTTGTGATACATCCCAGTCTAATTTGTTCTTCTGCCTTTTCCTTCCTCGCCTGATAAATTTTCAGGACACTAATCTCTCTCCGGAGTTTGAGTGCCTAGGTACCTGACTTCCAACCCTGATGTACTTTAAAATTTCTTTTGATTTGTACCAGATCTGCTAAACTTTAAAAGATTTAACATTACCAGTTTTTCATGTTTATTCAAGTAAATGTTGAGTTATGTAATAATATAATGAGAGAGAATGATTAATTTGTGTACTGCCCAAACACAGAAAAAAAATTCATTATTAAGACATGTTTTGGAATGGAACAAAAAGAGAGATACCTTCTCAAACATGTTGAACAAAGATCTTGGCATTTAATTGGCCTCCTGCCCCCTAGTCATTTACTGCTTATGTTTCTGCTGTCTCATTTTTATTACCTTTTGTAAATTAAAGCCCTATTGCCCATCACTGGCCTTTGAGATCAAGCTCACACTTTTTATTAACTTTTCCAAAGAAAATTTAAATTTTGGACAAGATTTTTTTTTTCTTTTTTGGTCATACTGTAGAGAATGGAAGCATATTTGAAACAAATTTGGTTAGACTGAGTCTGTAAAAAAAAAAAAAGTCTTGTCATTATGGTACAGGAAAGATTTGCCTAGCAGAATCCAAGACTGCATTTCTAAACAAAATATTTTAAGATTTTATATCTGCAGCATTTGAGAGTGTCTTTCCAAGACCAAGTGGTGCCACTTGTCATCATTCAGTAAACTGTTTTGTCATTGCTTAATTTACCATCTTGTCTTGGATCCAAGAGTTTCAAAGTAATGTGGTTTGGCTGGCAACAGAATTGTTTTTGCTGTTAATAAAACAGCCCCCCTCTTTTTTTTTCTGTATTTCTTTGTGTCTCTGTGACTATAGGTATATTTAGGTGGTCAATAAAGTTATCTAAGCTATTTGCAAAGGACTGGCTTGTGAAAAGTTTATTATCTTATTCAGTAGTGATTCAATAGTGATAAAATTAAGTGAACATAGGAAAACATCTATTTAAGAATTCCACTTTTTTGAGTATTTTAATATAACCAGTTAGTACTGTTTTTTGTTTCTTAATGACTTTAAGAAAGATCTCATTGAATATAATTCTACTTCAGCAAGTGAAATTTTGTCAATTTTATTGTTTTCCTAGTTTTGTCTTGCCACTTCAATTTTTTTTTTTTTTTTTTGCCCTTAATAGGGCTCACCTGTGGTTTATCGGCGTTCCTGGGCTAGGGTTCGAATTGTGCTTACACCACAGCTTGTGGCAATTCTGGATCCTTAACCCACTGAGCAAGGCCAGGAATCAAACCTGCATTCTTACGGATACTAGTCAGATATTTGTTGGGAACCAAATTTAGGCTGTGACGGAAAGCATGTTTTATTGAGTTAGTATGTTGAAATGTATCTTTTATGATACCTCTTCTGTTTCATGTTGCTGGCATTATCAACAAACGCAGAAAACCGCTGTCTTTTGTAGGATACCACATATCTTATAGCTATGGAGTTATATACTGATTTTTTTTCCCTTTCCAGATACTTTTACATATCTAAGTATTATAGGATTTGAGTGTTTTTAGCGAATTCCTTGACTATTTAATATTCTGATTTCCAAGAATGCTTCTTGGAGAAGTAGTAAGATGGTTTTTAATCATTAACCATGACTTGCCTTGTGTGCATTTTTTGCTTTCTGATAGTAGCATCAGGATGGTCATATGAGACTTGGCTAATTTTCCTTGATCTTCAAGTGTTAACAACAACAAATAAGGCTTATATAAAATTACTTGCATTAATCTGAGGTTTTTGATTAGGCATTCTTTGTTGCTGTAACAGAAGCATAACTAGGAGAAGGAATTCTGGAGGAGTGGTGGTCAATACAGAATGTTTTGATTCTGACAAATGCTCTTTTTGTGCCTATGGTATTTAAGTTAGAATTATATGATGCTTTTCTTGTCAAATGCCAAAATTAAGGCATTGAAGTCATTTAATTCCTTAAACCATTTTCTATTTTTATCAGTTTTCACTTTACTGAAATTATTTTCATTGGGACATTTCTTTTCCATAAACTCTGGAATGAGGATTTAACTTAAGTTTCTTTGTAATTTTTTACATCTAATTTGTCCCTGTCAGCTTTGAAGCTGTTACAGCTTTTACCATTGTAGGTTTTATTTTATGGTCATTATTATTGCTAGGTCCAGTGTTCACAGGATCACATTTTAGTCATTAACAAGTTTTGCTATGCATTTTAGCCATTGTCAGTTTTATTTCTTCTTGTGTTCACTCTCTGTACCCCTTAAATGTCCCCCCAGTCATCTGGTCAAAATATTCGTTGGGGGTTAAACACCAACCGTCACTGTTAAAAAGTAGAATCAAAAGACTTCGTTTCAGGAGTGGTTAAGGACATAGTTTACTGATAGTCAGCATGTCAGCATAACATTTATAGTATAGTCCACTTTTACCAATGATATTCTGAAGCAAGTAAATTAACAGTTGCTTTGTTCAAATTTGGGATCAGTTATGTATCTAGAAGATGTTGCCAAGATTAATGGTGTCTTTGTTGTTTGCTTAGGCTAAGAAGTTGTTTCCATCTCTTGTACAGAGAAAGCGGCAAGCTGGTTTGAGACCTAGTTATAATTTGCTTATTTATTTTGGTCCTGTGGGTCTCTCTCTTAAACTTAGGCTGCTTTGTAATTCTTTTTTTTTTTTTTCTTTTTTTAAATTTTTATGACTGCACTGGTGGCATATGGAAGTTCCTGGCCAGGGATTGAATCTGATGTGCAGTTGTGACGTATGCCACAGCTATGACAATGCTGGATCCTTTAACCGACTCTGCCGTGCTGGGGATCAAACCTGTGTTTCTGCAGTGATCTGAGCACTGAAGTTGGATTCCTAACCCACTGGGTTGCAGTGGGAACGCCTTAACTTTTGTATCTTATAACTTTCTTCCTTCGTCCTACTGAAAGAAAAAAAAAAATCCGCATTCTCAAGGACATCAACATTTACTTTATCCCTCAACTAGACATCAGCACTTTATAAAAGAAACTATAGCATTGCTACCAAACATGTGATTCCTTCCTTCTTTCTTTCCTTCCTTTTTTTGCTTCTTAGGGCTGCACCTGTGGCATATGGAGGTTCCCAGGCTAGGGGTCGAATCAGAGCTGTAGCTGCTGGCCACAGCCATGCCAGTGCCAGATCTGAGCCACATCTGTGACCTACATCACAGCTCACAGAAATGCTGGATCCTTAACCCACTGAGCGAGGCCAGGGATTGAACCTGCTTCCTCATGGATACTAGTTGGGTTCATTTCCATTGCGCCACAATGGGAACTTCCAGAAAAAAAAAAAAAGTGATTTCTAAAAGTGAAAGAAGGATGTAGAAATTAGAGTGAATATTCTGTCTTAAAGTCCTTTGAAATAGTTAATCTCTGAATGATTATACCATCATTTGGTAAGAATTACAGTTACTTGGTTTTGCTTTTGATAATGTAGGCATTTCCTTTAAGTTTTTTAGTTTTGTCATATAATTATGTAAAATATATTTACATGGTTTAAAAGTCAAAAGCTACAAAACAAATAGTCTAGTCCTATAACCCTGGTCACTTTGTTCAGTTTCTCCTTCCTAATAGGTAATTTTTTTTTTTTTTTCTGTCCTTTTGCCATTTCTTGGGCCGCTCTTGCAGCATATGGAGGTTTCCAGGCTAGAGGTCCAATCAGAGCTGTAAGCCACTGGCCTACGCCAGGACCACAGCAACACGGGATCCGAGCTGTGTCTGCAACCTACACCACACAGCTCACGGCAACGCCGGATCCTTAACCCACTGAGCAAGGGCAGGGACCGAACCCACAACCTCATGGTTCCCAGTCGGATTTATTAACCACTGCGCCATGACGGGAACTTCAAGTAATGTATTTTTTTTTTTTAACCTTACATGTTGTCCTTTTAAGATGTATACCCCCCCACCCCTGTGTGTGTGTGTGTCCTTGAAGGAATTTCTGCATTGGGTAGAAAGAAGGTTGGATTCCACAACTACTGGGGCCTTGTCTTAAAGTGGTTTTCTTTTCTTTTTTTTTTTTTTTAGAGTTGTACAATCATTATTACAATATGCTGTTAGAACATTTTAATCATCTCCCAAAAGTTCCAATGTGCCCATTTACAGTTAACCCCTGCTCCTGCCCCCAGTTGTAAGCAACCACTATTTCTGCTTTTCTGTCATTTCTAGACATTTTATGTAAATGTGATAATATAGTAATGTGCTCTTTTGCGTCTGGCTTTTTTCACTTAACATGATTTTGAAGTTCATCGTGATGTGGCACATGTACTGTTAGTTCTTTTAATGGCTGAACAGTACTCTTTCGTATGAATATGTACTTTGTGTATTCACTAGTTGATGGATATTTGGACTGTTTTTGTCTACTATGAATATTGCTGCTATGCATATTCACATACATTTCTTTATATGGATATATATTTTCATTTGTCTTTGAGTAGGCTTCGGGGGTTAGAATTGCTGGTTTGTATGGTAAGTGTATGTTTAACTTTTATAGAAACAGGAGTTCCCTGGCGGCTCAAAGGGTTAAGGATCCAGCATTGTTGCTGCTGTGGCATGGGTTTGATCCCTGGCCTGGGAACTCCCAGATGCTGTGTGGCCAAAAAAACCCCCAGAAACCACTAAACTGTTTCCCAGTGTGATTTACTGTTTTACCTTCTCACCAGTAGTATAGAAAGGTTCCAGTTTCTTCACATTTTTGCCAGCTTTTTGTATTATCTGTCATTTTGAATTTATCCATACTAATGTAATAGGTGTATAGCAGTATACTATAGTTTTACTTTGCTTAATAACTATTTGGGCATGTTTTTAATGTGATCATTAAATATTCATATATTTACTTTGAAGTGTATATTCAAATCTTTCGTTTAATTTTTATTTATTTATTTTTTGTCTTTTGTCTTTTTAGAGTCCCATCTGTGGCATATGGCAGTTCCCAGGCTAGGGGTTGAATTGGAGCTACAGTTGCCAGCCTGTACCACAGCTGGCTTTACATTGAGTTTGGGGAAAATTGCCATCTTGTGTGGGTGTCTCTGTCTAACCTGAGCCTGTGTGACTTTGGTTAGGCTAGTAAGAACTGAGCTATTTGTCCTCCCAAATGGCTAGCTTCTGAGAAATCACTTCCGGTAATAATGCTTCTAGGCTTATGCATCATCTTCTGTACTAAATGGAATGAATCCCCTTCTATCATGGCAGCTTCTGGTCCTCACAGGGTAACGGTCATGAAGTAGGGTACTAGGGGAAAATTGGACAGCCTTGGAACAGACCACAGATTCCCACTGTCCTTACATGAAATTTAGCAGTTTTTCATATTTACATGTTTCTCAGATGATTTTATGTCTTTGGCTGTGAAAATTACTTGTCAAAAAAAAATTTAGGTTTACAGTTTTTAAGGGAGCAAGTTTGCTGATTTCACCAGCTATAACCAGAAATACCTTCTTTCCCATGCTAGAGTCTTACATTATGTAACGTATATGAGAAAATGTGCTGTTTTGAGTTAATTACTATTTGTCCTACATTGGGAACCAAGGAGCAGTTGCTCCTTTGGGGAGTAAGGCTTGAGATAGGGACTGGATCTAATTGTTTCCCCCTAAGTTGTATGTATAGATTGTTTATAATTTAGGAGTTACATTGAGTCGGGATCACATTAAATTTTACACTGTATTGCTATACTTGGGATACTTGTGGTTTATAACCATGGTAATTTTGTATTATGTTAGAAGAATTTGAGCTCAGTATTATGTCTTGGGTTTTAAAAAAAAATACTAATTTTTTTTTATTAAAGTGTAGTTTACAATATTGTGCCAATTTTCAGCTCTGCAGTCATTCGTTCATTCCTTTTCTTATATTTTCCTTCATGGTCTATCCCAGGAGATTGGATATAGTTTTTAGGTTTTCGTTTTGTTTTTCCTTTCTTTTACTACATTTAAAAATAATTCTTCCATTGTCAAACTGTATTTTGATTTTCTGTAAAAGAATCTGAGTTTGGTAGTATTTCCTTTTTTCTTGTAATAAATGAACATAGTTCTTTTTCATCGTAACTACATTTTGGTCTTAGTTTATGATTAGTATGTACAGTAAAATGGCCTGGAATTCTACTTTTTTCTGTGATGATGCCTTTGTACTTATTGGTTAATGTCCTCAAATGATATTTAATGGGGCAGGGACTAAATCTCTCTTGCTCATGCCTTTTTCCCAGTGTCTGAAACAAAATAAACAATCAGTGTGATATTGTTCAATATGTTGTAGCATTACCATCTTGTGTTAAGTTGAGGTCCCAAGGGTTTTAAGCCTAGCTTGTGCTTTTGGTGACTGATCTCCACCTCTTTATAGCCTTTGGAGAAGAGAATAAGAAGGTGGACCAGAACATACTGTTTTGGGGGAGAAACACAGACTGAGGAAGATTCTGAGATAAAGGAATGGGGAACATGGCATGGAAGTGAATTGAGCTATTGAGTATTTTTCTGTTTCCTGTAGATTCATGTTTTGTTATCTGGTCTGGTGAGTTTAATCCATCTTAACTTTAATAGATTACTTATAATCTCAACTTCAATATATGAAATTATCAATTTATTTTATTAAAATCTTCGCTTTCTTCCTTTTTCCCTCTTAGGACATTTGCTACAAGATCCTATTGCACCCACCAACTCCACCTGCCAACACTATGTCTGCAAAAGTTGTAAAGGCAAGAAAATGATGATGAAACCTTCATGTAGCTGGTGCAAAGACTATGAGCAGTTTGAGGAAAACAAGCAGTTAAGCATCCTAGTGAACTGCTACAAAAAGCTCTGCGAATATATAACACAGACTACATTGGCACGGGATATAATAGAAGCAGTCGACTGTTCTTCCGATATTTTGGCTTTGCTTAATGATGGATCATTGTTTTGTGAGGAGACGGAAAAACCCTCAGATTCATCCTTTACTTTGTGTTTGACACATTCCCCTTTACCTTCGACCTCAGAACCCACAACTGATCCTCAAGCTAGTTTATCTCCAATATCTGAAAGTACCCTCAGCATTGCTATTGGCAGTTCTGTTATCAATGGTTTGCCTCCTTATAATGGGCTTTCAATAGATAGATTTGGTATAAATATTCCTTCACCTGAACATTCAAATACAATTGATGTATGTAACACTGTTGACATAAAAACTGAGGACCTGTCTGACAGTTTGCCACCAGTCTGTGATACGGTAGCCACTGACTTATGCTCCACAGGCATTGATATCTGTAGTTTCAGTGAAGATATAAAACCTGGTGACTCCCTATTACTGAGTGTTGAGGAAGTACTCCGAAGCTTAGAAACTGTTTCAAATACAGAAGTTTGTTGCCCTAATTTGCAGCCTAACTTGGAAGCCACTGTATCCAATGGACCTTTTCTGCAGCTTTCTTCCCAGTCTCTTAGCCATAATGTTTTTATGTCCACCAGTCCTGCACTTCATGGGTTATCATGTACAGCAGCAACTCCGAAAGTAGCAAAATTGAATAGAAAACGATCCAGATCAGAAAGCGACAGTGAGAAAGTTCAGCCACTTCCAATTTCTACCATTATCCGAGGCCCAACGTTGGGGGCATCTGCTCCTGTGACAGTGAAGCGGGAGAGCAAGATTTCTCTTCAACCTATAGCAACTGTTCCCAATGGAGGCACAACACCCAAAATCAGCAAAACTGTACTTTTATCTACTAAAAGCATGAAAAAGAGTCATGAACATGGATCCAAGAAATCTCACTCTAAAACCAAGCCAGGTATTCTTAAAAAAGACAAAACAGTAAAGGAAAAGATTCCTAGTCATCATTTTATGCCAGGAAGTCCTACCAAGACTGTGTATAAAAAACCCCAGGAAAAGAAAGGGTGCAAATGTGGGCGTGCTACTCAAAATCCAAGTGTTCTTACATGCCGCGGCCAACGCTGCCCTTGCTACTCTAATCGCAAAGCCTGCTTAGATTGTATATGTCGTGGCTGCCAAAACTCCTATATGGCCAATGGGGAGAAGAAGCTGGAGGCATTTGCTGTGCCAGAAAAGGCCTTGGAGCAGACCAGGCTCACGTTGGGCATTAATGTGACTAGCATTGCTGTACGCAACGCTAGTACCAGCACCAGTGTAATTAATGTCACAGGGTCCCCAGTAACGACGTTTTTAGCTGCCAGTACACATGACGATAAAAGTTTGGATGAAGCTATAGACATGAGATTCGACTGTTAAATCAGTGGGTCTTTAAACCTACCCCTGGTAGGGAAATAGCTACAGTTTTACGGCAGCTATGGTTTTGTTGGTTTAACTTGCCGGAGCTCCTGCATATAGATCACTTGTATCAAGTGTTTTCATTGCTAAGTTATATGTGTTAGTGTCGGGGAAATAGTTTGCAGATAATGGAGGAGTAACCCTACAACTATATGTCCTTAGTTCTTACAGAACCTCATAGTTTGAGAACAAATGCTGATGCAACTGATTTATACAAAATGAACTTTGGCAAGGAAAATAACATTAACCTCATTGTTTATGGTCATGCTTTGTGCATAATCAAAGTTTATGATTAAATGTAAGGAAGTGGTATCTAGTCAGTCCATAAAGATTGTGCTCATATTTTGTGGAAGAGTAGCCATTAGTTTGTTCAGGAGACGCAGTGCTTCCTTCAGATGCCATTGATGTTTCTCCTGTTGAAAAGCTGATGTGTCCAGCTCAACCTTTATGCTGACATAATACCATTTCTGATCATGAAAATTGGCTACTGGTGTATGTAGCAGTTCTTAAATCAGCAGTATTATGAAAGAAAATTTGCCCCTCATTAGAATGTTGAAGAAATCTTTTAAAAGTGAACTGAAAATTTGTCAGATTGCAGATGTTCAGGTGTTTATGCCACAAAACTCTGAGTTGATCCCCATTTTCAGTTGTCTGACTCATTTCTAGGGAAAAAGAACTCTTAAGTCCTTTCTTCACTTTGAGCAATGTTCTAATTAGATAAATGAAGTGGAGAAGAGCAGTTAAATTCTGAAGGTAATTGAATTTGTACTATAGTATGTGACAGAATTTTTTAAAAATTATTAAAATATTTTATTTAGAAATTGGGATTTATTTAATTTTGAAATAATGCTCCAGAACTTAACCAGATTTATGCATTATACCTATTGCCACTGACCACTTCAAAATGATTTTTTTGTTTCCTCTAATAGTTTGCCACAGACTTTATTTTGAATATGCTTTTTTTTTTCCTTTTTTCTTTTTTAGGGTGCTATTAGTTGTGGAGGCTTCTTCAGAGGCCTAGTAAAAATGCCTTTTTATGAAGCCTGTGCATTTAGGTAGGTTTGAAGCTAGGAGGATTTTCTTTAGAATACTCTTTTGCATGTAAAGCACAAACTATGTTTCAGTTTAAATGCACTTCTCTGTAATTTTTATGGGGAAGACAAGTGAGTCACAAACATTCTGTTGAAGGGAAATCTAGTCAGTTGCTTGCAAGAGCACAGCCCAAATAAAACAAGGACTGACTAGTTTGTAAAGAAATGACCTTATGATTTAAAAGAAGAATTGCTGCTTTGACAGTGCTTATTTTAAGAAAAATACTGCTGGAAAATTTTCAGTTTCTACTACGTTCACCATCTCTCCTGAGATAGGACATATGTTGAAGTTATGTTTTGATTTGGCACACAGCATGTTCAATGATGGTTACTCACCTAGTACAAGATATGGAGAAGAAATCTTTGGACACAGAGCAGATGACACCTCCTTCTGTTTTGTAGTGTATCCTGGTGTCATTTTCTGTGAATGTGGTCAGGTAGAGTTGTTTTTTGTTGTTGTTGTTGGGCTTTTTTTTTTTTTTTTTTTCTTTGTCTCTTTTGGTGGGGTGGGGGTGGGCTAAAGCCATAGGAAGAAAAATGTGATGTATGTGTCCAGTATGTACTATTTTGTTTTTGTTTTGCAAGAAGAGTTGAACTATTTTTGATAACAAGAGTAAATGGTGGAAAATGCTTCTTAGTTGTCTTGTCTTTATTTGCTTTCTAAGTTTTGGAATTTTATTTAATTCCTCTAAGTGTTAGCAGTGTCTTATGAAACATGTATTTGCCTAAAATTTGTAACAGTTTTGTGTTGGACCCAGATGCCCTGCTATATATAAACTTGTAAATCTGTTCTTTAATCACTAATGATCACTGCAAAAATGACTAGAAATGAGATTGTACACATGGATGATCAGGATATATTTTGCAAATGTCCCAAACTTTCCTAATATTATGATCTTAAAATTCCTAGAGTACTTTATTGCTTCCCAAGTTTGATAATCTTAGTTTTGTGTTTTTTGATGCATGGGAGGTTGGCAATATAGACAGAAGTGGAAATCATTAGTATGTGAGGGCCTTGATTGTTATGTAATATTGCCAATGATGAATTCAGGTTGTTTTTAGCACAAGTTTCTCTTTTTTATGCTGGTATTCTCACTGCCACACTTTTGGAAACCTGTATTACACCTTAAATCTATCAATAAATGTTAGTTTTCTAATTCTATGTTGTAGAATACTGAGGAGTTTGGGATAGCATGCTCTGAGCCGATGTTACATACATTTGGGTAAGAATAATTAATTACACTGCCTTGATTTTTACATTGTTTTTCTTTATACCATGAGTTCTTTTAGGAATGCTGACCAATGGCTCACAAAGGATGATTAAGAAATAATTATTGAAGTAACTGGATTTACTTCAACAGGATTTGAAATCATCAGAACAATAACAGCATTTAACATGACACATCCTGTTCTTTTGAGTTCTTATAATTAATATAAATGACCCATTGATCTTTCACCTTAGATGACAGAAGTTTTAGAACAGTTTATCTTTTTGATTAGTTTTCCATAGGTCTTTGTGTCTTAAGTAGGGTATATAATACAATCCTAGGATAAAGAATTTCTTAAAACAACTATATGGCGAACTTGCGGAAGAAAAGTAAAAGTTTTACAACAGATAAAAAAAATTTTCCTTTCTCATATCATGGGCAACAAATATAAAATGCTTTAAGTAAAAAGTATAGTATCAGAATTCTAATGTGTAGATGGTATTTTTTTCTTCCTTCTTTAAAAAAAAACTTTTAGGTGTCCAAATAATCATTACACATTCTTTTAAAAGAATATATTATATACAAGGTTAAAGTCTCCTTTGATCCCTGGGAGCCTCTCATTTCCAAACCCTAATTCCCAAATTCCTATCCCCAGAGGAAGTCAGTTCTCAATATGAGGTGATATTTTTCTAGATCTTTGTTTATAAAGCTTTCCCAGGGTTCAAAGAGTTACTGTCTTGAAAATCAAGCTTGTTTACAACACTGCTCTTTCAAACATAAAAATGGATTGCAAGTGTGATTAAAACCAAAGTGTGTAGTGATTATCTTAGTGAACTTGATTCATATTTGACACTTGTCTTTATTTAGTTCTGCAAAAAGGGAAAAACGAAAAAAGTTAAATCATGCAGGCTTCTCCACCCAAACACACATAACATTTCCAAAAGTTGAGCAAATGACTTAGCTCATTTGATCAATCTAGAATTTTATAAACACTTTGAACAGTACACAATGACTTAGATAAGATGCAGGGAAAATACACAATTTTATTAATTACCTTGGCAATTAAAATATTTTGCCATGAAAGTTATTCTTCATTGACTAGCATTAAGATGATAACCTTCAACGTTTGTCAAGAAGCCTGGGATATTATAACTTGAAATTTCCATTTGGGCCGTAATGATTATATCCCACTTGATCTTTACCAGAAAGTCGAATATGTACTATCTCAGTTCCTCAGAATTCACATCTCTTTAACATTCAGTTCTAAGAAGGGGTACAGTGAAACATATTATGTCTGAAAATGTGATATTTTGGGTAACCTAAATTGAAAGCCCTATCTTAAATGGAATGGTATTGGTAGCTGTACTTTTATAATTACAGACTTTTGAAACCAAATAGTGACAAAAGTGAAAGCAAGGACTTAACTCAATAAGGAGAAACAAGGTGAAGTACAGCTATGTAGTTAAAAAAAAAAAACAACCGGATATATATTGGAAAACAATTTTGTTGAGTCTTAGATATAGTTAATTTTTCTACATTGACTCTTTTATTAGAAGTAGTTTAGATCATACGGCTAATAAAACTTTTAAATCATATCTGGCTTCTAAAAAAATTACCTTTTTAGTATTTTTATCTGAAAATTTAAAATTGCTTTTGTTCCCTGGTAAAAGTTGGATGAGATAGTCAATTTCATGTACCACATAAATACTTTTAATAATTTACCAATGTGTTTAGGTTATTGTATGTACTTTCCTAAAAATTTAGTCACTTCTACGCTATTTCTTTGTGAATTGTTAGAAACTTAGGTTTTAGTACTTATTGCTTTCTGTAACAGTTAAGTGGAAGATCAGTTCTGATCATGAAGGTAAAATAAACTGGGAGGATACTGACAGGAATTGCTAAATCTGTTAATACCTCTATTAGTTGATGGTGCATTTCCTAAATTCTCCTTCTCTCCACTTTTTGCTTTAGCCCAAGGTTTATTTCAAAGTTTGGCCTTCACACCAGCAAAGGGAACCAGTGTGGGGTGGAAGGGGAGCTATTCTGACATTCAGGGCTTTGTGGTTGAGACAAAAAAAATTCATAGGAAAACTTGATAACTTTGACAGAGGTGGATATTAAAAGGCTTTCTGGGGGTTTCTTTTACATGTATCATCAGAAATTTCCATCTGTTACAATACTTCAATTTTATCTTCAAAGATATTGAGGGATTTGGCTGCATTGTGGCTTGCTGAAAAAAGTAGTATTCTGTAGTGACCACATCTGCCACTATAGTAAACATGAAATTGAAATCGCTTTTCTTTTTATAGGTGGCATCATCTATCTTTATAATAAATCCTGATAGTGGATGCAGTATTTGGAATAGTTTCTTTTCAACATGAAGTAAGAAATAATGTTTGGATTGAGGTGTTTACTATTGGCCTGTGGTGAAAGGAATATGTCTAATAAGAATTTTCATATATAATTAAGTCTTCAAGTAGGCCTTCTGATAGGCAGTATAGATGGGACATAAACTAATTTGGAGATTAATAAGTCATTCAATAATTCTCTACAAATGTTAGATGAGTTAAAGGGAAACATTTTCCAAGTATGAGTCAGATTCCCTACTTATCTTCAATTAAATTTTTCTTCAGATTTTATACAAGATCCACTGCACGGAGAGGGATTATTTAGGGCTTGCTAGCAAGGCTGGAAAGCCCAGTGGTTACAATACCTGAGGATGTAAAGTGACTAGCAGTTTTGGCAGGTCATTGTGAAATTACCAAGAAAGTTCAAGATCTTTGAACTCCAGTACGCATATAATTTAAAATCTCTGAGATGTTTTGGCAGTGCTTTTATTACCAGGGCTAATTCAGTTCTGGAGGCCCCGACTGCCTTTTCAAGTTCAAGAATTTTTTGACTCAAGTGACAGTTTTCTTCTGAGCTCCATAGGAGCCCTGATGGGCCTCACGGAAGCTGGACAACAGAGGCAACTCCTGCTTTTGTGCAGAGAACTGTGGCTTGGCACTTTCCCCAATAGATCCTTGGTACATTCAGGGGTGAAGAGTGCTGATTCACAGACTTTGGAAGGTGATGTATATCTATCTGCTTCTGAGGAAAAGCTCTGTAAGAGATTTGAGGCAAGTTGTAGGAGTCCCAAATTGGGTATGTGTATCCAGAGCTATTGCTCAAAAACATTTAAAAGTTCCTAGTGCAGATACACACTTGTAGAAATCAAAGCCATTAAAAAGCAATATGCAAACTAGGGCATTTCTTCACAAAAAAACATTAAATTACTTGTCTCCCTTTCACGTGGACATGGCAGCTATTCTTCATCTACTGACTGAAGCTTTCCACATTTCTCTGAAAGGCTTGATGTTACAATTTTATTGCCTTTGTTTCCAGTTTCAGAGGGAGAGGCAGGGTCCTCTGTTTCATAATCTTCAAAGGAGCTGAAAGCACAAGGTGAAAGTGAGTTACTGATTTCTTAAATTTTTAATGTTTGGGTAGAAGTCAGTATGGTAAATGTAGCGATTGAAGACCACCCTGCAAAAGTACCCTGAGCTGCTAAATGGCAGCTATAAACAACTGAGCCACCCTGGAAGAGACAGTGCTGTAGAACAGATAACACATTCTTCCTGTTCCTTCAAGTACAAGTTCATGTTAGGATATGGTGAAAATGTGCTGTAACAAGCTTTTTCTAGGGGCTTTGGTGGGATGAGAGCTTTATGGATGATGCTGTCTGTTAGGGGGTTATGAGGTCTGGTATGAGGGTCCATGAATGCTTTCATCGAAATGGCTTCCATGCAGAGAGTCTGCCTCTTTAGGGATATTTTATCTCATGGGAATGATGGCTGCTTCATCTGTACAGAAATTTCTGGATATAGAATCCTTTTATCAAAAAGGTACTGAGATTTGTTGGAGTTCCTTTGTGGTGCAGCAGGTTAAGGATCCATTGTTGTCACTGCTGTGGCTCTGGTTGCTGCTGTCGTGTGGATTCTAACCCTGGCCCAGAAACTTTGCATACAGTACCTCTCCCCCCCAAGACTGGCTAGTGACGAAAAATATACTGAGACAGATACCCAGTAGGTGGCACCTATTCATTGAGGGTAGATAATGTTAAATTTTTATTAAAAAGCCTATCTGATGTTTGAAAAACTTGGTCCTGAGTACTAGTTTACGATCCAATCAGAAATTACAATTGTTATTTTGCAAAAATATCCCATATTTCTGTTCCACTCTCTCTCTTGAGGCCTCAATGTAACTGGTATATGTTGGATAAGGAGGCGATAAGAGTAATTTTGTTTTAATGGAAACAAAGCAGGGTTGATGGCAGAACCTCCATTTCTGAGGGGAAAAACTCTCAAAAGTTAACTCTGGAAATGCATTATCAGACACTGTAGCTGCCTATTTCCTGTCAGAATGGAAGACATCTTCCTCTTGGTGACCTAACTTAGCTGTTTGTGAGCTCTCAATGCAGATTTGGAAAGCGTTAAGTCTGTACTGAGACTCATTCGGTAAATATTTGAGCTCCTGTTGCTAAGCATGCGCCAAATGCTAGGAATAGAGTGGTGAAAAAGACTGGACCAGCCCCTTCCTCACAGAGCTTGTAGCCTAATGGAGGCCATCTGGAACAGCGGTTACGTGGTTTAGCCTTAGAGCATGGACTCTAATCTCAGTTTGGTCACTTAATATAACTTTGGGCAAGTAACTTAACCCCTCTGCACTGGTTTCCTCAATGAATAGCAGTTCCTACCCCTTATAAAGGTTGAATGGAGATTAGATGGGAGGGCCTATAAAGTCCTGGGAAATGTTACTATTCTCATGATGGAGGAGTGCTGGGGCTTTCTGATGCAGGATAGTGACACCTAATCCTATACTGTAGGGCAGGGTCACAGTTTTTCTATGTAATTTGTGATTTTTTTTTTTTTTTTACAAAAGAATGTATTTTTTCCCATTGTAGCCTCATACAGAGATGGGATTTCTAGCAATGGATTTGATCCAGTCTGATACCTAAAAATATTCCAATGTCGTGTGGGTTGGATGTAGTGGATTTTCACCTGCGTTTCTTTTGTGGTTTCAAGGCACCAAGAACAGTAACATACACAGAGACTTTGGAGGAATCTTAACGGATTGAGGGAGCTCATTCAGAACCTCTTGTCAGTGTCCTGGTGACTTCCTCTTAAACTAAATAAGTAGTTACCTGGGAGTGATTCCCCCACTCCAGGGGACATCTGGCAGTGCCTGGAGACATATTTGACTGTCATAACTGAGTAGACCTATTGGCATCTAGTGGATAGAGTTCAGGGATATTGCCATACATCCTACAATGTGCCAGGTGATGACTCAACAACAGAATTTACCCAGCTTAAAATGTTGATGCTGTTGTTGAGAAACCCTGCTCTAACTCTTGCCCTTTCAGTGTCAGTGTCAGGGTTCTGAACTAAGGTCTTCTCATTCTTCACTTCTCTGAACAATGGGCCTTTCTCATGGCTTTATCCACCACTTGTTCATCTATGGTTTCTAAATATACATGTCCAGCCTTAGCCTCTTTTGAAGCTGGAGACTGCCATGTATTCAGCTGTCTACTGTGTGGCTCTTCCACTAAGGCAGCATATGAACCTGGACTCATCCTTTCCACATCCCTGGTTCTCCTTTTTTCAGTGAATAGCACCATAAGCTGCTCACTGAAAGCTATAAACCTAGTTATTCCAAGTTTTTCCCTCTCCCCTTCCCTCTTCAAATCTAGCCAGTTTCTTTTACCACTTTCAATACCACATCGATACAGTCCTACCTGTTCATCTTCCTTGCTGCTAATTTATTTCAGGATGCTATATATTTTCTTACATGGATTACTGCAATAGTTTTCTAACAGTTGGTCTTCCTGCTTTTGCTATACTCTTTGCAACTGCCATACCAGACTGTTTACAGTGTCAGAACAGGTTATGTTCTTGGGACCTAATGCCACAGTACTTATTTTTTAGTTGTCTGAAGTGCCTTGCTCTGGTTAACTTGTGCTCATCTTTTCATCTAAGATGTCACTTAAAAGTTTCTTGATTTCGAGTGATTGAGCTCCCACCATCTCTTGTTTAGAGGTTTGTAATGGCTTCCTTATTTGTCTCCCTGCCTTTGTTCTTGTACCTCTACCAGTCTAGCAGAGTAATTTTCAAAAAAGGTAAGTCAGGTTACATCACTACCTTGTTTAACTCTCCTCAGTAGCTCCTCCAGGCCCTACATGATCTGGCCCCTGCTAGTCTTTGCAGCCACACTTCCCTCTGTTGCTCACTGTACTCCAGCTACACTGACCTTTAAAAATGTTTTTAACACAGTTTCCTGCCTCAGAGCCACTGCACCTATTTTTCCCTCTGCCAAGAACATTTCTGCTCCCTACTTTTTGCCTATTTCCTTCTCAACTTTTAGGTTTCTATCACCTCAGAGTCTTCCCTCAGCACCCTAAGTTGCAAGCCTCTCAATTTTACCTTGTTTACTTCTTTCATAATTATAAAATTAAATATAATTATAAAATTAAATATCTGTCCTCCCCACTTGACTGTAAAGTGTCTATTTTGTAACTCAACTAATTTCCTTGGGCTATAGTATAATGCCTGGCACTAGGTACTTAAAATGTATTGTTGAATGAAAAATGATGTCCTAATGCTCTTGTAAAATGATGTGTTGAGTTGCTGGGAAAGGCTGAAGTCAGTAAAACAGTGAGGGTGCAGAAGTCATTTTGAAGTCACCAAAGTCAGAACTGTAAGAGCCTTAGGAATTCCTGAGGGAGCCATGTTTACTGATTGCTTCTAACTGACAACTTTCAGGTTTACTTGTAGGTCACTGGGATTCCTCTGGGCTCAAATGAAGATTATTTTATGAGGTAATCCCTATTAATTTAATTGGCCATTTTTAAAAGAGTAGACGATGGTCAGAGGATTAAAGCAGAACTCATACAGTTCACAAACAGTTCACTATATATAGAAAGCCTAGGTATCAAATTGAGAACAAATTCTTTAACTTAGTAGTAACATGGTCTTTTTAGGATAAGGGAAAATAATAGCTCCTGTATTTTTGCTAGCAATATGGTAGCCTTTAGAAACTTGTTTTCCTATGTACGTTTCCTCTTTTATATGAGCAGTTTCTGGGCAAAATATTAAGGCTACTTCTGCAGATTCTGGGATGGAAGTATTAATAGCTGGAATGAGCAGAAATAATGACTGGTACATATGTGGCCTGACAAAGGATTTGTATGCAGTTTCAGGCTACTGTTTGGGAGTTGTGGTTTGATTTCTGATTTTGAGATTCTGACTATTTATAGGGGCAAAGGGATAGAATATTTGATTCAGGGCTTGTCTGAGGAAATCTAAGATATATATTGTTGGCTATAAACATAGAATAAAATGTTAAATAGTTCTTTAATTTGGATTCATATAGTGCTTTAAAAATAGGAGTGGATGAGTTTTACCTTTATACTTTTTTAAGTTAGAATAGGTATGTTAAGCCATTTATATAAAATGGATTAAGTGAAATACTTTGGAGTATTTGGCTATTTGGTTCAAAGAATTTCCTTGTTGACCCATTCAATAACTAGAAAATCTTTTGCTTTGACTTTTGTTAAAATTTCCTGATGTTCACCACCTACTTTCCTGCCTCAGAAAGTTGATCCTACTTCACTTTTGATGGCTGAGGATCTCTTGGAGTTCCAAGGTCATGAGCCATCAGTTGTTAATTCTTTTTTTTCTTTTTTGGATATAGATAGTATAAAAATTTTAAATTAAATATATTATAGTTGTGAACTTGAAGGGAGAGACAGGGCTTGATTCAGTTTTATTACCAACCACCACAGTGCCTGGCCTAAAGCAGGTACCAGTGAATATTGAAATAAATTAAAACTGGGCTTTGATTTGTTGAATGCAGAAAAAAGTTAAAACATACTGACTTCAGGTTCATATAAAGGCTCTCTGTTTACTGAGCATTATTAAAATAATGACTCAAAACTGTTTCACTTGTAAGATTATAATTTATGCCCCAATATATATTCAAATGTGCCCCACCCCCATTACTCCTGCTCTTCTGCTAAATTCTCCCAGTTCACCGAGGACAGTCAGGCTTCACACAACTCCTTACTCCAGACTTGACTCTCACTAGCTACCATTCTCGAAGACTGCTCTAGTGGGTTTTTGGCTGACCTTTTTTGCCTACAGTGTCTTATTTTCCACTGCTGACTGAAGTAAATGTAGATCTCATAGAATGAGTAATTCAATATATGTTTATATTTAATAAGGGAAAAGCCAGATTTAAAAACATTCAGTAGAAAACAGTTCTTCTAAATTATCTAAATGTCCAATGATAGGGAAAATTGATGTGTTATTGCTTGAAAGAATATGCCGAAACATTAAAAGTCATGTTTTTGAACACACTAGTAATATTAAGTGTCTAAAAAATATATCAAAGTCTAAATAATGGTTATCTCTGGATGACTGAACCAAGGATGATTTTAATCTCGTTATGTTTTCCAATTTTTTTTTTCTGCAGCAGGCCTTTCTCTACTAATCAGATAAAGACTCAATAAAAAAGAAAACTGTGTTTAGTCTAGGTTAATCAAATGTAAAACTGTTGGTAAAATACCAGAAGATTCTGAAAAATAGTTTTAGGATAACATAAAAAGATTTAACAAAAATCTGAAGTAGTCAAGTATTTGTTATATTGGCAGAAAAGCTTGTTTCTGGTTACTGCAGGTTGCAGTTTCTTAAGACAGCAACATGGAGGACCTTTTACTCAGCTTTTCACGGTATCTGTGGAGTTTTAAACTTTTGCAGAAATCTTAAGAATGTTGATTATAAATACATTTGATGTCATAACCTGTTATCTTTATATAGGTGGCAAATTTTCCTTGAAGAGGTTTATGTAACTGGTGCCTTGTCTTTCTAGTTTCCCCTATCACCACTCATTTTACTTTGGCTGAATTTATACAAATGCTGTCATGTGCTGTGATCATGTTGTGTACTAGGTGGTTATAAATTCACAAAGTTTGCAGCCTCATGTCTATGGAAGCCTTTGTCTCCCTTTCACCTCACTGAAATATGGAGTCATTACTAGGTTACTTAGTATTATTTTTATTTTTTGGCTACATCCGTGGCATGTGGAAGTTTCTGGACCAGGGATCAGACTTGTGCCATAGCAGTGACAATGGTGGATCCTGAACCACTAGGCCATCAGGGAACTCCTATTTTTTAATTTCAAGGTTTTTAATTAATTAATTTATTTAGGGCTGCACCCACGGCATATGGAAGTTCCCAAGCTAGGGGTAGAATCACCACAGCCACAGCAATGCAGGATCCGTGCCACATTTGTGACCCACCACAGCTCATGGCAAGCCGGATTCTTTAATTCACTGAGTGAGGCCAGGGATCAATTCTGCGTCCTCATGGATACTAGTTGGATTGATTACTGCTGAGCCACAATGGGAACTCCCTGGGTTATTTATTGAATGCATTCCCTAAGTACTAGCCTTAAATTAGGAGGTACAGGCCCCAGAGGTGACCAATGATGTTAGATGGTAAAGTAGATGGAGAGTTTGAAGTTGTTTTTGGAGAGTCAGGTTGTCTGGGTTCCTGCAGTTATCCTGGTAGTGAGATGGCTGCTAGATTACTGCTGCCTTCTGTGCCCTTCAGTAAATATTTTCTGAGGAGCTCCTACATCCTTAATGGTCTGCCAGGTTCTGGTACTACAAGATGACTAAAACAAGATGTTTTGCCCTAGAGGAGCCCATGTTCCAGTGAAAACACATATAGGTTCATTTTCCCCAGCATGTATATGCCAGACACTGTTAGATACATTATATACATTATTTCTAGTTCTTAGTACAGTCCTGTCATTCATGCAACAGATATTTACTGTGTGCCATGTCCTGTGCCCTGGGAATGAAGGGAACAAAAATAGGCAGTGGAATACTAATGTTATACCTGGCTAAATTCTAGTTCTGAGAGGTTATGTGATGTGGCTAAATAGCAAAGTGGTTGTAATAATAGCCACTGTTTATTGATTACATAGGTACTATACCTAAAGGCATAAAATGGTATTACATACGTTGTCTTATTTAATCCTTAAACAGCTCCGTGTGGCAGCAGGTGGTATCTCATTGTATAGGGGATGCTGAGGTTTGGATGCCTGCTAAGTGATAGAGGAAGGATTTGAACTTAATTTGTCTAACTCCAAATTCTGTTTTAACCATGATGTTATATTGTATCCCTTCCTCTTCAGGGAGTATTACTAGTAGTACTATTTGTCAGGTCTCAACTATGTACCAAGTGTTTACATATACTATCTTAGATTCTCACAACTACTTTGGAAGGTAGTTGCTGGTATCTTTTGAAACTGAGCCCCAGGAGTCAGATAACCTGCCCAGCTGGTAAGTGGTAGGTAGAACCAGACCTGTCTGGCTCCAAAGCTTCTGCTCTTTCCATTTTACTGCTATCCCTCCTCCCTAATATTTGATTCTGGTAACTTCAAATATTTGACAAACTCACCCTGACCTATTTGCAGTTCCTCTTGAAATGAAGCCCTAGGTGACAGCCGTGGAATTCTAGGTCTGGCCTTGCTTTTGAACCATGTCAGTCAGCTATTAACAATTGTAAATAGGCCTTTCTTTTCCTTTGTTGACATCCTAGTGCTCACTCTACAGGTCCTGGCTGTTGTAAGGCTTCTCCTCTCCCCTTGGGATCTCATGACCCACATGTGCTCTCTTGTAGGCCTTATCTTCCACAACATGAGAGGATAGGTGTCCAGCAGAAGCCTCTCATATGCACTGGTTGAATTTCACTACAGCTGGTCCCTGCATCTCCTCTCATGACCCCTCACCTGTGCTCTGTCTGCATCCTTTTGCCTCCCCTCTCTCCCCTCCACAGACACTGGCACCTTCTTTGAGCACTATCACAACCAGAAAAACACTTTTGCTTGAGCCAATTATTTATTCTCTTTAGCTGCCATCATTTTCTTTTCTTTTTAGACTAACTTCTAAGTGTTAAGACCTGCTATCTCTATTTTCTTCTTCCTCTAAAGCAGGTTACATAACAACATGTAGTATATTCCATTTTTGTAAAACAAATTACTTATCTGTTTGCAAAGAAATGTCTAGAAGGATATACTCCTTCATGGTTAAGTCAGGGTGTCTCTGGGTGGTGGATTTTAGGTAAAGATTTTTTAAAATTATAGTTAATTTATAATGTTCTTCCAATTTCTGTTGCATAGCAAAGTGACCCAGTCATACATATATATACATTCTTTTTCTCATTCTATCATGTTCTATCACGTGATAGGTAAAAATTTTTATCTCCATTTTTTAACTCTTATGCAGTGAATACATATTACCTATATAAACAAAGGAGAAAAATAACTTTTTCCTGTTTATGAAAGCAATATATGCTCATTATACACACCTTATAAATTACAGAGCTGTATAAAAAACCAAATTATTTGCAATCTCACAGCCCAGAGTTAACCACTGTTGATTTTTGGAGCCTAATTTAGCTTGTATATACAGATACCATGTTTTTAATGAGATTATATCATAGTTTTGTAACCTTGATTTCTCCATGTTTTTGTGCAAGCACAGAATTTAAATGTCTGCATGACGCAAAGATATTATGACTTATTTAACTGTTCTATTATACATTTGTGTTGCTTTGACTTTTTTTATTTTAGAATTACTTATGACCAATGCCAACTGTCTGGATAGAACAGTTCTATCTAAATTGTTGATTATTTACAATAGGTATCCAGAATTAGAATTGGGAGTCAAATGGCATAAATTCAGGCTTTAGCAACAGGAGCTCCACACCCATCTCACTTACAGTGACCCTAGAGTGAGGTGTTACTACAATGTGATTCTTCTATGAGAAAGCAATTAAGATACTTTAATTTTCCTTTCCAGGGCAGGGGTCCTTGTGTTCAAAAATGCTTAGTATATAGTAGGAATGCGAACATTAATTGAATTAAAATATCTTTTAAAAAATTGCTGCCAACTTAATAAGCTAAAAATTTGGGGGCTCTTTCTTTTTAATGAGTTTTATTTAATTTACATAGCATAGAATTCACTGATTTTAAGTGTTTTACGCATTTTAAATTTTTATAATTTTGCAACCATCACCATAATCCAATTTTAGAATGCTTTCGTCTCCATCTGCCCCTCCTCTCCCTGTGTTTGTTTGCATTCGCTTTCTACTCTCAGTCTTGGAACTAGGCAACCACGGATCTACTTTCTGGCTCTATAATTTTGCCTTTCCTAGAAATGTCATATAAATGGAATCATATAATATGTAGTATTTAGTGTCTGGCTTCTTTCATGTAGAATGTTATTTTTGAGATTTATCCATGTTGCATGTAGTAGTAGTTCTTTTTTTGAGATTTATCCATGTTGCATGTAGTAGTAGTTCTTTTATTTATTGAGGTACAATTGGTATAGAATAAATTGCCTATATTTCAAGGGTACAATGAGTTTTGACTTTTGTATATACTTGTAAAAGCATCACATCAATCAATGAAAATATCCATTTCCTCCCAACCATGAAAGTTTCCTCATAACCCTTTATAATCACTTTTGCCTTCCCCAGGTAACCACTGATTTGCTTCCTGTAATAGATTAGAAAGTATTTTCCAGAATTTCATATAAATGGAATCAGATTGGCATATACTCTTTTTGTCTATCTTCTTTCACTTTGCTTGAGATTCACCCATGTTGTTGTATTTGTTGGTAGTTCATCCCTTTTTAAAAACTGCTCTGGAGCATTCCATTACATGGATATACTATATTTTGTTATCAGCTCACCAGTTTAGTGGTTATTTAGATTATTTCCAGTTTTGGGCTACTCTGAATAATGCTGCTATAAACATTCATGTACAAGTTGGGATGGAGGGGACATTTCTCTTGGGTAGATTCCTAGGAGTGAAACTGGTGATTCATATTAGTGTATCTGAACTTTTTAAAAAATTGCCAAACATTTCTAAGGAGCTTACATAATTTTACATCCATATCAATCCAATGTATGAAGGTTCCAGCGTCTTCACATCATTGCCAACTGGTGATTTTAGATGTTCTAGTGGCTGTGGTTTTAATTTATACTTTCCTAATGTAAGGTCTAGAGCATCTTTTCACATACCTATTTGTTCTTTGTACCTCTTTAGTTAAATGTTGATTTACTTTTTTTTGTTGTTGTTGTTGTTGTTTGTTTTTTAGGGATGAACATGTGGCATATGGAAGTTCCCAGGCTAGGGCTCAAATCAGAGCTGCAGCTGCCAGCCTACACCACAGCCACAGCAAGGCAGGATCCAAGCTGCATCTGCAATCTACACCACAGCTCACAGCAATACTGGATCCTTAACCCACTAAGTGAGGCCAGGGATCGAACCCACATCCTCATGGTTGCTAGTTGGGTTCATTAACTGCTGAGCCATGATGGAAACTCCTATTCACATCTTTTGTCCATTTAAAAAATTAGATTATGTTTTTGTTATTGAGCTGTAAATGTTCTTTATATATTCTGGTTAGAGTCCTTTATCAGGATGTTTTGGATATATTTTCTTCCAGTGTGTCTTTTTCATTTTCTTAATGGTGTCTTTAAAGAATAGTCGTTTTTAATTTTGAAAAAAGTCCAATTTATCAATATTTTTATTGCTCTTGCCTAATCCATTGTCACTCATACAGAGTTTCTCCTATGTTTTATTCTGGAAGCTTTAGGGTTTCAGCTCTTACATTTAGGTCTCTTCCATTTCAGATAATTATTTTTGCATATAGTGTGAGATATGGATTGAAGTTCTTTTTTATGCATATGAACATCCAGTTATTTCAGCATCATTAAATTAATTGGCACTATATATGAGTGTCTATTTCTGGAGTGTTTCATTGATTATGTATACTTAACAATTTAACAGTGTCTTGATTGTTTGCTTTATAGTAAGTTTTGAAATCAGGTGGTCTAGGTCCTTCAACTTTTTTTTTTTTTTTTTCCCAAAGTGTTTGTCTATTCTAGGCACTTGCATTTCTGTATACATTTTAGGATCAGTTTGCCAATTTTCTTACAAAAGCCTGCAGGAATTTTGATAGGGAGTGGGTTAAATCTAGATCAATTTGAGGAGAACGGACACTTTAACAATGCTAGGCTTTCTAATTCTATTTATTTGGGTCTTCTTTAATTTTCTCTCAGAACTATTTTGCAGTTTTCATTCTGCATGTATTATAGTTCTTTTGTTATATTTATTCCCAAGTGCTTTTTCTTTTTGATGCTATTGTGAATAGAATTATTTTTAATTTGAATTTCACTATTTGATTATTCACTGCTAGTACATGGAAATACAGCTGACTTTTCTATATTGAGCTTGTATTCTGAGACTTGGTAACTCATTTATTAGTTCTGGTAGTTTTTATGCAGATTTCTTAGTATTTTCTACTTAAAGGACATATAATCTAGGAATAGACTTTTAATGTCTTTTTCTTGTCTTAATGCACAGTATAAAACCCCTCCGTCACAATGTTGAGTAGAAATGGTGAGGAACAGAAACATCCTTGCCTTGTTCCTGATCTTAGTGGAAAGGCATTCAGTTTTTTCACCCTAAGTATGATGTTAATTATAGATGCCTTTATCAGGTTAAAGAAGTTCCCTTCTGTCCTTAATTGGGTAAGAGTTATTGTGAATGAATGCTGGATTCTGTCAGGTGCTTTTTTGGTGTCTATGGAAATGATCATGTGTGTTTTGTCCTTTATTATATTAATATGATGTATTACATTAACAGATTTTCGAATGTTAAGCCAGCCTTCCACTCTTGGGGTATACCCTACATAGATATAATATATATAATATAAGGTAAACCACTTAGGCATAATCTTTTTTATATGTTGCTAGATTTGATAAGCTAATATTTTGTAAAAAGTTTTATATCGATGTTCATGAGGGATACTGGTTTGTAGTTTTTATTTCCTGTGATATCTTTGGCTTTGGTATCAGGGTAACACTGGCTTTCTAAAATAAGTTTAGAAGTGTTCTATTATTTCCCAAAAGGATTAATGAAATATTGGCATTATTTTTTCCTTAAATACTTTTTGATTCTTTAAAATTATAGTTGATTTACAATGTTGTGTCAATATTGCCCTTAAATATTTGTCAGAATTTGGCACTGAAACCATCTGGATCTTGACTTTTCTTTTGGGGAAAACTTAACTTATTCAGTATCTTGATATAGTCTAGCCTGATTTTCTATTTCTTCTTGAGCTGGTTTTGGCCATTTGAGTTTTTTTGAGGATTTGTCCCATGTCACTGAAGATGTGAAATTTATATGGATAAAGTCATAACATTCCTTCATGATTATTTTAAGTTACATGGGGTCTTTAGTGATGCATCTGTCCTCATTTCTGATTTTAATTTACGTAGTTTCTCTTCCTCCTCTCCTACACCCCAGCCTAGCTAAAGCTTTATCTTTTAAAAAAAAATATTTCCAAAGACCCAACTTTTGGCTTCATCAGTTCTTTCAACATTTTCCTATTTTCTATTTTGTAGATTTCTACTCTGATCTTTATTATTTCTTTTTACTTATTTTGGATCTGGTTGGCTCTTCGTTTTTCTAGCTTCTTAAGGTAGAAGCTTATATTACTGATGTTAGAACTTTCTGGGCCATAAATACTCCTGTAAGCACTGCTTTAACTGCACCCCATACATTTTCATATGTTCTTTTATTTTCATTCTTTTCAAGATAATATAAATTTCCCTGGAGTATCTTCTTTGACTTGTGTGTCTTTAGAATTGTGCAGTTTAATTTCCAAACATTCTGAGTTTCCCAGATTTCCTTCTGTTATTGAGTTGTAATTTAATTATATTATGGTCAGACAACATACTTTATACTATTATAATAAATTTGAATTTATTGAATCATGAATTTATTGAATCATGTTTTATTCACCTAACATATGGTCTATCTTGAAGCAGTTCCATGTGCACTTGAGAAAAATGTGTATTTACTGTATTTTTGTGGAGTGTACATATTGATTAGATCAAATATACTGTGTTGTTCAAGTCTTCTGTATCCTTACTGATTGTCTCTAGTTTTACCAATTACTGGAAGAGGAGTGTTGAAATCTCCAACTATTTGAAGTGTCTGGCAATTTTCATTTCATGTATTTTAGGGCTTTGTTTTTAGGTACAGATAGATTTAAAATTGTTATATCTGGCCATTACATTTTAATTGTTGGTGAAGTGGAAATTTTCATTGTTATTTCTGGATGAAATTTCTATCTTTTGATGTTTTAGAATTGGCTAATATTCATGTTCTTAACTGTTGATTTTGAAGAGTCCAATTTATGAAAGACTATTATTAATCCGATGATTCAACCCAATTTGTCTGCTTTTTGACTGTGATAAAAATTTACTTTTTAATATACTCAGATCTATAAATAATTTTCGTATAAGTTTCTTCCATCGCTTTTTTTGCTTTTAAAGTCTATTTGCGTGCAGGTATTTGTTTAATATGTATTTTTTTCCCCTCACTAAGACAGCCAACATTTTAATGACTAGTCAGTGTTTTCTTGACACATTTAAGACTATCTTTATCATACCATGCACATTGCCATTAATAAATCTTCTCTTTTGGCATGCATTCTATACTGAGTTTTATTACTAGGGCTTTATAGTACACATCTCCTGTGCCTCATCATATCTTTGTTTCTTTTCAGAACTTAACTGCAGTTCTTTTGTATTTATTGTTTACTGTGACTTTCTGAATTAGCTGATGAAGTTTTGCAAAATATTTTGGGGAATTATATCAAATTAAATTAATATTAACATGGGGAATAATTTTTATAACTTTTGGAGAAATTTTATATTTTATCATATGTATGTTTTTGGTCACACCCACAGCATATGGAAATTCCTGGGCCAGGGATCAAACCCACACCACAGCAGCAACCCAAGCTGTTACAGTGACAACGTTGCACTTAACCCACGGTGCCACAAGGGAACTTCATGTTTTTAAGTCTTTTTCTTGATATCACAAATAGGATTTTTTTCCCTATTATATTTTTAACTTGTTATTTCTGGGGTATGGGATATAATACCCCTTAACAATTAAGGAGGTGCTCTTAAGTTTGCTTAGTTTTACAGTTTTTTCCAAACCAGAAAATAAATTTTACCATATGCCTTCAAATTTATATATATATATCCTTCTTTAAACTGTTAATGACAGATTTTGTAAAGTTGAACCACTGTTGCAATCCTGGGATAAAACCCATCTATTTATAATGTATTCTTTTATATATATAGGTAGATTTGACAAATTAATCTTTTAATTTGACAAATTAATCTTCAGTTTTAATATCTGTAAAATAGGGAATAACAATGTCTACAAAATAGGGTTTTTGTGAACACCCAATGATTAAAATATTTAGAATAGTGCTTGGCATATACTTTGTGGATATATGTATAAATTAATAGATTTATTTTTGTTTAAATACAGTTGTTTAACTTCTTCATGTACTTTACTTGGGTCTATTTTGTCATCCTTCTTCATGTATCTTGAGATGATACCCTAGTTCATTTATTTCCGTCTACAGGTTACAGATTTTCCCTTGTCCATATCCCATATTTTAATATAATGCTTTCATTGCTTGGTTCTTAAAAAACTGTAATTTATATTTTGATTCAGCTATTTTAAGATAAAAATTTTCAAAATTCTATTTTAAACTTTGCAGATACGTGCATTTTTTTCAGGTTACAATTTTATTTATTTATTTTTGCTTTTTTTAGGGCCGCACCTGCGGGGCATATGGAGGTTCCCAGGCTAGGGGTCTAATCGGAGCTACAGCTGCCAGCCTACACCACAGCCACAGCAATGCAGGATCTGAGCTGCATCTGTAACCTACACCACAGCTCATGGCAACGCCGGATTCTTAACTCACTGAGCGAGGCCAGGTATCAAACCCGCAACCTCATGGTTCCTAGTCAGATTCGTTTCTGCTGCGCCACGATGGGAATGCCACAAATTTTTTTTTTTTTTTTAAATGACCACACCTGTAGCATATGGAAGTTCCTGGGCCAGGCGTTGAATCTGAGCTGCAGCTGTGATCTACACTGCAGTGCTGGATCCTTAACCCACTGTGCCAGGCTGGGGATCGAATACGACCCTCTTCAGTGACCCAAGCCACTGCAGCCAGATTCTTAACCTACTATGCCATGGTACGAACCCCTCAAGTTACATTTTAAATGACATATGTGGGCTGTATGCTAATAATTTTAAAAAATTACTGCAGTTTCCTTGTGCCTTAGTAAATAGGAAGTTTTGTGATGGTTCCATGTGTGTTTGGTGGATACTTTTGAGTACCTCTATGAAAGTTTACTAATTCTATATTCTTTATTAACTTTTTGGCTTGTTTGATTAGTTGGGTTTTATATGACGATGAAATTGTCAGTTTTTCCTTGTATTTCTATTAATTTTATATATTGCACAAATTTCATAACTTTCTTTCTTGGCCAACTGATGAAATATTGATAAATTTATTTTTACTTAATTTTTTGTTTTGCTTTTGTGGCCACACCTGTGGCATGTGGAAGTTCCTGGGCCAGTGATTGAACCCGAGGCACAGTGGTGACCGGAGCTGCTACAGTGACAACGCCAGATCCTTAACCCACTGTACCACAAGAGAAATCCAATAAATTTCTTTTAAAGCTCTCAATTCTGTTTGTCTCATTAACACTGACATATCTGATTTCTTCTTGTTTACTATTCATTTGACTATTCCCTCTGTATTTGGTATGAATCTAAAGAATAGTATACAGTTGGATTTTTAATCCACTCTGAGTTTTGTGATGCATACTACACCTGGACTTAATTCTGGCCATTTATTTTGTACTGTCTTTGTCTTTTTGTCTCCTTTCTTAACTGTAGTGGACATCTGTTGTTTCTTTACAGTATAGTATTTCCCTTTTGGGGGGCCATATTTTCAAATTTCCCAAATTTTCCTGGGGGAAAACACATGGTTTGGATAAACTTGACTCCTGTCCAAGCTTAGTTCTAGGACTAACTACTTAAGGAGTGGTTTCAGGGACTGGACCCAAACCAAGCCAATTAGAGCCAACAAATCCTGGGCTTTTGTTGGACCTTATGGGAAAGAGATTTCCTCTTTAACTTGAAGCTGTTAGGTGATCATCTTGCTACCATATATTAAAAAACTTGCTGAAGAGGGAAAGAATAAAAGAAAAGCATTATCTAAAAGATGAAAGAGAAAGTCGTCTGTCTCCAAAGTCAATATACCCATAGACTTTTTAGTGCTATAAGCCAATATAGAATATCCTTTAATATTTCCTTTCTACCAATGTGGTTTTTTTTTTTTTCCTTACGCCAATTTGAGTTAGTCACTTCTCACCAAAACAATACTGGTTAACATACCTTTTAGTAGATTGAGTTTTTTTTTTTTTTTTTTTACAATTTTTTTCTAGTTAATATCTATGGATTCAAAAGTTTTCCATTTAGTTTTAATTTTTTTAGTGACCTTAACTTTTTTTCCGCCGCAGTTGTGGCATGTGTAACTTCCCAAGCCAGGGATCAAACCTGTGCTTCAGTTGTGACATGTGCCACTGCTGTCACAATGCTGGATCCTTAACCCACTGTACCGCAAGGGAACTTCCCCTGACCTTAACATTTTTTTCTTCCTCTTTAGGGCTTCTCCTGTGGCACATGGAAGTTGCTGAGCTAGGGGTCAAATCTGAGCTGCAGGTTCAGGCCTACACCACAGCCCCAACAATGCCAGATGGGAGCTGCATCTGTGACCTGTGTGCAGCTTAACATTTTTTTTTTTTGTCTTTTGTCTTTTTTGTTGTTGTTGTTGCTATTTCTTGGGCCGCTCCCGCGGCATATGGAGGTTCCCAGGCTAGGGGTCCAATCGGAGCTGTAGCCACCGGCCTACACCAGAGCCACAGCAACGCGGGATCCGAGCCGCTCTGCAACCTACACCACAGCTCACGGCAACGCCGGATCGTTAACCCACTGAGCAAGGGCAGGGACCGAACCCGCAACCTCATGGTTCCTAGTCGGATTCGTTAACCACTGCGCCACGACGGGAACTCCAGCTTAACATTTTTAGCAGACATGCTTTAACTCTACTCGATGTTGGAAAAATATAAATTTATCTGTGTCTATATTCTCCACTCTAATAAAGATTCATAGTAGTTATTAGCCTGACCTTCTTTAACTACATTAATGGTATTTATAATCAATACTTACCTAATTCTAAGAATAAATTTTACTAATTTTGTTGCTCATGATTGCTTCTTGCATTCCCACCATTACTCTAGGATCTATTTATCTTCTTGCTGAAGAATATCCTTTAATATTTCCATCAGAGATAGTTTGTGGGTGGTAAACATTTTGCATTCCTGAATGTCTAAAAAATGTCTTTATCTGGACCTCACATTTAAATTAGGAGCAGAATTCAAGGTTCAAAGTTATTTTCTTGGAGTTCTCATCATAGCTCGGCAGTTAACAAACCTGACTAGGATCCATGAGGACATGGGTTCAATCCATGGCCTCGCTCAGTGGGTTAAGAATCCGGCGTTGTGGTGAACTGTGGTTTAGGTCGCAGACATGGCTCAGATCCCACGTTGCTATGGCTGTGGTATAGGCCGGTGGCTTTAGCTACAATTTGATCTCTAGCCTGGGAACCTTATGCTGTGGGTGTGGTCCTAAAAAGACAAAAAAAAAAAAAAAACAAAAAACAAACAAAAAAAACAAGTCATCTTCTTTTCAGTATGTCAACGAAATGCTCAATTTCTTTTAGTGTTTACATTGTGGGTAATCTTTTTTCTTTCTCTTTTCAGTTCTTCCCTCTCTTATTTTCAGAAATTTCACTCTAGTACAGCGACTTGGAAACTACAATCTGTGGGCCAGATCTGTCTCACCACCTGTTTTGGTGCAGCCCATGAGCTAAGAAATGGTTTTACCTTTTAAAATTAAAAAAAAAAATCATGATATGTGAAAATGATCTGAAGTTAATATCTCAGTGTCTACTATTAAATTTTTATCAAAACATAGTGACATTCATTTATATATTATGGCTACTTTCAAATCACAATGACAGAGCTAAGTAATTGTGACATAGACCTGCAAAGCCTAAAATATTTACTTCCTGGTCAGAGAAAAATTTGTGGATTCCTGTTTCTGTATATATTTTTATTTGTTGAAACAGATAAAATTCCGGAAATTATCTGGCTATTATTTCTACTGGTTTCCAGAAGGATTTCTTAACTCCTTTTCAGATATATCCATTCTGCTTTTTATCCCAATAATTGTGTTTTTTCTTTTTTTTTTCGTTTCCAAGATACTTGTCAGTATTACTCCAAGACTGTGATATTCTCGGAGTTCCCGTTGTGGCGCAGTGGTTAACAAATCTGACTAGGAACCATGAGGTTGCGGATTTGGTCCCTGGCCTTGCTCAGTGGGTTGGGGACCTGACACCATGAGCTGCGGTGTAGGTTGCAGACGCAGCTCAGATCCGAGTTGCTGTGGCTCTGGTGTAGGCCATGAGCTACAGCTCCAATTCAACCCCTAGCCTGGGAACCTCCATATGCCACGAGAGTAGCCCTAGAAAAGGCAAAAAGACCAATTAAAAAAAAAAAAGACTAATATTCTCTCATTTCTCTAAAAATAGTAAATACTCCCATTTTGGTGTCTTGTTCTGTTTGCTGTAGTGTGTCTCCTTCCAGGCTTGAAAGTTCTTCCATTTGTTTGAATACCATATTGTTATTTGTCAATCATTTGATATCTATCCACTTTACTATATGGGAGGGAAAAGGCTGTTGTCTCTGCACTGGCTGCTTAGGAGAGAGCAGTGTGGGGTTGCTAGTGTTTTCACTGAGATTGGGGGGGGGGGCAGGGGATAGGCCATGCTGCTCCAAGATTCCATATTCGCTGCTTTGTCTTTCCTTTAGGGGGCAGGATGGGCTGTATAGGGTTCACCTACTTGGATGATTTTTCTGGTCTCCCTCTTGGTTTCAGTCAAATTAAGGTATGGATCATTCCTAACTGCTGTCTTTATCTGTGGCAATTATCTTCTGCATCCTCCTGCATAGAACCTAAGCTGTTGGCTCCCACTTAAATCTGATTCCATCTGCTTTCCTTCCTTTAGTCCACTGAAAGTTTCTCTTACTTTAAGAGGTTCACTGTATTTATTTTTATAGTATGAGAGACTCGAAATTATAGGATGCTTTTGTTTACCTCCTTGAAATGAGAAGCTAGTCTGTATTATTGTTACTTTTTAGTAGTCCACTGAAGTTTTGTTTGTGGACTAATATGTATTTTGTAAATGGTTTATGGACAATAAAAGCACAAAGATATCTATTTTCAGGGAACATTTTATTATGGCTGCAAATAACAGGTTTTAATTTCCCTCTTTTTTTTTTTCTTTTCTGGTTACAGCAAAGTGACCCTGTTATACATATCCTTAGGAGTTTCTGCTTCAAAAATCTGATGTTATCAAGATAACTTTTTTTGGGGTGTTCATATATTTTTAAATTCAACCTTTGTTTTCATTCTGTAATTGAACCCTTTTAATAAGTGAGTTTGTTCCCCTTACATTCACTGATCTAAAAGTATTTGTTTTAGTTCTGTCATCTTCAGTGTATGCTGTGTGGTCTCTGTTTTTCTTTTTTATGTGTCATGTTTTCTGATTAAATTAGAATATTTAGACTCTGGCTTTGGTTTTCCAAGTGTGTATTTTAATTAATAGTCTTAAAATCTTAACTTGACTTCTCAATTTTAGAGGGCAGTGTTGAGGCCCTGCTAATGAAACTTACACATATATTTTCTTCCTCCTCTCTAATTGCCAATCTTAAAATTGTTATTTCTAGGATGTTACATATATATTTCCTCCTTCTCTCTACACCCCACTTTCAGTTATATTATTTTTTCCAGAATATTATGTTTGATTTTTATCCTTTTACATTTAACTGGATTTTTTTTCTATTTCTTTTTAAAAAAATTATTTGTTATAGTTGATTCGCAATGTCCTATCAATTTCCTTTGTATAGAAAAGTGACCCAGTTATACATATATATATTTTTTTTCTCATATTATCTTCTATCATGTAACTGGACTATTTCTTTTCCACCATGGCTGCTCCATCTCTGGGATCTTTATTTTGGTTCATCTCTTGGTTTTATGATTATGTCCTTTTAAAAAAAGAGCTCATGAGTACTTTATTCTTTTCAGTTCTTATATATTTGAAAATATTCATTTGTGTTTTCATGCTTGAATGTCATCTTGGGTTAGTATAAAATTTTAGGGTACAGAATATCTTTTTCTAAGAAAGTTATAAATATTGTTTTATGATCTTCCAGTATTCATTTTTACTGTGGAAGGTATCTAAGGCAAGGCTGATCCCACTCCCCCACTGTTTGATGAACTGCATTTTTTAAAAATGAGAAAAGCTCCCAAAGTAAACTTTTATTTATCTTTGGAATCTGTTTTTTTGGGGTTTTTTTGGTTTTTTTTGTTTTTTTTTGTTTTGCTTTTTAGGGCTGTACCCATATGGAGGTTCCCAGGCTAGGGGTGGAATTGGAGCTACAGCTGCCGGCCTACACCACAGCCACAGCGACAGCCACAGCCATGCCAGATCCAAGCCACGTCTGTGACTTACACCACAGCTCATGGCACCGATGGATCCTTAACCCGCTGAGCAAGGCCAGGGATCCAACCTGCAACCTCATGGTTCCTAGTTGGACTCGTTTCCACTGTGCCATGATGGGAACTCTGAAATCTGTTAAATTCACCAAACATCTATGGGTCAGTCATTATCAGTACTTCTTAGATATGGTGTGGCTCATGACCTTTCAGATTCAGGTCTTATTTCAAGAACTATTTCGATTGCTGTATTGTCTAATGCATGTAAGTTAGATCCCTTTTGTTCTCCTTATACATACCTATTTTCTTTCTGATACTTTATTTTGTCCTTTTCTGTTCAGTTTTACTTTTGATCTTTCAAAGCTTTCTTTCACATCCCTGTTTTTCTTTAACAGTCAAGAAGTATACATCCACAAATTGATTTTTAATGGTTTCATGGGATTGCACTGTGTCTGTGTAGGATAATTTTATTAATCTTCCTATTAGATACTTAGGTTGTCTCCAGTTTTCACTATTTTAAACATCTGTGCATGTTCTTGACAGTAGTGATACTGCTTCATAAGATCAATAAACTTACCCAATTTCCTACTAATGAAGCTCAGTATAAAAAAACTTTAAATCATACTTGTAAATCCACTTGCCTATCTTTTATTTTCCTGATGGAGTCACACTTAAGATAATGAATGACAAATGATTTTAAGGGTTTCTTCTGGGTCTTTGACATAGAAATGAGACCCCAGTTTTGTGTCTAAGCATACTAAGGAAATCTCTGGGTTAAAGAAAGTGGTTTGGTGCTGGCTTCTTCAGTATCCTCAAAAAAGATACTCAAGACTTAATGGGAGTGTAAAAACGGTGCAATCTCTATGGAGAACTGTTTGATATTATCTACTGACCTAGATAGTTTCTATTTATCCCTCAATCTCCTCTCCCCCTGGCTCTGTGCCCCAGGAGGGTGACCCAAATGGACCACATCAGTGGGCCCTCTTGTCTTCTAATTTCTGGGTGGAAGCCAAGGAGAAGCACCCACAGGATGCTGAAGGATATGAGAATGAAGTTCTACATTCTAGCAGCTGTCTCTCAGCTGGGTTGCCATACGTTGGCCAAATCCCATTACTGAAGGTCTTAAATCCTGTGAGGAGACCTCTCCATATAGCTGCTCTCTTTGGGTTCTGGTAATAGTTTCATCTTCTTGTCCTTTTAGGCCTAGGGATGAAATGCACCCACCCCCACCATTGCTAGTTGTGGGTGTCTGCATCAATTCCTGTTGGTTTCTCTAAAATCCTGTGTCTTTGGAAGTTGCTACCTATTTTCTACAAATTAGAAATTTATCCCATATATGTATAAAATAATATGTATATAAGATTATTCATTTGCAACGTTGTATTTCTAATATTTCACTGTTTCCTTTATTTTTTCTTCTTTTTAGGGCCATACCACGGCATATGGAAGTTCCCAGGCTAGGGGTTGAATCAGAGCTGTAGCTGCCTGCCTGTGCCACAGCCACAGCAATGCTGGATCCAGGCTGCATCTGCAACCTACATCATAGCTCATGGCAACGCTGGATCCCCGACCCACTGAGTGAGGCCAGGGGTTAAACCCGCATCCTCATGGATACTAGTCAGATTTATTTCTGCTGTGCCACAATGGGAACGCCCTCACTATTTTCATTATAATGTCTGCGAACACAGGAATATAAAATAATAGTATAACTTATACAGTAGAATATTATGCAGCTATAAAAGACTTATGAATCCATTAAATATATTTATGGAATAATCTCCAACTTATTGGTTTAGTTTTTTCTCCAATCTTCAGTTAATCTTTAATTACTTTTTTTCAAACACTCAGGGCCTCCAGAGTATTGTGATGCCTCATCTATATCTCAGTGATCATAAAATACATTTGGTTCACCATGCTATTCTCCCAATATTTGTTATTGTTTTTAGCTTTATTGAAGTTTGAAACAAAAAACTGTACACATTTAATGAATACATCTTAATGAGTTTAGATCTATGTATATACTCTCTGATGTCACCACAAGGCACCAAATGTATCCATTACCTCCAAACATTTCCTGGTGTGTTTTTTTTACTTCTGCAGGCACACTTGAGATTTATCTTCTTACCATACTTTAAAGTGCACAATATCATGATTTTGTTCTTGTTTTTTGTCTTTTTTGGCTGCACTCGCAGCATATGGAAGTTCCCAGGCTAGGGATCAAATCCAAGCTGCAGCTGCAAACTACACCACAGCTGCAGCAATGCTGGATCTTTAACCCACTGCACCAGGCCAGGGATTGAAACCACACTGCCACAGAGACAATGCCAGTATACCTAACCTGCACAGTGGGAACTCCTACCATGTTTTAACTATAGGGACTATGTTGTACAGAAGATCTCCAGAGCTTATTCATCTTGTATAACAGAAACTTACTTATCTTGTATAAGGGAAACACATATGTATGTGTATATATGTGTGTGTGTGTGTGTGTGTGTGTGTGTGTGTGAAAGAGTGTGAGAATGTATGGGAGGGAGAAGGATAGAGTGTTTTTGGAAGGGCACACAAAATGATAACAGTGATTGCTTCTGGGAAGAACTGGATAATAGGAAATACTCTTTATTCTTTTGTTTATTTGAGTATTAAATCAAATTAATATATTGCCTATTCAAAAAATGCATTACAGGAGTTCCCGTCATGGCACAGTGGTTAATGAATCTGACAAGGAACCATGAGGTTGTGGGTTTGATCCCTGTGGTGTAGGTTGCAGACGCGGCTCGGATCCCACGTTGCTGTGACTCTGGTGTAGGCTGATGGCTACAGCTCCGATTAGACCCCTAGCCTGGGATTCTCCATATGCTGCAGAAGCGGCCCTAGAAAAGGCAAAAAGACCAAAAAAAAGAAAAAAAAAAGCATTACATTAATAATAAGGATTGAGAGCCTTAGAGAAACAATGACTAAACAAGAATTAAAGGAACCATTAAAGGAGCAGCTAGAAGATGAAAAAAGTCAGCAAGCTATAAAGTTATTGAAATGTCTTGGAAAAAATTTAATTTCTTATCATGGTCTCTTTATGGAACTATACACTATTATAAATCCTTTATAAATGTTACTTCTTTGCTCTGGGTTGAATGAAGAAAACCATGTCTGATAAAAATTTGTTTTAAACATTATCTTTATTACTTAAAAGATCTTCAGTTACTTTAGGCTTAGCCTCCTTCTGTATTTATAGGGTTTCCTACTATCCCTAACAAAGTAGTATGACTGCACATTGATCTTAGTTTCCAGTGAAAGATACAACTCCGTTAAAGGAAGTGGGACATAAGAATACTTTTCAGGAAATAAGCTGAAGAAGGGAAGAGAAGATTGCTGGGGAAAATATTTAACTGAAGTTGGTTAAAATCACTCATTTTTATGATACTCAAAAATGGTAAAACTAGGAAAGGATTACTAGCTTGATTTTTTAAGGTGGTCCTAATATTCCCGATATGGTTACCCCTGTTAACAAAAGTTGTACAAGACACAGGGAGACTCACTCACCCTTCCTGGAACTGTGCTTGGGCAGACTCCTCTGCTACAAGGGTCTCATATTCCTCAGCAGCAAACCTGTCCCAGTCGGAAGGCTCAGGACCATCATTCTCAACATCCTAATTGGGAAGAGGACAGCCACAGGAAACAAAATAATCAGAGACAAAGAACTGGAGATAGGTTTTTTCAGTGATATAAAACACTTGTGATGACCTATCTCAAAAATGTTTCATTAAACATTTTAAAAGAGATGCTAAAGTAACACTCGTAAAATGATTTTTTATACCCTGAATCACAGAATGATAAGGTCCTGTTCAGCAGCTAGACTGTTTAGGTCTGATTCTTTAGCCTTATAATCACAAACTTTTCTCTAGCCCCTTTTCTGGCACTATGCATAGAGGGTATCTTGAGTGACTTGTGGTTTGTATATGCTCACCTGAAATGTACCATCTCTTCCTCTGGCAAATTTTATTCTTTCAAAGCTAGCTCAATACCATGTCATCTGTGTTCTTTTCTTGGAAACAGCCCTTCTCCCCCCCACTCATTTCCTTCACTATACTGTACATGCTTGGTTGCTGCCTTTTGCTCTTCTGTCTTTTTTCATCTCTATGTAGCTTTTCTTTATATATTGCATTATCTCTATATAACCATTGTCTGTCTCTTCAACACAGTATCTGGAGTTTACTGAGCACCTTCTGACTAAAGATGTCCTTTGCAGGTCAGAACAAATATGGATAATTCCTATCTCTCAGAAAGAAAAGGAAAACTTAAAGGTAAAAAATTTAAAGTAAAATTTATAACACAAGTAAAAGAAACAAAGCAGGGGAAAGGACATATATTTTCTTTTCCTTCTACAATATGGGCAGCATCTTGGATTATATCTTCCAGGTAAAATGATGTTTTTCCTTGATGAAACTGAGTTAGCATTGTCCTAGGATGTAAGGTTAGTTACATCTAGAAGAATGCAAGCACCCAAATTTTGACCAATGTGTTAATTACTATATTTAATCCAATTTAACAACTTAACCCCACCTTTTAACATCTCTGAAATTGGCATGAATTTTACACTTAAAACTAGCAATGTTTTTTCTTGCTTGAAGGTGCATAAAATAGTGGGGCATCTTAAACTCAATGAAATATAATACTGACTTCAGGCTAGTGATAATGCACCTTGATATGCCCCAAGTTCAGCTGCAAAGTATTTATTTTTAGAGGCTGATCTTTGTATTCTTACTACTACTATTAGGTTAAACAGTTATGCAACATGCGTTAGACGAAAGACTAAGAAGGTTTCCTGTAGTTGTACTCCTAAAGGACTCAACTGAAACAGTTCTTTGCTATCAATATAATTTTTACTTTTTAAACAGGGGAACAGAAGGAGAAGCGATGATATCCTGCTTTTTATTTGTTTTTGCTTTTTTTGGGACATGGCTTTTCTATGAGTCCACAGGTCTTTGCATGTGGGGAAGGCAGCTCATCTCTCTTCAGCTACAGAATGGCTTCAGACTGATTGTTGTGTGTAGTGATCATTAACACCTGAACAAGTCTTAACATTATCTGAAGGCTGTCTACCATGGACAGCATCTAGGTTTCATTATGATGGGGAAAGCTGTTCACCATGTCATCCTGAAAATTCAATGGTATAATTAAATCAAACCCAGTATACTTTCTAATGCAGATGTGCCTATTGATAATAGTTTTTAAAAATTAGAACGACAAATATTTTGAAACTTTTTTTGTAACTAGTTTTTAATGTATATGGAAGACCACAGGCCCTACATGTCACTCAGTGATAGGTGGGATGCAGGTTACCTACACTTGAAGATTAGCTGTGGGAAGAGATGTGCTCTAGCTCCTTTAGTCTCTTTTCAGGACATGATGAAATGTTTTAAATGTTACCTCTTTAAATACCAAGATTCCTGTAGACAGAGACTATTTTTATCTGCAGCATATAACCCCTGATATTGCAGCCCTCAAATTGAAGTTAAAATTATACTGGTACCTTCTGGACAGCAAAGGGATCTCTCTGTTCATGGTCTAAGTATTTCTCCAGGTTAAAGAAAGTGTCATAAAAGATGTGAGCCATTCTGCATCTCTTCAGGTCTCGTAGAGTTATTTTGCCTGTGTAAGAACATATCTGGTAAGTTTCATGATCTGTATTGGCAAGTGAAAAAAACTTTTACTGAAGTTTAAAAGTACACGGGTATGCTTATTTGATTATAGAAACCCTATTTCTGGAGTTCTCCCGTGGCCCAGCAGCTTGAGTTGCTGCTGTGGTGTGAGTTCCACCCCTGGCCTGGGAACTTCCACATGCCTCCAGTGCGGGCAAAGAAAAAACAACAAAACAAAAAACCCGGCGTTCCTACTATGGTGAAATGGGTTAAGAGTTGGACTGCAGCGGCCCAGGTTGCTGAGGAGGCAGGGGTTTGATCCCCAGCCCAGTGGGTTAAAGAATCTGGCGTTCCCTGGCCTGGGATCTTCCATGTGCTGTAAGTGTGGCCATTAAAAGAAAACCAACAAAAGAAGCCCCCCAAAAATAACTCCTACCCCAAACCCCTACTTTTCTTCTTTCGGTAAAATTCACATAAAATTCACCATTTAAACCACTTCTAAAAGGGTACAATTTAGTGGCTTTTACTACATTCATAGCATTTTTCTTCACACCAAAAAGCTCTGTACCCATCAAGCAGTCCCACTCCATCTCCCCTTCCTTCTTCAACCCTCAGCCCCTGGCAGTTGAATCTGCCTAATCTGCCTTCTGCTTCTATGGAAAAAGCCTATTTCTTAAGCAGAATTCACCATCAATTGTTGGTTCTATGCTAACAATAAAGGAGAAACTTAAATACTTTTGTATTTGGAAAGCCTGTTTGGAAGACTCTGGGAAGTTAAACAGTCCAGTCCAGGATTATGTCCCCTGCTCTGTTACATAGGTGAACGGTCCAGAGGGCTCTTTATTTGGTCTTACCATCACTGGCTGGCTTGACCAGGTCAAGCATCTGGCACAGCAAGTCATGGAATGGCAAGGGCTCAATGCCCATGGCTTCCATCCGTTCACACTGTTCCTCGTAGAAGTATTCCAGCTCGTACATGGAGAGTACACCATCCCCATCCACGTCCATGCAGCGGAACCAATATTCAATGCTGGGAGATAAGGACTCCAATTAGCAACAGCCTGGTAAAGGTCTTTCATTCACCCAGATTTGCTACTGTGTTTCTTTTAAAGTGAAATTTATATATGTATATACTTTACACTGAGACATAGTTTTACAAAATTTATTATAGAAAATGGCAGACTTCTTTTTTCCCCAGAACCATTTCCAAACCAGATTATTTTGATTTTTATCTTTACATTTCAGTCAAGATAACTATCTTGCTCCTTTCTTATATTTCTGTTTTAAGGACTAAGGATTAATTTTACACTATGAAAGATGAGGTTTCAGTTCTTTTGCCACTCATTCAACCTTACCCATATGCTCTTCCCAATTTCTTTTTCCTTTCTTTCTTTTTTGATCACATCCACAGCATTTGGAAGCTCCCAAGCCAGGGATCAAACCTGTGCCACAGCAGCAACAATGCTGGATCCTTAACTGCTAGGCCACCATGGGACTCCTCCAACTTAATATAGTTAAAATATCCAATATTCAGAGTTTATAACATACATTTTTTTTTATCTCTTATTTGCTTAGTTTTCAGGGACATGTTACTAATTCAACCTCCACACCTCTGCCAGTTTTCTATGTCCATAATCTATCCATCAGATTTCCTTAATGTCTTTCTCAGCTCTGTCTGATCTATTCTAATCTGAACTGGCTAATTTTGGGGCCTGATTCACAGTTTCATCCAAGGGACTTCTTCACTTTTCTCCTGTTTCTTCTATCTCACATTTCCTCATTCTTGGTTTAATTTGTTTGATATAACACATCATAGCAGGTACATTTTTAGAGCACTTGGATTGTTGAAAACACCTTTATCTACCCCTAATGTGTCAATATTTTGGCTATAGAATTATAGCTTGGTGGTTCCCCTTCAGAACTTTAAAGGCACTGATCCACTGTCTTCCATTTATCCATTGTTGTTGAGAAGTCTAAAGCCACTGATGATTTGACTGTAACCTGTTTTTGAGGGTTTTTTTCCTCTGAAGCCTATAAAGGTTTCTGAGTCCCTAGCGTTTTGAAATAACATGATGAAGTGCTTTCGTCTGGGTCTAATTCTCTTAATTTGCTGGGCTCAGAGCCTGCTCAGTTTCAAAACTAGTATTCTTTAGTTCTTTGATATTTTCTTAGTTTATTTCTTCCCTGCTTCTTTTCCCCCTTATCCATTCTCTTTTTCTAGAATTCTTGTTATTCAAATCTGCATAGTCCAGTATGGTGGCCACTAGCCATATGTGGCTAGTCCAATTTTAAATGTCTTTAAGTGCAAATACACAACAGATTTTGAAGACCTAGAAAGAAAAATCAGTAAAACATCTTAGCAATACTTTTATATTGATTACCTATTAAAATAACATTTGATTTAAATCATTAAATTTTTATTTTTTTATTGTAGCTAATTTTAAAATTTTAAAAACATTTAAAGATATATAACAAAATATTGCAATATACATAGTGAAATGATTATTATAGTAAAGCTAGTACATATCATATCCTCACAATGTTACTTTCTTTTGGGGATGGGATGAGAGGACTGAAATCTACTCTCTTAGGTAAATTTCCAGGATTTAATAAATGTATTAAACGTGCAGGCCATATTGTACATCAGATCTCTAGATTTATTCATCCTATATAACATCAGCTTTGTACCTTTTGATCAGCGTTTCCCCATTTCCCGCAGACCCTCAGCCCCTGATAACCATCATTCTGTTCTTTCTTTCTGTAAGTTTGACTTTTTTTTTTTTCTGATTCCCATATAAGACCATGCACTGTATGTTTTTCTGTGCCTGGCTTATTCCACTTAGCAAAATGTTTTCCAGGTTCATCCATGTTGCAAATAACAAGATTTCCTCCTTTTAAAGGCTGAATAATATTCCACTTTGTATGTCTGCATACACATTTTCTTTATCCAGTTATTCTCTGAGAGACATTTAGGTTGATTTCATATTTTGGCTATTATGAATAATGCTGTAATGAACAAGGGAGTATAGATAACTCTTCAAGAGACTGATTTCAAAGTTTTGGTTCAAGACGGGCAAATAGGATCCTGAACTTACCTCCTCCCATAGGCACACTGAATCTATAGCTAAATGTGGACCAATTTCTTCTGGGAAAAAACCCTAAAAACTAGCTCAGCAATTCCTACACATTGGGCAAATGAGAAAAATCCACACTTAAGTGGGTAGGAGATGCTGAGACAATCTTGCTGTAAACCTCAACTGGTGCAGAGTGACCCATAATTAGGAGGAAACTCAATATCCAAAGTGTCTCCCTTAGGAGCAAAGAGTTTTAACCCCGCATTGTGCACCCCAACTTTTAAGACCTGCAACTGGGAGACAACTCCCTTCAAATCTTGTTTTTTTTCCCCCTTTTAAAAAATTGAAGTGTAGTTGACACAACAATGTTGTATTTGTTTCAGGTGTACAATATAGTGATTTGACATTTATATACATTATCAATTGATTACCACAGTATGTTCAGTAACATCTGTCACCATACAAGCTATTAGCATATGATTGACTATATTCCCTTGCTATATATCACATCTTATTTTATACCTGGAAGTCTGTATTTCTCCATTCCCTTCATCTATTTGGCCCAACTATCCTATTACCCTATGTTGACTACCACTGTGTTGTCTGTATTGGTATGTTTCTACTTTGTTTTATTTTGTTTTTAAATTCCACATATAAATGAAATCATGTGATGTTTGTCTTTCTCTGCCTGACTTATTTCACTTAGCACAATCCCTTAAAATCCATCCACATTGTTTCAAATGGTAAGATTTCATTTTTTAATAGCCAAGTAAAATTCCATCATCTTTATCCATTTATCTATTGATGGGCATTTAGGCTGCTTCCATGTGTTGATTATTGTGATTAATGCTACAGAGAACACTGGAGTGCATATATCTTTTCAAATTAGTGTTTTTGTTTTCTCTGGATAAATACCCATAAGTGATCACATAGTTCTATTTTTAATTTTTTGAGGGACCTCTACACTGTTTTCCTGGTGGCTGCACTAACATTCCCAGCAACAGTAAATAAGGGTTCTCTTTTCTCTACATCCTTGTTATTTGTTGTCTTTTTGATAACAGCCATTCTGAAAGGTGTGTGGTGATATCTCATTGTGGTTTAGATTTGCCATTTCCCTGATAATAAGTGGTGTTGAGCACTATTTCATGTGTCTATTGACCATTTGCTGGTCTTCCTTGGAAAAAATGTTTATTCAGGTCCTCTGCCCATTTTAAAATCAGATTGTTTTTTTTGTTTGTTTTTTTTTTGGCTTTTTGGCTTTTTTTTTTTGCTATTTCTTTGGGCTGCTCCCGTGGCATATGGAGGTTCCCAGGCTAGGGGTCTAATCGGAGCTTAACCGCCAGCCTACACCAGAGCCACAGCAACGTGGGATCCGAGCCACGTCTGCAACCTACACCACAGCTCACGGCAACGCCGGATCATTAACCCACTGAGCAAGGGCAGGGACCGAACCCGCAACCTCATGGTTCCTAGTCAGATTTGTTAACCACTGCGCCACGACGGGAACTCCTGTTTGGTTTTTTGATATTGAGTTGTGTGAGTTTTTAAAAATAAAATTTTGGATATTAACCACTTGTGAGATATATCATCTATAAATATTTATTCCTATTCAAATTGCCTTTATGTTTTATTGATGGTTTCCTTTGCTGTGCAGAATATTTTTAGATTGATGTAGTCTCATTTGTTTATTTTTGTTTTTGTTCCCCTTGCCTGAGATAGGTCCAAAAAAAAAAAAAAAACAATACAGGCTGTGTTTTCTTCTAGGAGTTCTATGGTTTCAGGTCTCATTTTCTTTTTTTTTTTTTAATTTATTGGAGTATAGTTTCACATTTAAGTCTTTAATCCATTTAGAGTTTACATTTTGTATATGACATAAGAAAGTGGTCCAGTTTTCCCAATATCATTTATTGAAAAGACTGTCTTTTTTCCATTGTATATTCTTGGCTCCATTGTTGTACATTAATTGAACAGATAAGAGAGGGTTTAATCCTGGGCTCTCTATCTCTTCTGTTGTGTTGATCTCTGTGTCTATTTTGTGTCAGGAACATACAGTTTTGATTACTACAGTTTTGCAGCATAGTTTGAAATCAGGGTGAATGAGACCTCCAGCTTTTTCTTCTTTTTTTTTTTGGCCATGCCTGTGGCATGCAGGAGTTCCCAGGCCAGGGATCAAACCTGCGCCATAGCAGTGACCCAAACAATAGCAATGACAATGCTGGATCCTTAACCTGCTAAGTCAGCAGGGAACTCCAAGCTTCATTCCCATTTCTGTCTTTTTAGGGCTGCACCTGTGGCATATGGAAGTTCCCAGGCTAGGGGTCGAATCGGAGCTGCAGCTGCCGGCCTACACCACAGCCACAGCCATGCGGGATCTGAGACTTGTCTCTGACCTACACCACAGCTCACAGCAATGACAGACCCAAGCCACATCTGCAACCTACACCACAGCTCACAGCAATGCCAGATCCTTAACCCATTAAGTGAGGCCAGGGATTGAGCCCACATCCTCATGGATTACTAGTTGGGTTCATTCCTGCTGAGCCACAGCAAGAACTCCTGTTCTTCTTTATTAGATTGCTTTGGTTATTCACAATCTCTTGTGGCTCCATACATATTTTAGGATTACTTGTTCCACTGGTACTTTGATAGGGATTGCACTGAATCTGTAGATTGCGTTGGATAGTGTGGACATTTTTAACAATATTCTTCTAATCCATGAGAATTGTACATCTTTCTATTTACTTCTATTGTCTTCAATTTCTTTCATTAATGTTTGACAGTTTTCTTGGTAAAATTTATTCCTGGGTATTTTATTCTTTTGTATATAATTGTAAATTGGATTGTGTTCTTAATTTCTCTTTCGGATAGTTCACTATTAGTATATAGAAATGCAACATATTTATAATTTCATATCCTGAAACTGAATTTATTTATTAGTTCTAATAATTTTTGGTAGCATCTTCAGAGTTTTTTAATGTCATCTGCCAATAGTTGACAGTTTTACTACTTTCTTTTCAATGTGGATGCTTTTAATTTCTTTTTCTTGTGTGATTGCTATGGCTGGGACTTTCAATACTATGTTGAATAAGTGTTAACAGTGGTCATCCTTTTCTTATTCCTGATCTTAGAGTAAAAGTATCTAGCTTTTCACTGTTGAGTATTTTCTTAGCTATGGGTTTGTCACATGTGGCCTTCATTATGTTGATACATAATATGCTCACTCTGCTAAGAGTTTTTATCAAAACTGGATATTGAGTTTTGTCAAATATCTTTCCTTATCTATTCAGTTGATCATGTGATTTTGATCCTTCACTTTGTTAATGTAGTGTATCATGTTGACTGATTTGTGCATATAGAACCATCCTTGTGGAATACGCTTGATAATAGTGTATTATTCTACATTGCTTTTTTTTTTCTTCTACTACATTGTTGCAGTGAATTTGCTAACATTTTGTTAAGGATTTTCCATCTATGTTCATCAGCGATATTGGCTTGTAATTTTTTATGAAGTATCTTTTATTTGGTTTTGTTATCAGTATAATGCTGACCTCAGAGAATGAATTTATTTTTTAAACTTCCTATTTTTCTTTTTTATAATGATTTTTATTTTTTCCATTATAGCTGGTTTACAATGTTCTGTCAATCTTCTATAGAATGAATTTAGAATTGTTCCTTCCTCTTCAATTTTTTGGAATAGTTTGAGAGGGATAGATCTTAACTCTTCCTTAAGTTTAGAATTTAGAAGTTAGAATTTATCTGTGAAGTTGTCTGGTCCTGCACATGTTTGCTGGGAGGTTTGCTTTTTTTTTTTTTAATTACTGATTCAGTTTCATTATTGGTAATCTGTTCAGATTTTCTGCTTCTTCCTGATAAACTCCTGGAAGGTGGCATGTTTTCTAGGAATTTATCCATTTCTTCTAGGATATTCAATTTGTTGGCAAATAACTGTTTACTAAGATCCTTTGTATTTCTGTTGTGTCAGTAGTAACTTCTCTTTCACTTAGTTCATTTTATTGATCTCCCTCCCACTGTCTATTTCATTTATTCCTATTCTGATCTCTGTTACTTCCTTCTACTAACTTTGGGTATTGTTGGTTCTTTGGGTACAAGGTTAAATTGTTTGAGGTTTTTATTGTTTTTTCAGGTAGGTCTGTAGTATTATAATTTTTAAATGATTTTTTACTTTTTCCATTATAGCAGGTTTACAATGTTCTGTCAGTTTTCTACTGTACAGCAAAGTGACCCAGTCTCTTTCTCTCACACACACTACACACATATACATTCTTTTTCTCACATTATCCTCCATCATGCTCCATCACAAGTGACTAGATATAGTTCCCAGTGCTATACAGCAGAATCTCATTGTCCATCCATTCCAAATGCAATAGTTTGCATCTATTAACCCCAGATTCCCAGTCCATCCTACTCCTTCCCCCTGCATCTGTAGTGTTATAAACTTCCTTCTTAGCATTGTTTTTGCTGTGCTTCACAGATTTTGGAACAATTGTGTTTCCATTTTCATTTGTCTCAAGGTATTTTTTGATTTCCTCTTTTTTTATTGACCCATTACTTGTTTAGAAACATGTTGTTTGGCTTCTATGTTTTTGTGTTTTTCCTAGTTTCCTTCTTGTAGTTGATTTCTCATTTCAGAAAAGGTGCTAGATATGATTTGAATCTTTCTAAATTTATTGAGACTTATTTTGTGGCCTATGATGTGATCTACCGGAAGTATATTACATGTGCACTTGAAAAGAATGTGTATTCCTGCTGTTTTTTGGATGGAATGTTCTGTTAATATTTGTTAAGTCTATCTGTTGTGTGTGTGTGTTTTTTTTTTTTTTGTCTTCCTGTCTTTTTAGGGCCACACCTGTGGCAAGGCCTATCTGGTTTTCATGGTGTCATTTAAGGGCAATATTTCCATATTTTTTTTTTTTTTGTCTGAATGCTCTATCCATTGATGTAAGTGAGATATTAAAGTTTCCCATTACTATATTATTATAAGTTTCTGTCTTTATGTTAATATTTACTTTATGTATTTAGGTGCTTCTGTGTTGAGTGCACAGATATTTTAAAATGTTATATCTTGCTGTCTGACCCCTTTATCATTATGTAATGCCCTTCTTTGTCTCGTGATACAGTCTTTGCTTTCAAGTCTATTTTACCTGATAATACTATTGCTACCCTAGCTTTCTTTTTGTTTATATTTGCATAAAATATCTTTTTCTACTCCTTCACTTTCATTCTGTGTGAGTCTTGGATGTAGCATATAAATGGGTCTTGTTTTTACATACATTCAGCTAAGCTTTGTCTTTTTTTTCCTTTTTCAAACATACACAGCATATGGAAGTTCCCAGGCCAGGAACTGAATCCAAGCCACAACTGTGACCTACACCACAGCTGTGGCAATGCCAGATCATTAATCCACTGTGCCAGACCTGGGACTGAACCCATGCTCCCACAGAAAGACCATATACTTAACCCACTGCACCATAGCAGGAACTCCTACATTTTGACTTTTGACTGGAGCATTCAGTAATTATTTAAAGTAATTATTGATAAGTATGTATTTATTGCCTTTTTGTGTTCTTGTTGTTTTTGTAGTTCTTCTGTTTTTTCTTTTGTTCTCTTTATTTGTGATTTGATGACTTTCTTTAGTGTTATGTTGTATTCCTTTCTATTTTTTTGTGTATCTGTTACAGATTTTTGGTTTGTGGTTACTATGAGGTTCATATTTAACAACCTAGTATATAGCAATCTATTTAAATTGATGGCCACTTAAGTCTGAATGCATTCTAAAAGCACTACATTCCCCCCTCCCCAATGTTTTATGTTTTTGACATATTTTACATCTTCTTGCGTATTGCTTAACTATTTTAGGTATAAAGGATTTTTACTACTTTTGTCTTTTAACCTTGCTACTGGCTTAATAGGTGACCAGCAGACCTTTACTATATGTTTGCCTTTACCAGTTAGATTTTTTCTTACATGATTTTCTTGTTTCTAGTTATGCCTTCTCTTTTCCATTTGAAGAAGTCCCATTAACATTTCTTATAAAGCTGGCTTAGTGGTGATGAAGCAGTTTAGCTTTTGCTGGTCTGGGGAACACTTAATCTTTAATGCTGAATGATGACCTTGCTGGGTAAAGTATTCTTAGTCATACATTTTCCTCCTTTAGCATTTTGAATATCATGTCCCTTCTGGCCTACTTTTCAGTTTCTGCTGAAAAATCAGCTGACATATATATATGTATGTGTGTATATGTATATGTATATATTGTCTTTTCGCCATTTCTTGGGCCGCTGCCACAGCATATGGAGATTCCCAGGCTAGGGGTTGAATTGGAGCTGTAGCCGCTGGCCTATACCATAGCCACAGCAATGTGGGATCTGAGCCGTGTGTGCGACCTACACCACAGCTCACAGAAACACTGGATCCTTAACCCACTGAGCAAGGCCAGGGATCGAACCCGCAACCTCATGGTTCCTAGTTGGATTCGTTAACCACTGCGCCACGACGGGAACTCCAGATATCCTTTGTGGGAGTTCTTTGTTGCTTCCCCCTTGTTGCCTTAAAAATTTTCTCTTTAACTTTTGAGATGTTAATTGTAGTGTATCTTGGTACAGGTCTCTTGGGTTCATCTTATTTAGGACTCTGCGTTTCCTGGACTTGGATGTCTGTTTCATTAGCCATGTTAGAAAAGTTTTCAGCCATTTTTCTTCAAATAGTTTTTGAAGAAAACTTTCCCTCTCTTCTTCTGGGATCCCTGCAATATGAATGTTAGTACACTTCATGCTGCCTCAGAGGTCCCTTAAACTATCCCCATTTTTTAAATTCTTTTTTTTTTTTTTTTTTTTTTTGCTGTTTTGATTGGGTGATTTCCACTACCCTGTCTTTTGGATTGCTGATCTCGTTCTCTGCATCCTCTAGCCTGCTGCTGACTTCCCTCTGGTGTAGTTTTCATTTCACTCATTGTATTCTTCAGTCCTGATTTGTTCTTTTTTTCTTCTTCTTCTTCTTAGGGCCACACATTCAGCATATCGAAGCTCCTGGGCTAGGGGTCAAATGGGAGCTGCAGCTACTGAACTATGCTATAGGCACAGCAATGCAGGATCCAAGTCATGTCTGCAACCTACACTGCATCTCACAGCAATGCTGGATCCTTAACCCACTGAGCCACAACAGAAACTCCATGATTTGTTCTTTTCTATATTTTCTATCTTGTCGCAGTTCTCACTGAATTCATCCATTCTTCTCCAGAATTCAGTGAGCAACTTTAAGACTATTACTTTGAACTCTTTAGCTGGTAAATTGCTTATATTCATTTAGTTTTCTTTTGGTTTTATCTTTTTTTTTCATTTGTACTCTGTTCATTTTTCTCCTCATTTTTCCTAACTCTGTTTGTTTCTACATATATTATGTGTATCAGGTACATCTCTCAGCCTTGAAAGACTGGCTTTATGTAGGTGTTCTGTGGGGCCCAGTGGTGCCATCACCCCTGATCACGAGAGAGGTGATCCTGGGTTATCCTCTGTATGGGCTGTGTATGTCCTCCTGTTGTGATTGGTCTGAAACTGCTGCAGTACACTGGTGGACAGGGCTGGTACTTGCCTGGCTAGCTGTGTGGCTTGGCCACAACTGCTGTTGACATCCTGGTGGGTGTGGCTAGTCTTCAGCCTTGCCATCCATGACGCCTGGCTGTGACTGGTGTAGGCACAATAGTATTGCAAGGCTGACTCCCTCTAGCAGGGGCCACTTTTGAGGGGGACTGGTGCTGGCTGGGGCCACTTGCTATGTGGGGCAGGATGGGAGCTGTTTTGGAGGGGCTGGCTGAAGTTTGTAGGTTGGATGGGATGAGTTCTATGAGGAATGCTGGCATTTGGTGCAAGGTGTTAGGTAGATTGATGTAGAGTGACAGAAAACATGCCTGCCAGAGCCAGGCCATCTAGGAGGAAGGAGAGTAAAAGCAAAAATGGTGCCTACCAGCACTTCCATCCCTGGAGAAAGTTCCACCAGAAGCGTGCCCCTCTGGTACATGCCCCTAAATTAGTCAATGAAATCTCTTATGACCCAGGTGCTTTTCATGTCGCTCTTTGTGTTGGACTCAGTGAGTGAGTTTGTGTGAGCTCTTCAAGAGTGGAGTCTCAGTTTCCTACAGCCATTAGGCTCTTCTGGTCATGAGCCTAGCTTATTTTCAAAGCCAGATATTGTGCGGCTCATCTTCCCTTGTGTAGGCCTGTGGGCTGCAAAGCCCAACATGAAGCTTGGGTCCCATTTCATCTCTGCCTCTCCTACTTGTCTTAATGTGGCCCTGTCTTTATAACTGTAGTTGTAGAAAACCTGTTTTGTTAGTCTTCAGGTTTTTCTCAGAGACAGTTCTATATGAAGTAGTTTTGGTATGTCTATGGGTGGAGGTAAGCTTAGATTTTCCTTCTCTGTCATCTTGACCTAGACTCTCTCCAAAACATAGCTTTGAAAACCAACAGGGCTTGAGTCCATGAGACCTACAAGGCTACAGTGAAGTGAGAAATGGCTCAAAGGGCTTACATGCTTTGTTCTACCCTAGGACCCAGTACAGAAGCAGCTGCTATAGAGGTGTCCAGACTTTCTGTTAAATAAGCTCATTTCCTTATCTTTAAGCCTCAGCATGAGGGGTACACAACTAATTTAACACACATCTAGTGGCCTGCTGGGGTACTCTCAAAGGATGGAGACTAGCAGGTGCCATCTTTATACTCTCTCTCTGCCTTAGTCCAGCCAGAGGGCAGCAATTTTGTGCTCTTGCTCTGCCTTACACCAGAGTACCAGTATCATTCAGAGGAGAGCTTTTACATACACCTGGTGTCCTGGATTTTATGTCAAGTGCTCCAGTTTTTACTGCTGCCAGCTGGGGGATGCCACTTGATTGCCTGGCTCTAGAGGCCAGGGGGACCTGTGTTCCTGGGTCTCATGGGACTGTAACAATTGGAGATAGTTATCAGCAGGCTACCATAGCCAGGGCACAACACATATAACAGACCAAAACACACTCCTAGTCTTCCGGTGAAAGAGGACAATTTTCTTATCTAGGAAAGGGGGCAGGCTTCTGGTTTGGTACATATCTAGAGGCCTGTGGAGAAGCTCTTAAGGAACGAGGGCTGATGGACACAATCTTTGAACTCCTGTTCTGCCACACTCTGGCTGGCCAGTATCTCCCAGGAAGGAGCTTATAATCTTGTCCAGCACCTCAGTTACTGTGGCTGCCTCCAGGGACATCTCTAGATTGTCTGGCTCTGGTGGCCACCATGGCGTATACTTATGGGTTACGCAGGACCATAACCAATGGAGAAAGAATTCTTAGCTACCACTTCCAGGGCACAGCAAGGGGCAACACACCCGGAAGCCCAGTCTCTCTGTGAAAGAAGTCTATTACCTTATCATTACACCTGTACTCAGAGGGGTAGAATTCTAATTATACATAGATCAAAAGTAATCCCTTCCAGAGACCTCAAAGGGTGTGTGCAACCTTCATACTCTCCCTCCCCCTCTGCACTCCAGAGCTATAGAGAGGCTGTTTTTTTTTCTTTTTTAATTTCTTTTTAAAATGTATGGCTGCACCTGTGACATATGGAAGTTCCCAGGCCAGGGAGTGAATACTAACCATAGCTACCACCTATGCCACAGATGCAGCAATGCTGGATTCTTAACCCACTGCTCCAGCCTGGGGATTGAACTCATGCCTCTGCAGCTACTGAAGCCACTGCAGTTGAATTCTTAACCTACCATGCCACAGAGGGAACTCCTGGAGGGGAACTTTTAAATTACTCTGGTATCCTGGCTTTTATATCTGGAGCCCTGATTTTTGCAGCTGCCACCCAGGGGACACCTACTGATCACCTGGCTCAGGTGGCCAGGGTGGCTTGCATTCCTAGGTTCTATGAAAATGTAATGATTGTAGAGATAGTTTGTGGTAAGCTATCACACTTGAAGCACTGCACAAACAGCAGAGTGAAATATACCCCCATCCAATCTTTCTGTAGCATTGGCCTGAGTGGCAGGCCTCAGGTTTGGCTCATAATCTAGGGCCCTTCAGAGGTGCTTTTGGAACACGGGCTGAGAGATGACATCTTTGTGCTCCCATTTTGCCTTGCTTCAGCCCACTGGTATCTCCCAGAAAGGAGTTTATATACTTATCTGGCATCCCTGATTTTTTAAATTGCTGCCCAGAGATACTTCCCAATTACTTAGCTCTGGTGGCCAGTGGGACCACAGGACTGGATATATTAGCATAATTTAAGAGCTGCTGCTGAGAGTCTGGCTTGTTATCACCTTGAATCTAGGTGCTGACTGCGATCCTCCCTTTTGGGATACTGATAGGTCTTTGCATAACTTCAACTATTGGTAACCATCGAATATAAATAGCATGCTTAGACAAGCACAAACGTTTGAGAGACAAGAGCTAGGGCAGGGTTGAGTTGAAAGATTCCTCATCTCCTACATGAGTCCACTACTTCCAAGACTGGGAGAGGTGTCTGTTTTATCTAAAGCAGAGAAACCAACAGAGTCAAGCAAAATAAATAAATAGAGGAGTATGCTCCAAACTAAAGAACAAAATCTCAAAAAAAAAATTCATAATGAAATGGAGCTAAGTGATTTACCTGATAAAGAGTTCAAAATAAGGGTCATAAAAATGTTCAAACTCAGAAGAATGAATACAATGAAAATGTCAACAAAGATAGAAAATATAAGAAAATGCTAAATAGAAGTCATAGAGCTGAAGAATACAATAACTGAATTAAAATACACTAGAGGGGTTTGAAAGCAGACGAGGTGAAGCAAAGAAAGTAACAGTGAACTCAAAGACAGGGTAGCAGAACTGACACAATTAGAGAAGCAAAAACAAGAAGAATGAAAAAAAGGTGAAGCCTGCTTAAGAGACTTATGGGACAACATCAAGAACACCAACATTCATATTACCTGGGTCTGAGAAGGAGAAGAGAGAAAGGAGCAGAAAACCTAATGGCTATATCCCTAATATGGGTAAAGAAACAAACATCTGAAACCTTGGAGCCCAGAGAGTTCCAAAAGAGATGAACCCAAAAAGACCCGCAAGGAACACATATTATAGTTAACGTGTCCCCCAAAAAATTAAAGACAAGGAGAGATTCTTAAAAGCAGCAAGAGAAAAACACTTAGTTTTGTATAAGGAAACCTCTGTAAGACTAAGAGCTGATTTTTCACCAGAAAAATTGCAGACCAGAAGGGAGTGGTATGGTATATTCAAGGTCCTGAAAGAAAAAAATTTCAGCCAAGAGTATCTAACAGGCATAGTTTTCAACAAGCAATGACAAAGAGACAAAGACTTTTCCAGACAGCAAAACTAAGGGGGTTCATCACCACTAAACTGGCCTTACAGGCAATGCTAAAGGTACTTTCACTCTCTTAAAATAGAGTGTTTTCAATATAATTTGTTATATGTAAGCCTGATGGTACCCACAATGCAATAACCTAGAGCAAATACACAAAATATAAAGAAAAAGGAATCTAAGCATATCATGAAAGTCATCAAACCATAAAGGAAGAGAACATGAGAAAAAGAAACAGAGAAGAACTACAACAATACTCAGAAAACAGTGAACAAAATGGCAATAAGTACATACCTATCAACAATTACTTTAAATGTAAATGGAATAAGTTTTCCAATTAAAAAAATAGAGTGGCTAAATAGATAAGAAAACAAGACCTATCTATATGTTGCATACAAAAAACTCACTGGGTGTTGGAGTTCCCATTGTAGCTCAGTGGTTAATGAACCTAACTAGCATCCATGAGGACATGGGTTTGATCCCTGGCCTTGCTCGGTGGGTTAAGGATCCAGCATTGCTGGGAGCTGTGGTGTAGGTCACAGATGCAGCTCTGATCTGGCATTGCTGTGACTGTGATGTAAGCTAGTGGCTACAGCTCCAATTTGATACCTAGGCCGGGAACTTCCACATTCCATGGATGCAGCCCTAAAAAGACACATACACACACAAAGAAAAGACCAGAAAACCAAAACCCAAAAAACAAACAAACAAACAAAAAACCTCAAAACAAAAAACTCACTGGGTGTTAATACATACACAGACTGAAAGTAAAGGGATGGAAAAAGGTTTCATGCAAATCAGACAAAAGACTTTAAAAAAAGACTGTAATAAGAGAGAAAGGACATTACAGAATGACACAGACATCAATCCAACAGGGGGACATATTTATAAATATTTATGCAGCTAAATATATAAAGCAAATATTACTAGACTTAAATTGACAGCAATACAATAACAGAAAGATACTAAGTACTCCACTTTCACTGATGACTAGATCATTCAGACCATAAGTCAATAAGGAAACATCATTAAATGATACCTTAAATGACGTCAGGCTAGATGAACTTAACAGTCACATACTGAACATCCTATCCAAAACTAAAAAAATACATATTCTTCACAGGTGCATGTGAAACTTTCCACAAGTTAGATCATATGTTAGGCTATAAAACAAGTCAATAAATTAAAAAAAGTTGAAATCCTTTCTTTTCTGACTGCAACTGTATGAAACTAGAAATTAATTACAAGAAGAAAGCAGGAAAATTCTCAAATACGTTGTGATTAAACAACATGCTATTAAACAACCAATGTGTCATAAAAGAAATAAATGAGAGAGGAAGGCAAGATGGCAGAAGAGTAGGGGGACACGCTTGCCCTCTCCCACAGACACAACAAAAAAACCACATCTACATGTTAAACAACTTGCACAGAACAGCAACTAAATGCTGGCAGAAGAACTTAAACTTCCAATAATGGCAAGAATCTCGTGACATAACTGGGTAAAACAAGAGAAAAGAGGAGAGTGAGAGAAGGGGAATCAGGACCAGATGGGTGCTCCTGAAAGGGACTATGAAAGAGAAAGCAAACCCACACCTTGGGAAGTCACCTAATCAATGGAAAGATCAACCAAGTTAGAGGGATCTCCAGTCGCTGAGAAGAGGGCAGCAGGTCATAGGTCTGAGATCTGAAAAGCAGAGTGAGAGCCAAACAGATCATTTGAACTACTGGCACAGTTGCCAAAAACCAAGATGTTCGGGTGGAGGCTGGAAACTGAGACCTTGGCTCTGGAGGTTAGTCCCTGGGAGCTGGCTGGGGTTGGTGGTGCAGAGACATCCTGGGAGACTAGGAAGTGGTTGGTCGGGTTGGCAGTGTGGAGGCAGCCTGAGGGATTAGGAAGCAGTGTGTCGCGGGTGGACGGAGCAATACACTAAGGGCTGGGGAGTGGAAAGCCACAAAAGAAGGAACCTGGGAGAAGAGCTGGACCCACAGGAGAGACAAGGCCGGCAGTGTTGGGAAGGGGAGAGGAGGAAGGGCGGGCCACCATAGAATACTCCTTGCGCCACAGTGAGCATGCTTGCCCACCAGCTAGCAGATAGCAGTGCTTCCCAGTGCATCCCCTCTTCCCCTCCCCAGTGCACATGCCTGACCTGAGGCCGCCTGCCATCTTGGAGGGCTGGCCTCACCACTAGTGGAAAGCCGACCTCCTCAGGGGCATTCCTCACCCTGGCCTGCCTGCCCTCTGGAGGGGCTACACCCCTGCAGAGCAGAGCCCAGCACCGCCAGCACCCTGGAAGAACCCTGCAGCCCAAAAATGCCAGAGTAAGCTCTGCCCTGCCACGGGAAAACTGCCTCCATTGTGGGGCGGTCCTGCCAGTTCTGGCTGCCCCGGGGAAGTGCCCTTTTGTTTCCCAGCAGCCTGACTAGCTGCTCCCAACCTTGGGAGATGCTGCACTCCTGGGAGCAGCTGCTTAGCACTGCCTGCCCCCTGGAAGAGCTCTGCAGCCCAGAAACACCAGAGCAAGCTCCACCCGGCCACAGGAAGTCTGCCTCCATTGCAGGGCGGCCCTGCCAGTTCCAGCTGCTCTGGGGAAATGCCCCTTTGTCTCCTAGTAGCCTGGCTAGCTGCTCCTGCCCTCAGGAGGTGCTGCACTCCTGCAGAGCAGCACCCAGCACCACCAGCACCCTGGAAGAGCTCTGCAGCCTAGAAACGCCAGAGTAAGCTCTGCCTGGCAACGGGAAGTCTACATCCATCGCGGTGTGGACCTGCCAGTCCCGCCTGCCCTCAGGAAGTCCTCCTCTGCTTCAGAGTAACCCTGCTAGCTCCGCCCACACTCGGAAACACCCTACTGCCTTGAAGACTGGCCAACACCACCAGCCCTCGGAAACACTCCACAGCAGTTCCAGGGCAAACCCTGCCCAGCCACATGGAGTACACCTCCACTAAGAAAAAGAAAATAACAAGCAAGATGAAGAAGCTCAGAAACCACTCCCAGTGAAACCAACAGGAGAACTCACCTAAAGTAGTCAACACTGAATCAGAACTCTGCAGTCTGACAGACTTGGAGTTCAAAAGGGAGATAGTGAAAATACTGAAGGAATTAGGAGAAGATATGAACAGTAATGCAGACACCCTCAGAAAGGAACTAGAAAATATAAAGAGGAGCCAAGAAAAACTAGAAAATTCACTTGTAGAGATACAAACTGAACTAAGGGCAGTAAAAACCAGAATGAATAATGCAGAAGAACGAATTAGTGATGTGGAAGATAGAATAATGGAAATCATCCAAACAGGACAGCAGACAGAAAACCAAATGAAAAAACATGAAAGCAATGTAAGAGACCTATGGGATAACGTAAAGCAGGCCAATCTACGCATAATTCCAGAAGGAGCAGAAAAAGATAAGGGGATGGAAAATATATTTGAAGAAATTATCGTTGGAAACTTCCCAAATCTAAAGGATACTGATTTCAAGATTCAGGAAGCACAGAGGGCCCCAAACAAGTTGAACCCAAATAGACCCACACCAAGACACATTATAATGAAAATGGCAAAAGTTAATGATAAAGAGAGGATCCTAAAGGCAGCAAGAGAAAAGCAGAATGTTACTTATAAGGGAACCCCCATAAGGTTATCAGCTGATTTCTCTACAGAAACTCTATAGGCCAGGAGGGAATGGCAAGAGATATTTAAAGCGCTGAAAGGAAAAACTATGCAACCTAGAATACTCTATCCAGCAAGAATATAATTTAAAAATAGAAGGGGAATAAAATTTTTTTCCAACAGACAAAAGCTAAAAGAATACAGCAATACAAAATACATTCTAAAAGAAATATTGAAAGGCCTTCTCTAAATAAAAAAAAAAAATAAAGAGAGGAAGAACTAGGATGGAGGAAACCACAATCAGAGAGCAGTCACTCAAATAATCAGCATACAGATCTAATCATGAAGATGTTTAAAACAAAATAAAAAGAAAAAAGAGAGACATCAAAATCATAAAATGTGGGCAAGGGAAGTAAGGAAATAAATAGATTCTTTTTTAAATTTTAGTATGGTAATGAAGTGTTTGAACCTACAGAACTATCAGGCCAAAACACACAATTATAGGAAGTGGTTAACATACTTAAAAAACAGGGCAACCACAAATCAAAACCAAACATTACATTCACAAAAAACGAAAAGAAAAACACTCAAGCAGAAAATAATTGGAGACCATCCAACCAAAAAAAGAAAGAATGGAGAATCACAGAATCACCTGGAACATGAGGTTTAAAATGGCAATAAATAATCATCTATCAATTATCACCTTAAATGTCAATGGACTGAATGCTCCAATCAAAAGACACAGAGTGGCTGATTGGATAAAAAAGCAAAAGCCTTCAATCTGCTGCCTACAAGAAACTCACCTTAGGAAAAGGACACATATAGATTGAAAGTGAGGGGGGTGGGAAAAAGTATTTCATGACAATGGACATGACAGAAAAGCAGGAGTTGCAATACTCATATCAGACAAAATAGACTTTAAAATGAAAGCCATAAAAAAAGAAAAAGAAGGACACTATTTAATGATTAAAGGATCCATTCAAGAAGAGGATATACTATCATCAACATAGATGCCCCAAATATGGGAGCACCCAAATACATACAACAAATATTAACAGACATAATGGGAGAAATTGATGGGAATACAATCATAGTAGGAGACTTTAACACCCCACTCACATCAATGGACAGATCCTCTAGACAGAAAACCAATAAAGCAACAGAGATCCTAAAGGAAGCAATAGAAAAGTTAGACTTAATTGACATCTTCAGGACACTACATCCAAAAAAATCAGAATATGCATTCTTCTCAAGTGCGCATGGAACATTCTCAAGAATTGATCACATATTGGGGCACAAAGCTAACCTCAACAAATTTAGGAGCATAGAAATTATTTCAAGTATGTTCTCTGACCACAATGGCATGAAACTATAAATCAACCACAGGAAAAGAAATGAGAAAAAAACCTACTGCATGGAGACTAAAAACATGCTACTAAAAAAACAAAGGGTCAGTGAGGAAATCAAGAAGGAAATTTAAAAACTACCTTGAAAAAAATGATAATGAAGACACAACCTCTCAAAATCTATGGGATGCTGTGAAAGCAGTGCTCAGAGGGAAATTTATAGCAATACAGGCCTTTCTCAAAAAAGATCGATCCCAAATTGACAACTTAACCTTCCACCTAAATGAATTAGAAAAAGAAGAACAAAAAAGTCCTAAAGTCAGCAGAAGGAAGGAAATGATAAAGATCAAAGAAGAAATCAATAAAATAGAGACTCAAAAAACAATAGAGAAAATTAATAAAACCAAGAGCTGGTTCTTTGAAAAGGTGAACAAAATTGACAAACCCCTGGCCAGACTCACTAAAAAGAGGAGAGAAAGAACCCAAATAACCAAAATTATAAATGAAAAAGGAGAAATCACAATGGATACAGCAGAAATACAAAAAACCATAAGAGAATACTATGAACAACTATATGGCAACAAGTTTGACAATCTGGAAGAAATGGACAATTTTCTAGAATCTTACAGCCTGCCAAAACTGAATCAAGTAGAAACAGACCAACTGAACATACCAATCACTAGAAACGAAATTGAAGAGGTCATAAAATCACTCCCTACAAATAAAAGTCTAGGACCAGATGGCTTCACAGGTGAATTTTATCAAACATATAAAGAGGAATTGGTGCCCATCCTCCTTAAACTCTTTCAAAAGGTTGAAGAAGAAGGAATACTCCCAAAGACATTCTATGATGCCACCATCACCCTCATTCCAAAATCAGACAGAGATACCACCAAAAAAGAAAACTATCGCCCAATATCATTGATGAATATAGATGCAAAAATTCTCAACAAAATCTTAGCCAACTGAATCCAACAACATACCAAAAAAATTATACACCATGACCAGGTTGGGTTCATCCCAGGTTCACAAGGATGGTTCAACATATGCAAATCAATCAGCATCATACACCACATTAACAAAAAAAAAAGTCAAAAATCATATGATAATCTCAATAGATGCAGAAAAAGCATCTGACAAAGTCCAACATCCATTCATGATCAAGACCCTCGCCAAAGTGGGTATAGAGGGGCATTCCTGAATATAATCAAAGCCATTTATGATAAACCCACAGCAAATATAATACTCAATGGGGAAAAACTGAAAGCCTTCTCACTCAAATCTGGAACAAGACAGGGATGCCCACTCTCACCACTGCTCTTCAACATAGTTTTGGAAGTCCTAGCCATAGCAATTAGACAAACAAAAGAAATACAAGGCATCCATATAGGAAGAGAAGAGATCAAACTGTCACTGTATGCAGATGACATGATACTATACATAGAAAACCCTAAGGTCTCAACCCCAAAACTACTTGAACTGATTAACAAATTCAGCAAAGTAGCAGGATATACAATTAACACTCAGAAGTCAGTTGCATTTCTGTATACCAGCAATGAAATATTAGAAAAGGAATACAAAAAGATGATACCTTTTAAAATTGCACCTCACAAAATCAAATACCTCGGAATACACCTGACCAAGGAGGTAAAGGACCTATATGCCGAGAAGTATAAAACTTTAATCAAAGAAATCAAAGAAGATGTAAAGAAATGGAAAGATATTCCATGTTCCTGGGTTGGGAAAATCAATATTGTAAAAATGGCCATACTACCCAAAGCAATCTACAGATTCAATGCAATCCCTATCAAATTACCCATGACATTTTTCACAGAACTACAACAAACAATCCAAACATTTATATGGAACCACAAAAGACCCAGAATCGCCAAAGCAATCCTGAGAGACAAAAACCGAGCAGGAGGCATAACTCTCCCAGACTTCAAGAAATACTACAAAGCCACAGTCATCAAAACAGTGTGGTGCTGGTATCAAAACAGACAGACAGATCAATGGAACAGAATAGAGAATCCGGAAATAAACCCTGACACCTATGGTCAATTCATCTTTGACAAGGGAGGCAAGAACATAAAATGGGAACAAGAAAGTCTATTCAGCAAGCATTGCTGGGAAACCTGGACAGCTGCATGCAAAGCAGTGAAACTAGAACACACCCTCACACCATGCACAAAGATAAACTCAAAATGGCTGAAAGACTTAAATATACGACAGGACACCATCAAACTCCTAGAAGAAAACACAGGCAAAACACTCTCTGACATCAACATCATGAATATTTTCTCAGGTCAGTCTCCCAAAGCAATAGAAATTAGAACAAAAATAAACCCATGGGACCTCATCAAACTGAAAAGCTTTTGCACAGCAAAGGAAACCCAAAAGAAAACAAAAAGACAACTTACAGAATGGGAGAAAATAGTTTCAAATGATGCAACGGACAAGGGCTTAATCTCTAGAATATATAAACAACTTATACAACCCAACAGCAAAAAAGCCAATCAATCAATGGAAAAATGGGCAAAAGACCTGAAGAGACATTTCTCCAAAGAAGATATACAGATGGCCAACAAACACAGGAAAAAATGCTCAACATCACTGGTTATAAGAGAAATGCAAATCAAAACTACCATGAGATATCACCTCACACCAGTCAGAATGGCCATCCTTAATAAGTCCACAAATAACAAGTGCTGGAGGGGGTGTGGAGAAAAGGGAACCCTCCTGCATTGCTGGTGGGAATGTAAGCTGGCACAGCCACTATGGAGAACAGTTTGGAGATACCTTAGAAATCTATACATAGAACTTCCATATGACCCTGCAATCCCACTCTTGGGCATCTATCCGGACAAAACTCTACTTAAAAGAGACACGTGCACCCGCATGTTCATTGCAGCTCTATTCACAATAGCCAAGACATGGAAACAACCCAAATGTCCATCGACAGATGACTGGATTCGGAAGATGTGGTATATATACACAATGGAATACTACTCAGCCATAAAAAAGAATGACATAATGCCATTTGCAGCAACATGGATGGAACTAGAGAATCTCATACTGAGTGAAATGAGCCAGAAAGACAAAGACAAATACCATATGATATCACTTATAACTGGAATCTAATATCCAGCACAAATGAACCTTTCCACAGAAAAGAAAATCATGGACTTGGAAAAGAGACTTGTGGCTGCCTGATGGGAGGGGGAGGGAGTGGGAGGGATCGGGAGCTTGGGCTTATCAGACACAACTTAGAATAGATTGACAAGGAGATCCTGCTGAATAGCATTGAGAACTTTGTCTAGATACTCATGTTGCAACAGAAGAAAGGGTGGGGGAAAAATGTAATTGTAATGTATACATGTAAGGATAACCTGACCCCCTTGCTGTACAGTGGGAATATTAAAAAATTATTAAAAAAAATATCTCCAGACAAACGATAGTGAAGGCACAACTGCTCAAAATCTATGGGATGCCACATAAGCAGTGGTCAGAGGGAAATTCATAGCAATACAGCTCTTCCTCAAAAAACAAGAAAGATCTCAAATTGACAACCCACCACCTAAATGAATTAGAAAAAGAAGAATAAAAAAGACCTGAAGTCAGCAGAAGGAAGGAAATTATAAATATCAAAAAGGAAATCAGTAAAATAGAGATTCAAAAAACAATAGACAAAATTAATAAAACCAAGACCTAGTTCTTTGAAAAGGTAAACACAATTGACAAACCCCTGGCTAGACTCACTAAGAAGAGGAGAGAAAGAACTCAAATAAAATTAGAAATGAAAAAGGAGAAATCACAACAGATACTGCAGAAATACAAAAAAAACTGCAAGAGAATACTATGAACAACTATATGCCAACAAATCTGACAATTTGGAAGAAGTGGACAACTTTCTAGAATCTTACAGCCTGCCAAAACTGAATTAATAAGAAACAGACAAAGTGAACAAACAGATCACTAGAAGTGAAATTGAATACGTCATAAAAACACTCCCTACAAATAAAAGCCCAGGACCACATGGCTTCACAGTTGAATTCTACCAAACATACAAAGAGGATCTGGTGTCAATTCTCCTTAAACTTTTTCAAAAGGTTGAGGAAGATGGAACACTCTCAAAGACATTCTATGACGCCACTATCATCCTAATTCCAAAACCAAAGATACTACCAAAAAAGAAAACTATCGGCCAATATCTTTGATGAATATAGACGCAAAAATTCTCAACAAAATCTTTGCCAACAAAATCCAGCAACATATCAAAAAGATCGTACACCATGACCACGTGGGGTTCATAAGGATGGTTCAACATATGCAAATCAATCAACGTCATACACCACATTAACAAAAGAAAAGTCAAAAACCATATGATCATCTCAATAGATGCAGAAAAAGCATCTGACAAAGTCCAACATCCATTCATGATCAAAACTCTTGCCAAAGTGGGTATAGAGGGAACATAACTGAATATAATTAAAGCCATTTATGACAAACCCACAGCAAATATAATACTCAATGGGGAAAAACTGAAAGCCTTCTCACTCAAATCTGGAACAAGACAGGGATGCCCACTCTCACCACTGCTCTTCAACATAGTTTTGGAAGTCCTAGCCATAGCAATTAGACAAACAAAAGAAATAAAAGGCACCCAAATAGGAAAAGAAGAGATAAAAGTGTCACTGTATGCAGACGATATGATACTATACATAGAAAACCCCAAGGACTCAACCCCAAAACTACTTGAACTGATTAACAAATTCAGCAAAGTTGCAGGATATAAGATTAACATTCAGAAATCAGTCGCATTTCTGTATACTGACAAATATTAGAAAAGGAATACAAAAATACAATACCTTTTAAAATTGCACCCCAGGAGTTCCCATCGTGGTGCAGTGGTTAACAAATCCAACTAGGAACCATAAGGTTGCAGGTTTGATCCCTGGCCTTACTCAGTGGGTTAAGGATCTGGTGTTGCTGTGAGCTGTGGTGTAGGTCATAGACGTGGCTTGGATCCCGTGTTGCTGTGGCTCTGGCACAGGCCAGCAGCTACAGCTCTGAATAGACTCCTAGCCTGGGAACCTCCATATGCCATGGGAGCAGCCCTGGAAAAGGCAAAAACACACAAAAAATTGTACCCCAAAAAATCCAATACTTGGGAATACACCTGACCAAAGAAGTAAGGGACTAATACGCCTAGAAGTATAAAACATTAATCAAGGAAATTAAAGAAGATGTAAAGAAGTGGAAAGATATTCCGAGCTCCTGGGTTGGAAAAATTTATATTGTAAAAAATGGCCATACTACCCAAAGCATTCTACAGATTCAGTGCAGTCCCTATCAAATTACCCATGACATTTTCCACAGAACTAGAACAAACAATCCAAAATTTTATATGGAACCACAAAAGACCCAGAATCGCCAAAGCAATCTTTGAAACAAAAACTAAGCAGGAGGCATAACTCTCCCATAAGTCTCTCTTTAAGCAATATTACAAAGTCACAGTCATCAAAAAAGTGTGGTACTGGTATCAAAACAGACAGATTGACCAATGGAACAGAATGGAGAACCCAGAAATAAAACCAGATACTTATGGTCAATTAATCTTTGACAAAGGAGGCAAGCACATAAAAAGGGGAAAAGAAAGTCTACTCAATAAGAATTGCTGGGAAACCTGGACAGCTGCATGCAAAGCAGTGAAACTAGAACACAGCCTCACACCATGCAAAAAAATAAACTCAAAATGGCTGAAAGACTTAAATATAAGACAAGACCCCATCAAACTCCTGGAAGAGAACACAGGCAAAACATTCTCTGACATCAACCTCATGAATATTTTCTCAGGTCATTCTCCCAAGGCAACAGAAATAAAAGCAAAAATAAACCAGTGGGACCTAATTAAACTGAGAAGCTTTTGCACAGCAAAGAAAACCAAAAAGAAAACAAAAAGACAACTTACAGAATGGGAGAAAATAGTTTCAAATGATGCAACGGACAAGGGCTTAATCTCTAGGATATACAAGCATCTTATACAATGCAACAGCAAAAAGGCCAACCACCCAATGGAAAAATGGGCAAGAGACCTGAAAGGATCATTCTCCAAGGAAGATATACAGATGGCCAACAAGCACATGAAAAAATGCTCAACATCACTGATTATTAAAGAAATGCAAATCAAAACTACCACGAGATACCACCTCACACCAGTCACAATGGCCATCATTAATAAGTCCACAAATAACAAGTGCTGGAGGGGGTGTGGAGAAAAGGGAACCCTCCTGCACTGTTGGTGGGAATGTAAGCTGGCACAGCCACTATGGAGAACAGTTTGGAGATACCTTAGAAATCTATACATAGAACTTCCATATTTCTCATCAATCCCACTCTTGGGAATATATCTGGACAAAACTTACCTTAAAAAAGACACATGCACCCGCATGTTCATTGCAGCTCTATTCACAATAGCCAAGACATGGAAACAACCCAAATGTCCATCGACAGATGATTGGATTCGGAAGATGTGGTATATATACACAATGGAATACTACTCAGCCATAAAAAAGAACGACATAATGCCATTTGCAGCAACATGGATGGAACTAGAGACTCTCATACTGAGTGAAATAAGTCAGAAAGAGAATGACAAATACCATATATCACTTATAACTGGAATCTAATATACAGCACAAATGAACCTTTCCACAGAAAAGAAAATCACGGACTTGGAAAAGAGACTTGTGGCTGCCCAGGGGGAGAGGGAGGGAGTGGGAGGGATTGGGAGCTTGGGGTTAGTCAATGCCAACTATTGCTCTTGGAATGGATTTACAATGAGATCCTGCTGTGTAGCATTGAGAACTATGTCTAGATATTTACACTGCAACACAACAACGGGAGGAAAAAGTATGTATACATGTATGTGTAACTTGGTACCCATGCTGTCCAGCGGAAAAAAAACGAAATAAATGAAAGCAAAAAAATATCTTGAGAGAGAGAAAAAAAGGAAATACAACACACTAAAACTTACAGGATTCAGTGAAAACTTTTCTAAGGGGAAAATTCATAGTGACAAATGCCTATATCAAAATCCAAGCAAAACCTCAAATAACCTAAGTATTCCTCCAGCAGCTAGAGAAAGTAGAACAAATGAAACTCAAAGTTAGTAGAAGGAAAGAAACAAAGATCAGGGCAGAAATAAATGAAAAAGAGACTATAAGACAATAAAAAGATCAATGAAACTAAGAACTGGTTCTTTGAAAAGATTAACAACATTGACAAACCTTTAGCTATATTCGAGAATGGGGGGGGGAAATAAAATCATAAGTGAAAGAGGAAACATTAATACTGATACTATAGAAATACAAAGGATTATAGAAAACTACTAGGAACAATTATACATCCACAAATTTGACAATTCAGAAAAAAATGGATAAATTCCTAAAAATATAGAGCAAGAAAACCTTAACAATCCAATTACTCATAAGGAAATTGAATCAGTAGTGAAAAACCTCCCAATAAACAAAAGTCTAGGACCAGACAGATTTACTGGTGAATTCTACTAATCATCTAAAAAAGACTTATACTAATCCTGTTCAGTGTCTTCTAAAAACAGGAGAGAAAGGAACATGAAAACTAGTTTTCTGAGGTTAGCATTTCCCAATTACAAAACCAGACAAGTATGTCACAAGAAAAGAAAATTACAGGCTGATATTCCTGATGGATATAGATGAAAAAATCATCAACAAACTATTAGCAAACAATTCAACAATAAAGTAAAAAGATCATATACCAAGATTCCAGGGATGAAACATCTGCAAATCAATTAGTGTGATACACCCCATTAACAAAAGGAAGGGTAAAAAAGTCTATCATCTGAATAGATGTAAAAAAAAGCATCTGACAAAATTCAACATTCATTTACTATAAAAACTCTCTGCTCTCAGGAGTTCCTTTGTGGTACAGCAGATTAAGGACCCAGCGTTATCACTTCAATGGCTTGGGTTTAATCCTTGGCCTGGGAACTTCCACATGCCATGGGTGTAGCAAAAACAACAACAAAACCCCCAAACCAAAACAAACTTACAAACTCTTAACTCTTGAAGTGGGTATAGAGGGAACATACCTCATCATAGTAAGCGCCATATATGATAAGCATGTCATACACCATGGTGAAAAGCTTGATGTTTTTCCACTAAGACTAGGAACAAGAAAAGGGTACCCACTCTTGCTATTTTTATTCAAGGTAGTACTGGAAGTCCTAGTCAGAGAAACTAGGCAAGAAAGAGAAATAGGAGTTCCCGTCGTGGCACAGTGGTTAACGAATCCGACTAGGAACCATGAGGTTGCGGGTTCGGTCCCTGCCCTTGCTCAGTGGGTTAACGATCCAGCATTGCCGTGAGCTGTGGTGTAGGTTGCAGACGCGGCTCAGATCCTGCGTTGCTGTGGCTCTGGCGTAGGCCGGTGGCTACAGCTCCGATTTGACCCCTAGCCTGGGAACCTCCATATGCCGCGGGAGCGGCCCAAAGAAATAGCAAAAAGACAAAAAAAAAAAAAAAAAGAAAGAGAAATAAAAGCCATCCAAATTTGAAATGAAGAAGTAAAACTGTAACTATGTGCAGATGATATGATACCATATATAGAAAACTCTAAAAACTCCACCAAAAATGTATTAGAAAATTAATAAATGAGCTCAGTGAAAATGCAGGATACAATACTAATATACAAACTCTGTTTCATTTCTATATGGTAATAATGAACTAGCAGAAAGAGAAATTAATAATCCCATTTACAACCGTATCAAGAATGAAATAAAATATGGGAATAAATTTAAAGAAGAGCTGAAAACCACAGGACACAGATGTGTGAAACTTAAGATACACATAAATTGAAAAATATTTTGTTCTCATGAACTGGAAGAATTAATGTTTTTAAAATGTCCATATTCTCCAAAGCAATCTACAAATTAAATGCAATCCCTATCACAATTCCAATGGCATTTTTCACATAAGACAAAACAATCTGAAATTTATATGGAGCCACAAAAGATTCCCAAAAAGCCAAAGCAATCTTTTTTTTTTTATTATTATTTTTTGCTTTTTAGGGCCACACAGGCAGCATCTGGAAGTTCCCAGGCTCAGGGTCAAGTCGGAGCTATGGCTCCTGGCCTACACCACAGTCACAGCAAGGCAGGGTCCTTAACCCATTGAGCAAGGCCAGAGATCAAACCCACATCCTCATCAATACTAGTTGGGTTTCTTAAAATTGAGCTATGATTGGAACTCCACCAAAGCAATCCTGAGCAAGAAGAACAAAACTAGAGCATCAAACTACCTCATTTCAAAGTATACTATAAAACTATAGTAATCAAAACAGTAAGGTTGTCATAAAAATAGACAGACCAATGTAACAGAATAGGGCCCAGAGGTAAACCCACATACATATGGTCACCTGATTTACAGCCAAGGAGCCAAGAATGTACAACAAGGAAAGGACAGGCTCGGTTCATCAATAAAGGGTTTTGTGAAGAATGGACAGCTTCATGCAAAAAGAACAAAACTGGACTGCTATCACACAAAAACTAACTCAAAATGGATTAAAGACTTGAATGTAAGACCTTCAACTGTAAACTTCTAGCTTCCAGGCTATGACGTCCTTGACACTGGGCTTGGCAATGATTTTTTTGGATCTGACGCCAAAAGCAAACCAACAAAATCAAAAAATAAAAAAGATGAGTTCCTGACCAATATATATGTCACTATATATATGCCAGAGTTGGATGGTAGGAGGTGGGTGACATGGGTTAAGGGGGTCAAAAGTTAAAAAACTTCAAATTATAAAATAGGAGTTCCCTTGTGGTGCAGTGGGTTAAGGATCTGGTATTGTTACTGCAGTGGCTTGGGTCACTGCTGTGGCATGGGTTTGATCCCTGGCCTAGAACTTCTACATGCCAAAGGTGTGGCCATAAAAAATTACAAAATGAATAAGTCCTGGGGATGTAATGTATGGTATAGTGACTGTAGTTTATAACACTGTACTGTATATTTGAAAGTTGCTAAGAGATTAGAACTTCAAAAGTTCTCATCACAAGAGAAAAATTATAACTATATATAGTTAAGCAGACTTAACTGCAGTAATCATTTTGCAATACATATGAATATCAGATCATAAAGTTAATCTGAAACTGATATAACATTACTATAATGTTGTATGTGAATTACACCTAAAAAAAAGGAAAAAAAGAGGAGCTTCCATTGTGGTGCAGTGGAAATGAATCCAACTAGGAACCATGAGGTTGTGGGTTTAATCCCTGGCCTCACTCAGTGGGTTAAGGATCTGGCGTTGCTGTAAGCTGTGGTGTAGGTCACAGATGTGGCTCAGATCTGGCATTGCTGTGGCTCTGGCATAGGTCGGCGGCTTAACTCCGATTTGACCCCTAGCCTGGAAACCTCCCTATGCTGTGGGTATAGGCCTGAAAAGCAAAATACACAAACAAACAGACAAATAAATAAATAAGAAAATAAAGGAGATAATGAAGAAAAACAAAACAGAAAAGACATAAGTTACAACTGTAGTAATTTGAAAAGTGGCCAGCCTTTTTCCTTGGGGTGGCACTGGGGAGCTGTGCATTAGGCAAAGAGACTACATTATTTATTTACTTAAATGTAAATGTAGTTGATTTACAATATATTTTTCTGTCTTTTTGTCTTTTTAGGGCTGCACCCGTGGCATATGGAAGTTCCCAGGCTAGGGGTCCAATCAGAGCTGAAGTCGCTGGCCTACACCACAGCCATAGCAATGCCAGATCCGTTTAACCCACAGAGTGAGGCCAGGGATCAAACCTGCATCCTCATGGATTCCAGTCAGATTCGGTTCTGCTGAGCCATGAGGGGAACTTCTAGAGAAAAATTACTTTAATAATTTACTTGGATTAGAAAGACCATACATTTGCTTCTAAATCGGTCATCATTTGAGAAAGGAGTTTCTTTAGAGCCCAGAAAATGTCACTTGTCGCTAATATATTTCCATTTTTGCTCAGAAATAAAGCAGTATTTAGTAGATGAAAAAAAATATACTGATTTCATTTCCTTTGGACATATACCCATAAGTGGAACTGCTGGATCATATGTTAGCTTAATTTTTTTTTTTTTTTGGTTGTGTCTGTGGCATGTGAAAATTCCTGGGTCCTGGGCCAGGGATAGAACCTGCACCACATCATCATCCTGAGTCGCTGTAGTGACAATGCCAGGTCTTTAACCCACTGTGCCATAGCAGGTGATTTTTAACTGTTATTTTTAATTTTCTGAGGAACTTACATACTATTTGCCATAATGACTATACCAATTTACATATCCCTCAACAGTGTACCAGGGATCGCTCTTCTCTACATCTTTACTTATTACCTTCTTTTTATTTGTTTGTTTTTTTAGGGCCACACCCATGGCATATGGAGGTTCCCAGGCTAGGGGTCCAGTCAGAGCTGTAGCTGCTGGGCTACGCCACTGCCACAGCAACACAGGATCTGAGCTGCGTCTGTAACCTACATCACAGCTCACGGCTATGCTGGATCCTTAATCCACTGAGCAAGGCCAGGGATTGAACCTATGTCCTCATGGATGCTAGTCAAATTCGTTAACTACTGAGCTGTGATGGGAACTCCCTAAAATTCTTTATTAAGATTTTATGTATTTCAGTGTACAGATCTTAAGCTCTTTCGTTAAATGTATTCCTATGTTTTATTTCATTGGATGCTACTGTATATGGGATCATTTTCTTTCTTCTTTTTTTTTTCTTTCTGTTGGCCATATCTGTGGCATGCAGAAGTCCCCAGACCAGAGGTCAAACCTGTGCCACAGCAGTAACAAGAGCCACAGCAGTGACAATGCCAGATCCTTAACCTGCTAGGCCACCAGGGAACTCCAGGGATCATTTTCTTCTTTCAGATATTTTGCTAGTGTACAGAAACGCAACCAATTTTTGGAGGTTCATTTTGTATCCTGCACTTTCCAAAATTCATTTATTATTTCTAACAGGTTTTTTGTGGTCTTTAAAGATTTTCTTATATAAGGTTATTTACAAAGAAAGAAAATTTTACTTCTTCCTTTCTTATTTGGATACCTTTTTTTTTTTTGGCTTTTTGCTATTTCTTGGGCCGCTCCCGCGGCATATGGAGGTTCCCAGGCTAGGGGTCAAATCGGAGCTGTAGCCACCGGCCTATGCCAGAGCCACAGCAACGCGGGATCCGAGCGGAGTCTGCAACCTACACCACAGCTCACAGCAACGCCGGATCGCTAACCCACTGAGCAAGGGCAGGGACCGAACCCGCAACCTCATGGTTCCTAGTCGGATTCGTTAACCACTGTGCCATGACGGGAACTCCCACAGATTTTTTTTTTTTTGGTCAAGTCTTTATCTCTCCTTTATTTCTGAAGTATAAAAATACTATACCTGGCAAGGTATAGTATTTTTGGTTGATAGTTTTTTTCTTGCAGCAATTTGAATGTATCATACCACTCTTTCCTGGTCTGCAAAGTGTATGCTAAGAAATACACTGCTGGTCTTATAAGAGTTCCTTTGTGTATGATGAGTTGGTTTTCTCTTGCTGATTTTAAAACTGTCTTTGACTTTTGAGGATTTGATTATAATGTGCCATGATGAAGATATCTCCCTTTTTAAAAAAATAAATTTTATTGGAGCATAATTGACTTCCAAAGTTGTGTTAGTTTTAGGTGTACAGCAAAGCAAATCAGTTATCTATCCATCCCTTTTCAGATTCTTTTCCCATATAGGTTCTTCCACAGTATTGAGTAGGTGACCCTGTGCTATACCTGTTACTTATCCATTTTTATGTAATAGTCTGCATATGTCAGTCCCAGCCCTCTAATTTATTCCACCTCCAACCCATGTTTACCCTTTGATAACAATTTGGTTTCAAAATCTGAGTCTGTTTCTGTTTTTTACATGTTTTTTTGTTTTTTGTTTTTTTGCTTTTTAGGGCCGCACCCACAGCACATGGAAGTTCCCAGGCTAGGGGTCAAATAAGAGCTACAGCTGCCAGTCTACACCACAGCCACAGCAATGCAGGATCTCAGCCATGTCTGTGACCTATATCATAGCTCACAGCAGTGCCAGATCCTTAATAATGAGCAAGGCTAGGGATTGAACCCACATCCTCATGGACAGTAGTCAGATTTGTTTCTGCTGTGCCACAACACACATGGACTTATTTCTCCTGTAGGAACATGGATTTGTTTCTCCTGTAGGTTCTTTATCATTTTTCACTAGATTCCACATATTAGTGATCTCATTTTATATCTGTCTGTCTCTGACTTACTTCACTTAGTATGATAATGTTTAGGTCTCCTGTATTACTGCAAATGGCATTATTTCATTCTTTTTTATGGGTAAGCAATATTCCCATTGTATATACATATCACATGTGAAGATCTCTTTATATTTTATCTACTTGGGGTACCTTGGGCTCCATGGATCTGGATGTTCATTTCCCTCTCCAGAGTAGGTAAGTTTTCTGTTTTTATTTCTTTAAGAAACTTTTTTGCCCTTTTCTCTTTCTCTCCCCCTCTGGGACCCTCTTAATGCATATATTGTTTATTTTCAAGGTCTTCTGTTAAGTCCTAGAGGCTTTTTATACTTCTTTTCATTCTTTTTTCTCTGGGTAATTTCAATTGACCTGATTTCATGCTCATTCTTTTGCTTGACTGGATCTATTGAAGCTTCTATGGAATTTTTCAGTGCAGTAATTTTGTTCCTTGGTTTCAGAATTTCTGTTTGATTCATTTTTATGGTCTCTATATCTTTGTTAAACATCTCATTTTCTTCATGTAATGATTCCTTGATTTTGCTTATCTGTGTTCTTTTGTAGTTCAATGAGATTCTTTAAGTTATTTTGAATTCTTTCTCAGGCAATTCGCAGATCTCAGTTTCTTTAGGGTCAGTTATTGGTGTTTTATTGTGTTTCTTTGATGATGTCATGTTTCCCTGATTGTTTCTCATTCTTGTGGCATTGCATTGGTGTTTCTTCATCTGTAGAAGTAGGCATTTATTTCAGTCTTTACAGATTGGCTTTGGAAGGGAAAGCCTTTCACTAGTCTGCCTGTCTATTCTGGACAGGTTGTCTGGTGGGGGTCTGTGAGCAGGTTTGCTGCTGGAGTACTCAGATAGGCTGCTCAGGTACCTCAGTCAGTAAGTGAGTGGGCCTATGCCTGGGTCCATGAGGCCTGACCTAGTAATAGGAAGGTCTTGAGCCTGATTCTGTAGGTACTGGCCTGTGGAACCTGAAACCTGGATCCTAGGTTTATAGTGGCTGGCCAATACTGAAGTCTACTGGGGTTTGTTAGAACCTGGGCTTCCAGGGGTTAGTTTGGCACTAGAGTGAGCATGGGGCCACAGGGGCTATTTGGTCATGAGTGAATCCAGAGGATGGGTCTGCAGCCTCCTATCTGGAGTCTGAATTTACAGGGGCTGGGCTTGTGCTGGGGTATGCCTAGAACTTGAATTTGGGGTGAATATGGAGCCTGGAACCAGGGGGCTAACCTGGTGCTGAGGTGGTCCCAAAGGCTGAGTCTGTTGGTGCTGACCTGGTCTTGGTGTTCACTGGGGTAGGCCTGGTGCTTGGACCTACATCCAAGCTAGGTGCTCACTTTACTTTCCTTTTCTCATGGTGAAGGTGTCTTTATGCTAGGCTGCCTCAGCTTAGGGGATCAGATCATGTAAAATTTTCCTTTCTACTCTCTTTAATGTATCATTTTTATTGTTTCTGTGTTCTACCCAGGTGCTACAACCTGTCACCTGGAATCCTCAGCTCTTGTGAAGGTATTTCTGTTCATGGATACTTGTCCTAATCAATGTTGTCACTAAAGGATGAGCAATGGAAACTTGTATCTCACCATCTTGCTGACAGCACTCTCTTAGGGCTGAATTTAAAAATTATCATATAAACTTTATATTTCAAATTTCAAGTTATGTTGGACTTTTTGCACTGGTTCTCTAATTTTCATATCTTGGCTCTGTATTATATTGCTTCATTTTTTTGGAGGGTGCTTTTTGGGAGGTTTGCCTAGCTTTACCTTCTGAACATTTCCCCCCTGCCCCGCACTATCATAATTTTGATTTTCCAGAGTTCTTTTTTGGTTCTGTGAATGTTCCTATTATAAAAAAAGTACAATTTGCTCATATTCTGTGAATTTAATTTCTTACCTCTGAGGATACTAGTAACAATGTCTTTGTTGTTTTTGCTGAAGGTTTCTTTTCCCTGAAATTCTGTTTCATCCAAGTTATTTTCCTGCTATTCTATTTGTTTGGTCTCTATTGTTTATGTAAAAATCTTTACTTAGGAATTTAGTGATCCTTTGTTTTCTGTTCATATTTAAGAGTGGATGCTAAAGAGCTGATTGGAAATTCTGGCTTATGAGTTTGTTGACTCTGAGCTTTACTGTAAAGTGATCTGTTTGGGTTCTTTCCTTGGGGGGTGACCCAACGTCAAATTTTCTGGTCTTTATTCTTGGGCTGGCCAGATTCTCCAGAAAAGCATCTCTTAGTCCCCTGCCTAGAGGTTCAGGACAGGTTACCAGGACTTTGAAAGTTGAGTGAGGAATGAAGACTGGACATCACAGGTAGGTCATTTACTAGGTATACAATCTCTCAGAGCATCTGTTTCCCCAAGTGTAAAATGGGGCCACTGAGAACTAACCTCAGAGTGATACAAAGATTAAATAAGCCATTACATATGAAATATTTGTTATCTGGTAGAGAATACAGCCTCAACAATATGTTAGGTGTTAGGTAGGAGAAAGTAGTCATGCAAGGTATAAAAGAGCCACGAAAGAAAGTTTTTGATTCAAAAACCTCTTTTGGTAGCATTTCTGTAAACTGAGATCCAGTTAAGTATTTAAAGATATGAAAAGTTGATCTGAAGGATTCTACTTTGGGTAATGATGGACGTAATGTTTTGGATTAACCCTCTCACTAAGGAAATATGGAGTAAAAATCCTTTTTGAAAGTACTGGGCTATTGGGGGGTGGGGGGTTGTGCTTGGGCTGTGGGATGGAAATCCTGTGAAATTAGATTGTTATGATCATTATACAACTACAGATGTGATAAATTCATTTGAGCAATAAAAAAAAAAAAGAGAAAAAAAAAGAGAAAGTACTGGGCCATTAGCAGGGCAGTGAATTAGGGCATCCAGATGTAGGAGGAAATCCAGAAAGGAGGAACCTAGCATTCCCATCTTTCCCTTGGGGAATCTGCTGATTTTGGAAGAGTGGCCTGAGAGGTTGAGAAGCTGAGCTTTGACTTGCTAGTATTTTGTTTATAATTTTTTGGATCCATCTTCATGAGGGATGTTGGTCTGTCATTTTATTTTCTTGTCCGGTTTTGATATCAAGGTAATGCTGGTTTCATAAAATAAGCTGTGAACTCTTTTCCCCTTTTCTATTTTCTGGAAGAAGTGGTGAAGAATTTGGTGGTTCTTCTCTTCACAAGTTTGGAAGAATACAATAGTGAAATTATCTAGCCTGAGAGATTTCTTTTTCAGAAAGTTTCCAACTATGAATTCAATTTTATTTAACAGATAAAAGACTATTTAGATTATATATTTCTTCTTGGACAAGTTTTGTTAATTTGTGACTTTAAAGGAATGGATCCATTTCATTTATCACATTTATGTGTATATGTGTTATTTGTGGTATTCCTTTGTCTTTGGAATATCTAATTCCTCTTGATATATATTTTTGGACTCAAGGATCACTCAGAACTGTGCTATTTAATTTCCAAGTGTGTGGAGACCTTCTGGTCATTTCTTTTATTGGTTTTTACTTTAATTCTTTTATGATCAGAGAATATACTTTGCATAATTTCAACTCTTTTTTCCATCTTTTTAGGGCTGAACCCATGGCATATGGGAGTTCCCAGGCTAGGGGTCAAATCAGAGCTGTAGTTGCCAGCCTACACCACAACCACAGTAACACAGGATCTGAGCTGCGCTTGCAACCTATGCCACAGCTCATGGCAATGCCTGGATCCTTAACCCACTGAGGCCAGGGATTGAACCCACATCCTCATGCGTACTAGTTGGGTTTGTTACTGCTGAGCCAAGACAGGAACTTCCTTAACTCTTCTTTTTAAATAGCTTTATTAAGAGATAAATTTCACATATCAAACAATTCATCCATCTAAATGCATACTCCGATGGTTTTTAGTATATCCAGAGTTGAACAACAGCACAGTTAACTTTCATCACCTCCAAAAAGAAACTCCATATCTATAAGCACTTATACTTCTTTCTCCCCCAGGTCCCTCGTGGTCTAGGCAACTACTAACCTAACTTCTGTATCTATAGATTTGCCTATTTTGGAGAACTCTTATAAATTCATACAATATGAAGTCTTTTGTGACTGATGTCTCTTAATTTGCATAATGTTTTCAAGATTCAACCATGTATTATGTATCAGTATGTCATATTTTTTATTGCTGAATAAAATGAGAATATGGATATATCACATTTGTTTATCCATTCAGTAGCTGATGGAACATTTGGGTTTTTCTCAACCTTTTTGGCCACTAAAATAGTGATGCTATGAAAATGGATGTACAAATTTTTGTGTGGATGTTTTCATTTCTCTTGTGTATATTTCTAGCAGTATAGCTTCTGGGTCATACAGTAACACTATAACTATTTGAGGAACTGGAGGAGTGTTTTCCTTAGTGTCTTCTGCATTTTAAATTCCCACTGGAAATGTATAAGGGTTCCCATTTCTCCCCATCCTTGTCAACACTGGTTATTATCTTTTTAATCATAGTTATCCCAGTGGGTATATAGTGGTATCTCACTATAGTTTTGATTTGCATTTCTTTGTTGATAATGTCCTTATTGGCCATGTATATATATCTTCTTTGGAGAAATGTCTATTCAGATGCTTTGCTCACTTAAAAATTTTAAATCTCTCTTATTACTGAGTTGTGTTATTTATATATTCTAGATACAAGTCATGTAGCAGATATGTTTATACTTTCTCCCATGCTGTGGGTTATTTTTAAGTTCTTTAAAAAAAAAACAAAAAACAAAAAACAGCCTCACATGTGGCATATGGAAGTTCCCAGGCTAGGGTTCGAATTGGAGCTGCAGCTGCTGATCTTTGCTACAGCCACAGTAACAACACATCTAAGCTGTACCTGCAACCTATGCCACTGAGCGAGGCCAGGGATAGAATGAACCTTCGTCCTCATGGATACTAGTCAGATTCTTAACCTGCTGAGCTACAACAGGAACTCCATTTTTTTAATGTTCTTGATGTTGCCTTTTGAAGCATAAAATTTAAAAATTTTGATGAATTCCAGTTCATCTATTTTTTTTCTTTTATTGTTAGTGCTTTAGGAAATTGCATCTGATCAAGGTCATGAAAATTTACTCCTATACTTTCTTCTCAAAGTTTTATACTTTTAGCTCTTACATTTGGGTCTGTGATTCATTTAAGCTATTTTTTTTTGTCTTTTTTTGAGGGCCACACCCGTGGTATATGGAGTTTCCCAGGCTAGGGGTCTAATCAGAGCTGTTGCCACCGGCCTATGCCAGAGCCACAGCAACACCAGATCTGAGCTACGTCTGTGACCTACACCACAGCTCACAGCAACACCGGATCCCCAACCCACTGAGCAAGGCCAGGGATTGAACACGCTACCTCATGGTTCCTAGTCAGATTCATTTCCACTGCACCACGATGGGAACTCCTGTTTTTTTGTGTATGTTAGGTAGGGGTCCAAATTCATTCTTTTGCATTTGGATATCCAATATCCAGCACAACTCCCTCCCCCGCTACTGCATTGTGTCTTAACGGCCTTGTGAAAATGAAAATTGCCATAAATGAAATAACAGAAAAGTAGCTGAGATTCTGGTAGGAATAGCTTTGAATCTATAGTTCAGTTTGGAAAGTACTGCCATGTCAACAATAATAAGCCCTGTGATCCACGAACATGGGATATCTTGGTTTTATTTAGATCTTCCTTCATATCTTTCAACAATATTTTATAGTTCTTATAAAAGTTTTATACTTCTTTGGTTAAATTGTATTCCTAGGTATTTTATTCTTTTTACTGCTATTATAAGTGGAATTATTTTCTTAATTTCATTTTTGGATTTTTCATTGTTCATGCACAGAAACAGAACTGATTTTAATAAATTGATATTATATGATATCAATTTGGTATATTTATATTTTTTGGCTGCACTCATGACATGTGGAAGTTCCTGGGCCAGGGACTGAATCAGTGCCACAGCAGTGACAACACCAGATCCTTAACCTGCTGAGCCACTGGGGAAATCAATTTTGTACACTGATCTTGTAAACTGAAGTTAATGTTGATTCATTTCTAATAGTTTTTTAGTTGATTTCTTAGAATTTCCTGTATACAAGATAATATATTCAAATACATAGTTTTCCTTCTTCCTTTCCAATATGGATATTTTTATTTTCTTGCCTAATAATCCTGTAGGACCCAGTGTTGAAGAGAGCAGACATCCTTGTCTTTTTCCTGATCTTAGGAAAATAGCATTCACTCTTTCACCATTAACTCATTGTTACCTGTGAATTTTTCATAAATACTCTTTATTGGGTCAAAGAAATTACCATAGATTTTTAAAGTGGGTTTTTTAAGATCATCAAGAGGTGTTGGACATTTTTCAACTGCTTTTTCTAAGACTACTGGGATGATTATTTGGTTTTATCCTTTGCTCTATTAATATGATGTGTTACATTGATTTTTAGATGATTAACTGCAATTTTTATGGATAAATCTCACTCATGGTATACGGTCTTTATCATATTTTGCTAGATTCAGTTTCCTAATTTTGTTGAGTATTTTTGCATATATATTCATAAACGATAATGGTTTGCAGTTTTCTTGTAATGTTTTGTCTGCTTTGGCATTTGGGTAATACCTTATAAAAGGAATTTGGAAATGTTCCTCTTTTGTTTTTTTGGAATTTGTAAAGAATTGTTATGATTTTTTAAATGTTTCGTAGTATTCTCTAGTGAATCTCAGCCTGGGATTTTTTTTTCCTATTCAGAATTTTAATTTCTTCTTGAACAGCTTCAGTAGTTTGTATCTCTTTAGGAATTTGTTCATTTTGTCTAAGGTTCCTAATTTGTTGGCATAAAGTTGTTATATGTAACATATATGCTCCTCATTCCTGTATGGTCAAGCAGTCATGTTCATTCTGACCTTAATACTTTGTATGTTTTCTTTTTTCCCCTCAAAATCAGTATAGCTAAAGCCTTATCAATATTACTGATCTTTTCAAAAGAAGTGAGTTTTGGCTTCCCTGATTTTCTCTACTGTTTTCCTTTCCTCTCGTTTATCCATTCTAATTTTTATTATTTTCTTCCTCTTGTTTGTATACTTCACTTGCTCTTTTTTTCCCCAGTGTCTTAAAGTAGAAAGTTAGGGGTTCCTTTGTGGTGCAATGGGTTAAGGATATGGCATTGTCATCACAGTGGCTTGGGTTGCTGCTATGGTGCAGGTTCAATCCCTGGCCTAGGAACTTCCACATGCTGCAGGTGTGGCAAAAAAGCAATAAATAAATAAAATGGAAGGTTAGGTTATTGATTCAAGACATTTATTCTTCTTCAATACATGGACTTACAGCTATAGACCCTAAGTTTTTTTTTCCCCAAGAGTTTCTTTTTAAAACATTTTTTCTATTTATTTAGACATGCCTGCAGCATTTGGAAGTTCCTGGGCCAGGGATTGAACCTGCACCATAGCAGTGACAATTCTGTATCTTTAACCAGCTGAGCCACCAGAGAAATCCAACATCCCCTAAGTTTTGGAATACTATATTTTCCTTTTTCTTCATCCTAAGGTTTTGGTATATTGCTCCTTCATTTTCATTCAAATTATTCTCTAATTTCTTTTAAGTATTCTTCTTTGATCCATTGGTTGTTTAAGCAGTGTACTGGTTGCATACTTGTGAATCCACAAATTTTTTTCTGTTGTTTTATTCCATTGTGGTCAGAGAACATAATTTGTATACTTACACTTTTTATGCTTTTGAGGAACATCCTGGAGAATGTTCCTTGTGCAGTTGAGAAGACTATATAGTCCACTGTTTTTAGGTGGAATGTTCTATTGAGATGTGTTGGGTCCAGCTGGTTTATAGTTTTGTTTATAGCATGGTCCATAATTTTTATTTCCTTGTTGATCTTTGGGTTTTTTGTCCATCATTCAAAGTAGGGTACTGAAGTCTCCAAATATTATTGCTGAATTATTCTTCCTAGCAATTCTGCCAGTTTTTGTTTCATTTATTTTTTAGGGCTCTCTGTGTGGCTAGGTACATGTATGTTTATAGTTGTAATGTCTTTCTGTTGGACTGACCCTTTTATGAAATAAAATGTCCTTTTTTGGCTCTAGTAACAATTTTTGTATTAAAGTCTATGTCCTCTGATATTTATATAGACAATCCATTTATCTTATGATTGTTGTCTGCATGATGTATCTTGATCCTTCTTTTTCCTTTACTTCCCCCTCTTGATCTTTATATCTAAAATATGTCTCATGTAGACAGCAGAGAACTATATCTGAAAAATGTGGTTTTGTCTTTTTTTTTTTAATAAGTTTTAATAGTTTTTTTTTTTTTGGTCTTTTTGTCCTTTTAGGGCCTCACCCAAGGTACATGGAGGTTCCCAGGTTAGGGGTTGAATCAGAGCCGTAGACACCGGCCTACGCCAGAGCCACAGCAACGCGGGATCCGAGCCACATCTGAAACCTACACCACAGCTCACGGCAATGCCGGATCCTCAACCCACTGAGCAAGGCCAGGGATCGAACCTGCAACCCATGGTTCTTAGTTGGATTCGTTAACCACTAAGCCATGAGGGGAACTCCAAAATGTGGCTTTTTTTGATCCAATCTGAAAATCTATTTTTTTTTTTTGGCTGCGCCACAAATGAACTTGCACCACAGCAGTGACAATGCCAGATCCTTAACTTTTGAGGCCACCAGGAAACTCCTGTCTTTTGATGGAATGATTAATCCAATCACACTTAATGTTATTATTGTTATTCATGTATTTATGCCTGTCATTGTACTTTTTGTTTTCTATGTGTCTTGGAGTTGTTCCTCTATTTTTTCTGTATTGGTCTCCTTTACATTAAGTGAATATTTTCTAAGTGGAACACTTAAACTCCTTTAATGCCTTTTTTCACTACATATTTTTGAGTTAATTTCCTACCAGTTGCTCTACAGCTTACTATATACATTTTAATTTCTTAGAATTATCTCAGATTTATATTTGCTTTTAGTGAGATAGTGAAATGTTACTCCTATATATCTCTATTCTCTCTTCCCTCTTTTCTCTCTTCCCTCTTTTTGTGCTATTGTTTTATGTATATAAAACTTTTTTTTTTTTAGGGCTGCACCTGTGGCATATGGCAGTTCCCAGGCTAGGGGTCGAATTCGAGTCACTACAGCTGCCAGCCTGCGCCAAAGCCACAGCAATGTGGGATCTGAGCCGTGTCTGCAACCTATACCACAGCTCACGGCAATGCCAGATCCTGAATGCCACTGAGCAAGGCCAGGGATCGAACCTGCATCCTCATGGATCCTAGTTGGGTTCATTAACCTCTGAGCCACAAAGGGAATTCCCTATAAAACATCTTTATATACTAACAATACATTGCTCTATTATTGAATATAATTTATGTTTTTTTAAGGAAACTGAGAGAAGAAAGGAGAACAACTGTATATTCATGTTTATTATATTAACCTTCTTTATTGTCACTTCTAGTTCTAGTTATTTGTTCCTGTGGGATAATGAGAGGAAAAGATGGGAAGTATTTGAGGAAACCTTTTTCATAATAAAGTAAATATGAAAGAGAAAAGACTGGAATCGAGAGGATTGAGAAAAGACTGGAATCGAGAGGATTAACAAAACACCAAAAAAGCAAGAAATGGAAAAATGAACAGCCTTTAAGTCTTTAGAAATTTTGATAATTAAAACCACTGAAACATTCAAAATAATGGATTAATGATAAAAGGTAAACATGCATACCTACTGACATAGAAATACATTGTCATGTGAAAAAGTGTGTCACAAAACTGTATGGTATACCATTTAGTTACTATGTCATTTGGTGCAGAGAGAAAAAGGCGTGGGATTGAAAGTCGGGGATGGAGGGTAATGGGGAGCAGGGAGGGAGAAGGATGAGGAGGAGGTGGGAGGACATATACCAAAATGTTAACAATGGGTCATGAAATTATGAATGAATTTTATATTAAGGTTTTCAAATGTATGCATTTAAAAATTTTAATACTTTGTGTGTTATTTGTGATAAAACAATAAACTTAAAAGGTTGATCCAGCAGAAATGAACAACAGACATGAAAAATCAAGTCATCTAAGATGAAATAAGAATGGCCAAAAATGTATGAAAAAAGATTCAGCTTCACTAGTAATCAAAGAAATGCAAAATAAGATAATATTGAATTTTTTTAAGAGGAAAATGCCTAGTGTTAATAAGAGTTATAGGAAATATGCCCAGTACCTTATTGATAAAGGTATAAAAAGACACAGTTTTTCTGAAAATCAATTTAATAATTTTTATAAAGGCCCTTAAACATGTCTATACCCTCTAACCTAGAAATTGCTTTTTTGGAGAATTTATTTTAAGGAAAAAATAGCGGCTGTTACAACTATTGGAGGATATTCTGGGGAGAAAATTCCATAGGATTGAATCCTAAATTTAAATGTCCAAAGGGTATATAAACATTTATATGAGGAAGACTGTACAACACATACTGACTTTTTATAGTGTCTTTTTCTGAGTGTTAGAATTACCAGTATTGAAATCTATTTTCTTCTGCTTTATCCATGTTTTCTAAGTTGTCTACAATGAACATAAATTACTATCTTTGAAATGAACAACAAAGTTATTTAAAATAATATAATATACTCCCCATGAAATAGCTTAGTTTTATTTTTATTTTAGTGATTCCCAAACTACATATCCAACAGTTAGATAACATTTATGAACTAACATGCAGACAGATGAGTCAGTGACATCAGCAAGCAGCATCAGGGACTGTAGCCTTTCCCTCTCTGGGTATTGAGCATAAGCTAGGTGCAGGGCACTGTGCTACAGATATGTAAGAAACAGGTGCATAAGCTCATAGCCACAAATCAAGTATGCCAAGGAAAGGGAGAGGAGATTCTAACTGGGGGATGAGGGCATGTTCTCATAAACCAGTCATCCATAATTTGTCTTCTTTCCTAATTTGCTACTGAACTAGGAAGCTCATGAAACAACTAGAGTCCACAGCATCTATAACCATATTCCTCATAAAGACTTACTAGTCCTACTGATCCTTCAGGGCCAGCTCACATGCTCCTTCACCTTTATTTCTGGAGGTAAGATAACTTTTCTTAATACACTGTGACTACAGATTCAGACTGAGAGCGCAGAGGCTATGTCTAACCTGTCTTGGTGCCCCAGTTGAGCTGGCATTTGCTAGGTACACTTCATGAATTTTTCAAGCTTTGTTCATGTTTAACATCTTGGCAAAGAAAACTTAGAAGTCATACCTGGTGGGGTTCCTTTTATCTTCCTCAGAGATGAGAAACCAAACAAAATCTGCATAGCTCATTCTTCCCTCCTTCTGTACTGTTTTTCCCCTGAAGAAAACACATGATTCAAAAATTTCCTGAGTAATTACTCAGATAAATTTATTAGGATGATGGAATAAGAAAGTAACATCTTTTTTTGGAAATTAAGTAAAAAAAAAATTAGAATGCTGGAAACCTCACAAAGGGCAACCCCTTCCATTGCCTATCTTATCAAATGACTAGAGGATGAAATCAAAAAAACATCTGCAGGAGTTCCCATTGTGGCTCAATGGTAACGAACCCGACTAGTATCCATGAGGACGTGGGTTCAATCCCTGGCCTCACTCAGTGGGTTAAGGATCTGGTGCTGCCAGCTGCAGTGTAGGTAACAGTCGCAGCTTGGATCTGGCTTTGCTGTGGCTGTGGCCTAGCCTGTGGCTGCAGCTCTGATTTAACCCCTAACCTGGGAACTTTCATGTGCCTCGAGTGTGGCCCTAAAAAGACAAGAGAAAAAAAAAAAAAAAAAGAAAACATCTGTAGATATGAAGAAAGAAAACTGATTTCTAATTTGAATACAAATAATCACTAGGTCAAATACTATAACCTGTATTTAGATAAAGGTGTAACGCTTGTACATAAAAGAACTACTACCATCTTGTATAAAGCTACAACTGTATATTCTGTAGAATATTATCAGACATATAGCACTGGAAAATTACACACAAAGTCTCACTAAAACGAGATTGTTAAAGTATTACTTATAGTTCATTTTTAAACTCAGATACTTTTTCTTACCTTGTTACTGCCCCAGAGAATATCCTTTCAATAATCCTGTTTGATGAAGCTAAATGTAAAAAAAAGTACAAAGCTAGTTAAAACATGCTCCAAAAGGCAGTATTTTCGGCAAATTTATTCTCAGTAGCCACAAGCTAAAACTTAATAATCTTCCATGATGGAAATATGTATAGTTAAATTTTTACTATGTATAATTTATATTTTATGGAATTAAGAACTTGAGATGGCTTACTCTGTCAATCAACTGACAACTAAGACAAAAATGTACAAAATCTGTATTGCTCTTGTTATTCAATAAGATAAGACAACTTTTTCTCTAAAACAAGATTTTATCCAAGTATTAAATTCAAAGGGGAACCACTTGTTAGCTCCTAATATAAAGGATGTGAGTAAAATAACAGAGAATGCTTTTAGGTAGAATTTTATAAAAGATACCAAAACATACCACAAGTACTTTTCTTATATTCTCATCCTAAAAAAGTCCAGGATATAATATGATATAATGTACAATTTTTAAATAAATTCCATCAGTAAGTTTCATTCATAGAGAGACAATTATATCTCAAGATAGCATGTTGATTTGAGGATAGGGCCTAGAGAATCTATATCAGTGTACTTCATTGTGAGTGCAAAGCAACCAAAGGCATTAGTTTTAAAAAAGGAGGTGCCAATGGATCTCAGACCTAGGGGTGTAGTGAGGACAGGAATCTGTTCTCATAACAAGTACCCCAGGCAGTGGCATGCACACTAAAATTTCAGAACCAGTGATGAGGTCATTAGAGAGCAGCTACCAGCATCTAACACTTCTGCATAGAGTTAGGTACAGTCAACATAAAGGTTAATTAGTTTTGCTGAAGACTGTTGAGACTATGTGTGTCAGCACAGTCACTGCTGGCCACATAACAGGTTAAGGGCCCTCCAGACTTTGCTGAGCACTGGTTTATGGGGTTAATACTTTGTACCACATAGAAAAAAGAGGGCTATATATGAAAGGCCAGGATATTTAATTTGGAAGCTAAAGTCTTTTTGAAAGTCTTTTTTGAGAATTGGAGGGTTTAAAACTAATGATCTTGCTGTTCCATTAAGGACAGGTTGGTGGGTGGGCAATTACACAGAGTTTCAGTGGCCCCTTCATTATGCAGGTCTAGATGCCTGCTTTTTTGGACTCCATTCTTTAACATGCTCTAATGAGTTGCTATGTGTGTACAGATGGTATTTTAGGACTTACTAGTTAGGCCAGCCAGAGAGGGTGCTTCAGAACCCACAGGGTTTTGCATGACCTGTGGAGGCTAGCTCGTGTTATACAAATGATCTGGCCACTAGTAATTAGAAGGTGCATAACTAATAAAGTTGACTCGATACCCCTATGAATATCTCCATCTTTATGCTGTTCTGGTAATAGGAAGGTTATAACTATAGGCTTACCCTGGTTCAGTTGCAGACCACCCCAATAAATTGAATATTAAGATTAAGCAAGTCATATGAATTTGTTTCCTAGTGCATATATGTTTACACTCTATTAAGTGTGCAATAGCATTATGTCTGAAAAATTAAGTATATAACTTAATTAAAAATACTTTATTGCTAAAAAATGTTAACAATGATCTGAGCCTTCAGCAGACTGTAATGTTTTTGCTGGTGGAGGGTCTTGCCTTGATGTTGATGGCTGCTGACTGATCAGGGTGATGGTTGCTGAAGGCTGGGGTGGCTGTGGCAATATCTTTCTTTCTTTTTTTTCTTTTCTAGGGCCACTCCCACAGCACATGGAGGTTCCCAGGCTAAGGGTGCAATTGGAGCTGTAGCCACCGGCCAATGCCAGAGCCACAGCAACACGGGATCCGAGCCGCATCTGCAACCTGCACCAGCTCACAGCAACGCCGGATCCTTAGCCCACTGAGCAAGGCCAGGGATCAAACCCGCAACCTCACAGTTCCTAGTCGGATTCATTAACCACTGAGCCACCACGGCAACTCCAGCAATTTCTTAAAATAAGACAACAATGAAGTTTACCACACAGATCAACTCTTCCTTTCACAAATGATTTCTCTGTAAATGCACTGCTGTTTGATAGCATTTTACCCACAGCAGAACTTCTTTCAGAATTGGAGATAGTCCTCTCAAAACCTACTGCCCCTTGATCAAATAAGTTTATGTAACATCTTAAATCTTTTGTTGTCATTTCAACAATCTTCACAGCATCTTCACCAGGAGTAGATTTCATCTCAAGAAATTGCTCTCTTATTCAGTCACATCTTCAGACTACTCTTCTGGTTCTCTTGCTATTTCCACCACATCTGCATTTACTTCCTGCACTGAAGTCTTGAACCCCTTAAAGTCATCCATGAAGGTTAGAATCATGTTCTGTTCATGTTAGTATTTGACTTCTTCCCTCAAACGTTACTAATGGCATCTAGAATGATGATCCTTTATAAGTAGTCGAAATGACTCCTTTATCCATGGGCTGCAGAATGGATGTTGTATTATTAGGCATGTGGAGAACATTGATCTCCTTGCACATTTCTATCAGAGCTCCTGAGTGACCAGATGCATTGTCAATGAGCAGTTATATTTTGAAAGAAATCCATTTTTTTTTTTCTTGAGCAGTAGGTCTCAACAGGGGCCTTAGTATATTCAGAAAACAATGTTGTAAACAGATGTGCTGTCATCCAGGCTTTGTTGTTCCATTTGTAAAGCACAGACACAAGAAATTTAGTGTAATTCTTAAGGGCCTTAGGATTTTTGTAATGGTAAATGAGCACTGGCTTCAACTTCAAGCCACCAGCTACAGTAGCCCCTAATAAGAGTCAGCCTGTCCTTTGAAGCCAGGCACTGACTTCTCTCTAGCTATGAAAGTCTTAGTATCATCTCCCAATATAAGGCTATTTCAATCTATATTGAAAAATCTGATTTTTAGTGTAGCTACCTACCTTCATTAATTATCTTAGTCAGACCTTCTGAATAACTTGCTGTAGCTTTTACATTAGCACTTGCTGCTTTACCCTGCACTTTTATGTTACAGTGATGGCTTCTTTCCATAAACCAACCTAGTTCTAACTTCTCTTCTGTAGCTTCCTCACTTCTCTCAGCCTTCGAAGAACTGAAGAGAGTTAGAGGCTTGCTCTGGATTAGGCTTTGGCTTAAAGGAATGTTGTGGCTGGTTTGATCTTCTACCCAGACTACTAAAACTTTCTATATATCAGCAAACAAGGCGGTTTCATTTCTTATTCATGTTTCCACTGGAGTAACACTTTTTATTTCTTTCAAGTTTTCCTTCACATTCATTCACAACTTGGCCAACAGTATGGCATAAAAGGCTTAGCTTTCAGCCTATCTTGGTTTTCAACATGCCTTCCTTGCTAAGCTTTCTAGCTTTTAATTTAAAGTGAGAGGTGTGTGACTCTCCTTTCACCTGAATGTTCAGTAACCACTGTGGACTATTACTTGGCCTTATTTCAACACTGTTGTGTCCCAGGGAATAGGGAGGCCCAAGGAAAGGGAGAAAAATGGGGGAACAGGTGGTTGGTAGAGCAGTCAGAGCCTAGACAAGAGTTATCAATTAAGTTTGCTGTCATGTAGGTGTGGTTCATGGCACCCCAAACAACTACAACAGTAACATCAAAGATCACTGAAAAAAATATAATATTGAAAAAGTTTGAAATACTTTAAGAATTGCCAAAATGTGACACAGAGCTATGAAGTGAACAAATGCTGCTGGAAAAAAGGGCACTGAGGATTTCCTGTTGTGGCTCAGCAGGTTAAGAACCTGACATAGTCTCTGTGAGGATGCGGGTTTGACCCCTGACCTTCCTCAGTGGGTTAAGGATCTGGTATTGCTGCAAACTGCAGATGTGGCTCAGATCCAGTGTTGCCATGGCTGTGGTGAAGGCCTCAGCTGCAGCTCTGATTCAGCCCCTAGCCTGGGAACTTCTATATGCCACCAGTATGGCTGTAAAAAGAAAAGAAAAATGGCACTGATGAACTTGTTCAATGTAGGGTTGCCATATATGTTCAATTTGCAAAAAATGTTCTACCTGCAGACTGCAATAAAAGCAAAGTGTAATAAAATGAGGTAGCCTGTAATTGAAGAAGGACAGATATGTACTAAATGCTTGTTTATTAAGTACAATTTAGTATTTCCTCTTGATGTCTGGTTGACACCTGAGTTTTGAAGGTAGAACTCTTTCTTACAAAACTCTGAGTTTTGAAGGTAGAACTCTTTCTTACATATGGAAAGTTCTATGAAACTTGCCATCATATAGAATGAACCTTTTCTTAAGATGTTTATTATTTGTCATAGATATACCAAATAACAGGAGCAAAATCCAAAGCATCATATAAGATTTGTACTTTGCTACATTTAAAAAACTAAAGGTTTATTTAAAAAATCCATAGTGTCTGAGAAGACATTTAAAAACAGAACAGGGGAGTTCCTGTTGTGGCGCAACAGAAACAAATCCGACTAGGAACCATGAGGTTGCGGGTGTGATCCCTGGCCTCATCAGTGGGTTAAGGATTTGGTGTTGTCATGAGCTGTGGTGTAGGTCATAGACACGGCTCGGATCTGGCGTTGCTGTGGGGCAGGCCAGCAGCTGTAGCTCCAATTAGACCCCTAACCTGGGACCTCCATGTGCCGTGGGTGTGGCCCAAAAGAGGACAAAAGGCAAAAAATAAATAAATAAAAACAGAACAGGGACAATCTTATGAAATCAGTGCACCCTGGTGTTTGGTTAAGAATATTAAATCAGCACGTAATAAGTGCTAAGTCTACTATTAGTCAAAGTGAAGCAAAAAGGGTAATAATACCATGTGATATGTAATTTTTTGCTTCCTGAGAAAAGAAAGCACACAAAATTCAACTGCAGAGAAAATACGTTTCTAGAACTAAATTCCAAAGGGTAAGTTTTTATGAGTCCTTGAAAACACTGGCAAAGTAGAAACATTATTTTCATCCTTGGCTGTTGATAAATATTGTAAAATGAGAATGTATAAAGGTATACATTCTCTTTCAAATAAACTTTACATAGATGTGGTTCTAACTCTGTTCATCATCAGAAGATAAGCATCACTAAAAAGACTTGCCAATTTATCAAAACTAAGATTCTAATTTCATACTTACCTCTAAACCCCTTCTCCCATACCTGGTTTCTACATAAAAAATTAATATCTTCACCTATTTGTATTAAAAAATTCTTGGTCCTTTCAAAAGACTTGATTATACAGAATTTAAGAAATGGGAATTCCTCATAATGAGTGAGCACAGTTTAATAACTCTTGCCACCTTCAAAATAGTAAAGTCTTAACATCCACAGAAACACTCACCCTGGTCATTGTATCGAGATAGATCGGCCTGGCTGATGTAGAGGTCATGATCACTATCTAGTTCCCAGAATTTACAATAAATAACATAGAAATGTTCATAGGAGAAGTAATCTGTGATTTGGTTTATATCTTCCTCTTCTTCCAAAAGGGCTAGAGTCTGAAATGGTATGAATAGAAGGATTAATTTACTTTAAAATTATGAAGACCCAGCTTTGGCCACTGTACTGACTCTAGTAAATTTTTATTTTAAATTGAATTAAAAATTTTGGGTTTGGTACCAAACTAGGAACTTTAGTAGGCAACCTCATCCTACCTTTAATCAGCTGATCAATCTACAAGCATTCATGAGCTCTGTAATATGCTTAGCCAAGAGGTAGATGCTATGGAGGATTTACAAGCAGGAAAAGGGAAGAACCATCACCAAGGGGACTGCAGCCTACCACATGTTCCCAGATTAGGAAGCACAGAACAATCAGACAACAGACTTAATTACATACATGCACATAAACTGACATTGTTTTTAACTTTTCAAGATTATGAAGAGTGGTTTTCCATCTATCCTCTTTTATTATAAAGAGTGGGCATCCACACACAGGGCTTGGTTTTGGAATAGAATCAAGTTTACCATAAAGGTGACTTTTGTATACCATTGTGATGATGTGGGGTGGCCTAGCATAGAAGGCATGGGAGGTAGAGCTGCATGGCCCTAAGCTGGAAATAAACCTGAGTCTCCCTTGACTCTCTGTGTGCCCCTAAGGCAAATATCTGAAACCATGATTTTGAGGCCAGTATTCTTGTAATCAGCCCAATTATCATATAAGTGAGCAGATAAATGAAGACCTTTTTAGAAAGATTCAGGAAAAAAAGATAAACCATAAGGAAACTTAGGAAATAGAAAAAACAAAGTGAGATGGCAGAAATAAGATCAGATATACCAAAAATCACAATAAATGAGCTAAATCTCCCTATCATCAGAACAAGAATAAAAACCAAACCCAGAAAAGCAGATCTAAGTATATGCTGTCCAAAAGAGATGCATCTGAAATAAAATTTAAAAGGAATGTTAAAACATATACTAGCTAAATCTTAATAAAAAGAAAACATGTCAGTATTATTAGAAAGAAAAATTATTTTCTAAAATAAAAATACCAGAAATCCAAAATACCTTGGCAAATTGAAAATAACATAAATTATGGTAAAAGCCACTCGGTGAAAGATTATGCGGCCAGTAAAAATTATAAAGTCTACATAGAAACAAAGGAAAATCATGATACGGTAAGTACGAAATTTAGGATATAAGATTGTATACACCAAGAACTATGTTAAATCCTAAAACCCAAATACGCGTACGAATGATACTAGAAAAACACATACCAAACTATTAGTTGTATTAGGGTGGTAAAATACGCGTTTTATTCTGTTTTCCGAAGTTACTTGTAATGCTTTATTTTATGAAATTTTCTTTAATGTGTATAAAGCAGAATATGTAGAATAAAACAAATCTTGAGCAGGGAGCTCTTATTTTCATCAACTGGATTGTCATAAATTGTAAAGAATGAATAACTTCTGCTGTTGGTGAGTATGTAAGTCTAAGTATGAGCTAGTGCAGGCATTTAGGAGCATAACTTGGCAGGATCTATCAAGTTGAAAAGGCACATACCATCTAATCCAGGATTTTCCCTCTAGTAGTCTATCTTAGAGAAATTCCTACTCATATATACATAAGAGGAAAGTACAAGGATGTTCACTGCATTACTGTAATAAGGAGAATATGAAAGCAACTTGAACATCTTCAATAGAGAAATATGTAATTACAGAACAGCCATGCCATAGATTATGCAGTAGTTAAGAGAATGAGATATACTTATCTAAATGGAAATGCAAAGAACATCAAGACATACTGTTAAAAAAAGTTATTATAATAATAAATATGGTCTTACATATTAAAAAAAATTGTAGCCATACAGGACAAAACTATATACTCCACATATATGTATATGTATGAGAATATATATAAACATATATACATATGAGAATAAAACCACAGAAAACATGGGTTCCCTCATGAGGGAATGAAATAGCAAAGAGATGGTGACCTCTGCTTATTATTCTATATGTGTGTATATTGTCTGAATGTTTTACGATCATACATTCATGTACTAAGAGAAAAAGCAAGAAAAATGGGTAGGGAAGAAAACAGGGAAGCAGAACACTTGAGCTTTATTTCCAGTTTAGCCATTTACTTGATGTGTGATCTTATCCAAGTCATTCAATCATATTTGGGCCTCAAATTTTATCATCAGTTAAAAAAAAAAGTATTATAATAATCATTGAGAAACCACAAACTCAAATGTGCTTCAAGAATATGAGGGGTTATTATCATCGTTAAGGTGCACGGTCTTTTTTATGGACTTACTGCCATCTCAACCCATCCCACACTACCTCCTGAGAGCCCAGGAGTTCAATAAATATTAATAATGATTGTGACGATGACTTTTCACTTATTAGAATAAAAACTGTTTGCATATCTACTATGGATTGCTAATTTTGCCAAGTCTTCATTACTTTGTCCCAGATGAAGACAGAAAAAAAGAGATTAAATGAGGTTGTATTATTCAGCTAAGCTTCATTTAGTATGATTCATTTAAGATAAAATATTTCATTTCCTTTCAGGTGTGACCAATTCTTTCTGTAGGTTAAAAAAAAAGCTTGAACAATTAGGCATGAAGATTGCCTCGGTAAAAGGCTCCCACTAGTGGTCACTACTTTCTCATTTGGTAAAATAAAACAATTGAATGAAATGTATTCTTTCTTTTTTTAAAAATTTTTGTCTTTTTAGGGCCATACCTGCGGCATATGGAGGTTCCCAGGCTAGGGGGTGAATAAGAGCTATAGCTGCCAGTCCACACCGTAGCCACAGCAACGCCAGATCTGAGCTGCATCTACGACCTATACCACAGCTCATGGCAGCGCCAGATCTTTAACCCACTGAGCAAGGCTAGGGATCGAACCTATGTCCTCAGGAATATTAGTTAGATTCATTTCTGCTGAGCCATGATGGGAAATCCAAATATATTCTTTCTTAAAAGGATTTTTTAGTATTTTTCTCCAGCAAGAGAGCTGGATAAAGAGTCACTGTTGAACAGAACAAGTTGAAATTCTTCCGTTTCTATTGCAAGGCCCTTCCCAACCTGGCCCTGTCTCACCCTCAGGCCTTATCACTGGTCACTCTCTCCATGGAGCCTTTGGCCACTTAAGACTCTTCTGTAGTTCCTGAACATGACACTTTCATGCTTTTGGGCTTCTGCTGCTTCCTCTCTATGGAATCCCCTTCTCTTCTAATTTTTTATTTTGGTAAACTCCTGGTATCACCAAGGTCAAGATCACATGCCAGTCCTACTGTGAAGCCTTCACTACATGTTTATCATACATTTCTGCAACTTTTTCAAGTCAGGTGTGACCCTCCATGCACTTTTCTCTTCTGTTCTACGGTGCTTGCCCTGATTAAAAATCTGCTGTTATTCACCTTTGTTCCCCCAACACATCTCAGGTATCTGAAAACTGCTTAATGACTGAAAGTAGTGACAGGGCTTTGCACATAATAAGCACTCAACTATTTTTAAATGAAGTAAGATTATTATTTAAATTGCTCCTTATATATGAATTTCAATGAGAGGCATACTTGCAGAAAGTTGCTTTTTCTTATCTCTGTAGAAGTAATTTTTCCACTCCAAGATCTGTTGACTGTGTAGAATATTCTCTGAATAACCTGGTTCCAAAAGGAAAACAAAACCAAAGACATTAAAGATATCCACCACTTTATCACAGGCCACCTTATGAATATTCTTTGAACCAGTCTAAATTTTGGCTTTTTTTTTTTTTTTAATGGCTTCACCACACCTGAGACATATGGAAGGTCCCTGGCCAGGGGTCAAACCAGAGCTACAGCTGCCAGCTTACACCACAGCCACAGCAACACCAGATCCAAGCCAGATCTGTGAGCTACAATGCAGCCTGCAGCAATGCCAGATCCTTAACCCACTGAGTGAGGCCAAGGGTTGAAACTGCATCCTCATGGAAACAACCTTGGGTCCTTAATCTGCTGAGCCACCATGGGATTTCCCTAAGTTTTGGCTTTTTGATGATATCATGTTATTTCTAGTAAAAATTAATACTATATTAAAAGAAATCTACATCCATATAGTTTATATCTACTCTTATAAGAATAAAAAAATTCACTGCTTACATATTTGCATTTCCCAGGTGCCTACATCACTTTTGTTTTGACCTCCCATCTTATACAGTGAGGCCTGATTCAAGTAGTGCTTATTATTTGGGGAAGGCAAATTAGGTGGGAAATATATGCTGGGCTGGTTTAATAATTACTGGGTCAGAAGAATGGCTGCCAATGTGATGCGCCTCAAGAGGTGTTGGTCTGGTTATTACAGCCTTATCCATTGGAGTTTTGAAGAATTTCAACTCTCTGTAAACTCAGATACATCTGGAAAAATTTATATCCTGAACCCTTATTTGAGCATGAACAATTCTGTTATTAACTAGTGTTTTAATAAGTTTAACAAATGTGAAACTCTGGAGAAGACCCTGGACAAGATGTAGCAAGTGTGTCTGAAATTGAGGATGTGTGTGCTGTGGTATAGGAGAAACTGGAGAAGGAAGACAGGCTGCGATCCTGGAGGCAGGAGGCCACAGTTCATTCTCTACAATTTTACCTGGGGTTATTCCCACCCATTTAATTTTCCCTTGACCTACTAGGTTTTTCTTTTCTTCTCCAAAAGGAAGCAATGGTGAGAAGAGGAATTAAGCATCTTTTTTTGGTACTTTGGCTTTGATTTTGATTATTTAATGATATGGAAATCCTGTATTGTTGGTTTTATCATAGAAGAGGTTAGATTCCTTTTTTACGGCTATTTTAGTGCAAGAAGAACAAAAAAGGGAGGACATTTGGACATCTATCTTAAGAGTATCCTAATGAGGAACTAAACCACTATCCTGTTTCTGGATTCTTTACCTAAGAGAGTGATTCCCAAAATAATAGGAAAAAACTAGCCTCAGATGAAGGCTCAGACTTCTGCTGCCCAGCTTTGCTCACCCCATCTCTGCTATCAGTGCTAACTCCTTCTGACCCTTTAGAATCCAGCTCAATGACCAACTCCACAGGAAGCCCCAGAACAGGGTCTTGGGTAGAGCTGTCTTCTATGCTCCTCACGTCACCTGAGTCTCCTCTCATCCTGTGAAAACACAGGTGCACCCTACTGTGATCACCTCCGAACTCTAAGAAAACTAGTCTTTCTTCACTTGCATTCCAGAGCTGATATATTGCTCTGTATATATCATCGGGTGGTCAATAACTGCTTAACAATTTTTAAAAATTGAGGTATAACTAACATATATTAGTTTTAGATGTATGACATAATGATTTGATATTTGTATACACTGTGAAGTCATCACCACGGTAAGTCTAGTTAATATGCATCACCAGTTATAGATTTTTTTTCTTGTGATGAGACCTTTTAAACATTTACTCTTTTAGTAACTTTCAAGTATGCAGTACAGTATTTATTAATAACTATAGTCATCATGCTGTACATAACATCCCCATCACTGATTTATTTTATAACTGCAGGTTACACATTTCGACTCCCTTTACCCATTTTGCTGACTTCCCTCCCCACCGCTGGCAACCCCCAATCTGTTCTATTTAGAGATTTTTTTTTTAAGATTTATATCATATAGTATTTATCTTTCTCTGCCTTATTTCACTTAGTATAATGTCCTCAAGGTCAATCCATGGTATCACAAATGACAAGATTTCACTCTTTATGGCTGAATATTCCATTGTAAATATTCCACATCTTTATTCATTCATCCGTTGATGAATACTTAAGGTTATTTCCACATATTGGCTTTTTTTTTCTTTTGTCTTTTCTAGGGCTGCACCTGCGGCATATGGAGGTTCCCAGGCTAGGGGTCTAAATGGAGCTGTAGCCGCTGGCCTATGCCAGAGACATTGCAACACCAGATCCGAGCCGTGCCTGTGACCTACACCACAGCTCATGGCAACGCCGGATCCTTAACCCACTGAGTGAAGCCAGGGATCGAACCTGAAACCTCATGGTTCCTAGTCAGATTTGTTAACCAGGAACTCCCCACATATTGGGTATTGCAAATAATGCCAGAGTGAATACAAGAGTTCATATATCTTTTCAAATTAGTGTTTCTCTTTCCTTTGAACAAATACCCAGAAGTGGAATTACTGGATCATACAGTTGTTCTGTTTTTAAATTTTTTGAGGAACCTCCATTGGTTCCACCAATTTACCTTTCCATCGAGAATGCACATGGGCTCCCTTTTCTCTATATCCTTGTTATTTCTTGTCCTTATGACCAACACCACAGCTCACAGCAACGCCAGATCCTTAACCCACTAAGCAAGGCCAGAGACTGAACCCACGTCCTCATGGCTATTAGTTGGGTTCGTTACCACTGAGCCATGGAGGGAACTCCCTATTTCTTGTCTTTTGATGATAGTCATTCTAACAAGTGTGAAGTGATATCTCACTCTAGTTTTGATTTGCATTTTCCTGATGATTAGTAGCACTGAATATCTTTTCATGTATCTGATGGCCACCTGTATGTCTTTTTTGAAACATTGACAAATTAGTAAGGTTGAAAAGCTGTGTAACAAAGACTTCCATGTTATATTTGTGACAGAGATGTATGGGATTCATAGCTAATTGACTAACTCTATTTGGTTCTAAACAGCAGATAGATGCCAACCTAGGAAAGTTCTCTAATTAATATTTTACCTAAACCAGTATTGTTGTCTATGATTTACAGATAGACTGCTATAGAATGAACAGAAAACATAAAACAGGGAAGAGTAACTGCATACACAATTACTGTGAAAGCTGCTACTAATGTAGTCGTGTTTACTCTTGAGGGAAAAATAAGACTAGAGTATAGATGTGACCATGATCTGAATGGCTATCAGGTGGAAGAAGCAGCTGATTTGTGTTGCACCAGAGTGTAGAACCATCTCAACTGGATAGAAATGCCCTTATAATGAAATTCTCCAATGTAAGTAAGAGTTACCTAAAATTAGCCCTATGAAGCAATATGTTGTTTGGAGTAGTGAGGTTTCTTCTCAGTACAATTATTTAGGCAGATGCTGATAGGATTCCTGTGTTAGGTGGGAGCTAAGACTAGCTGGTGTCTATAACTTCTCTACTGGCCCCAATCACTCAGATATTGAATGAAGTGCTCAGGGAAGAGGATGTCTTACTGTATTCTTAGCACTAGCTTCACAGAAGTTCATCTAAAAAATATGGCAGATTTTAGGCTAAAAATTATATACATGAAAATAAACACTAAGAATATCTTTTATCACAGTTCCATGTCCCCTCTCAAGTTAGAGTCAACTTCAATGCATGTTATTAACCAACCTTTTCTTTGTTGCACATTAGCTTTTTGTTGTTATTTTTTGATTCTGAATATAAATTTGTCTTAAAGTCTTATCGATCTAAATTTTATATTTATATACTTCTCAAATATTTTATATTCTAATGGAAGTATTGTGTTACACTTAAAATTATAAAACTTTCATTTGTATTTATTTTTGTTTTATTTTCATTTTTAATTCTTTTTGACAAAATTTTAAAAATCTATAAACATTTTCAATGTTAAGCAATTTACCATTTTTAGTATCTGCTAACCTATTTGTCTCATACTACTAAAATGTTCCTGTATCCCAGTTTTCCACAGCCTAAATCTTATTCAGTGACCAGCACATTTATTGATTTCCACACTACTGATTCAGCATTTTAGCTTATCAAGGTAGGGGCACCATCTAGTGGTGTTAGCATGTAACTGCTGGTTCTACATTAATTACAGTTGTTTTTATCCTCTAACATTTGGTCTACCACTTTCAGGTTTTCCTAAAAGAAATTAATCAAAAATTTAAACATATCGAATAAAATGTGAAAATTAATAAGAGTAAGAATAAATGTTTACTGCCAGTGAGATAAATGAAATTGGATAATTTTTCACCAAGGGATCTCAAGTCAACTTGATAGACAATTTGAATCCTAAATTAGTTTCCTTTCTATTTCTTTCATCTATTGATTGGAAACCTGTAATTCATAACTGTAGGTCATCAGGAGTGGAAGTACCTGTCTGGTGGTTCTTTCAGAGAGTTTTTGACAAGTGGATCAGAGGCAGACACAGACATTACAGAGAGATTGCTCTTTGTAGGTGACTTGAATGAAGATGAACACACTCAATGCTGGAAGCCTGGCTCTGCTACTAGACAGGGAGTGGTGAATGGGCTCCTGATCCACTCTGGTTAATATGGCTCTGAAAAGTATGGCTTCAATGGTCTCCTGCAGAACTTGGACTTTAAACAAAACAAAAAAATCTAATAAAAATGATTTCTTTCTCCATCAAGAGGAAACATTCTCAAGGAGAAAGAGGCTGTCAGTGATGAACGCCTCCACCAGCTTAGTTGTTTTAGGAAAGATAAGCGCAATTAAATTCCTGAAGTGATACATTCAGGTCGATTAAGACATTGAATAGATCATTAAGACACCATCTGATCCAGCCATAGAAATATCTTTACTGCCAGCACCAATGTCACAAAAATGTATTTTCAACCTTATCACTTATTTTAAAACCTCATGTGAACACTTCTTTCCTCAAAAGTCAGCATATGCCAGTAAGGATAAGCAGAGTCTTATTCACCAGCAATTTCTTTGCATGATATGCAAAAAAAGCAAACTCAAGGGCTATAATTTGCTGATATTTCCAATTTTCATTTTCATTCAATATCAAGAGGCTCATTTCTCAATTGCCAACTTTTCTCTGGAAATAAAGGAAAACAGGGAGTGACTTTAGGAATAATCTCTTATTTAGGTAGTGATGTCCTTTTTAGCTACATGTGCAGTTGGTGTCCTGTCTTTTTAGTCTAAAAACAATTGACAAAATAACAGAAGTCTTTTCCTGTAGCAGAGGTTTTCAGTGACAGATGGAAAGAAAAGTCCAAGTTTTTCTTCATCATATGTGTGCCACATATAAATATTTGAGTTATACACTGTCAGCAGTTTCTTCCAACTGTAAAGTGACATAACTGAATAACTCTAGCATGCAAACAAAATATATCAATTGTCCTATACTGTATGCTACTGAGATAATATAACATTCAATAGGGTCATATAATACATTAATTTTGCTTTCTCTGAGATACATCATTAATTCTGAGGCTGATCTTTCAAAGTTTCTTGGAAATAATGTGATCTTACCTGTTTTTGCCACAAGTAGGGTAGAGAATGACACTTCTCTAATTTGGTTACTTTTATGCCTTTAGCAACAAAATTAATTAATTTCATACTAGAAAGCTTATTTTGTATTTGTTATAGAAAAATTTACTCTGAAATAATGCAAAAGTTACAATGACGTCATTCCATTATTCGACCAAATTTCATAACAGAAAAGGCACTGGGGAGAATGGTCCAATAAAATTCTGTTTATAGATATTCAGTGTGATGATTTTTATTTGCACTTTTCTTTTTTGGATGGTAGTATGAGATAACAACAGCAGATACACTTATCTCAGTACATACAGATTCACATTGTGTTCTAAATTGGAGCTTATTTAGTATTTATGATATGATGCTCTTTTGAGTTGCCCCATTATCATTATTTCATTTCAAATATTTTATTCTTTAATGACTACTTCTGAGTAATGGATTCATTATTGTGAATTGGAGTAAAGCAGCATAATACTAACATGAAGTATAAACTTAAAAAAATATAAATAATAATATGCAAATGCCATGAAAATATGTAAGCAGAGAAAATTGATCTTGTTTTGACCACTATAGTTTTTTTTGTTCAATGATTAACAGAATAGTATTTCTCAGAAAATGTGAATTATATGCAAAGAAAATTATATCATGGCTTTTCACTCTGAAATCATAAAAGCTCCTATGGAATCACTTGCTAGATAATCGCAGATCACTCATAGGTCCAGGGATCATACTTCAATAAATACCAAACTATAAAGAATACAGAAGGAAATTTTATCTTTTATGATTCTGTTCTTTGATTAGTTCTAAGAACAAATTCCAATGAAAGGTTCCTCTGTAGAGAGCACTTTATGAATTAGTAGCAGGTTGGACTAAATTATCCCTAAGATTTTTTTCTAACTCTCGAGATTCTAAATTATCCCATTAATATGCCCTGAGTTTATAGAACAGTCAACAATCAGAACCCATTAATTCCCTTTGGGATTGAAATGCCTGAGCATCCCAGGCAGAGGAAGGAGTGTAGAATACTTAAGCATGAATAACTTCATTTATTCATCAATAAATATTTACTGTGTATCTATATTATGTGCCAGGCACTGTTCTACATATTGGAAATGCAACGGTGAAAAATACACATGAAATCTCTCTTCTCATGGAGTTTATATTATAGAGAAGGGGAGGGACAAGAAACAAAAATTTAAATATCAGATGATACAAGAGCTAAGAAGGAATATAAAGCAGAACAAAGGAAAAGAAGTGTACAGGGAGGGGATAGAGGGTGAAGAAGGCAGAGGGTGACCAGGGAAGCTCTCACTAAGAAGGGAATATGTGAGCATCTATCTGGATGAAGTTATGGAGTGAGTCATAGGGAAATCTGTAGGAAGAGCACTGCAGGCAGAGGAAAAAGTAGGAACAAAGCACCTGAGACACCTGTTCCAGGAACAAGGAGGAGGCAGGCCACTGTGGCTGAAGCAGAGTAAGCAAGAGGCAGGGTGGAGGAAGGTAAGATAAGAGAGTAGGGGTTGTGAAGTTGTGTGTGGTAAGGGTTATGGGAGCCTTGGCAAGAACTTTGGCTTTTATTCTGAATGAGATAGGAACAGAGGGTCTGAGCAGAGGAGTGACATGATGTGACTTACATTTTCAAAGGATAACTCTTCTTTGTGGAGACTAGACTATAGGGCAAGGAAGGTATAAGCAGGGAGACCAATTAGAAGTAATGCATGTGAGAAAGCAGAGGGTGACTGGCTGAGCCAGGGTGACTATGGGATATGAGGTCGTTTATGTCAGTGTTGTGGCTAATAAGGCAAAAATAACTTCTGAGATCGTCTTAGATGCCAGTGACATGTTCTGGTTCACATAAAGTCTATTATAAAGTTTTATGTCAGGAGTTCCTGTTGTGGCTCAGAGGTAATAAACCCAACTAGCATGCATGAGGATGCAGATTCGATTAATGCCCTTGCTCAATGGGTTAAGGATCTGGCGTTGCTGTGAGCTGTGGTGTAGGTCACAGACACGGCTCAGATCTGTGTTGGTATGGCCGTGGTGTAGGCTAGCAGCTGCAGCTCTTGTTCGACCCCTAGCCTGGGAACTACCATGTGCTGTGGGTGCAGCCCTAAAAAAAAAAAGAAAAAAAGCTAAGTTTTATGACAGAAGAGAATCAATGTAAAAGCAAGGAATGAAGTTCCTACAGGAGAAAAGTATGATAGTATTCCATAACTCAACAGAACCCAACAGATCCACAGCCAACAAAAAGTACCATAAGAATGAGAGGGTCTTCCTCAGAGGAGACAGCCCTATTTACTGAGTCAGAGGCAGGAGTCATCTCACCTGGGGGTGAATGTGAGGTGGTGCCCTGAGGTTCGTCTTTGAAGTTCTTCCAAAGACCATCTGGAAGCTAGGGCAGAGAATGCCTGGTGTGGCTGCAGTGTGAGCTGCAGGCCTGGGTGCTCTCACTCACCCTGTGTGCCCTGCTTACGACTGATCAAATGAGGTAGTTCATGAGTAACAGGAATGAGAACACCTCACAAAGTAGGAGACTGTGATTTTGTTATTTTAAATTCTTACATGATTTGCTTTCTGATCATACCCAATCTATTATTATCATTTCGGTTCTAACTTTGAGATACTACAGACACATCTTTTTTTTGGAAAAGGCTTTTGAAAATTCTTTTTCAGTAATATTTGCAAATGCTAAAGATCAACTGGTATTAATACTAATGACACGGCAAAGGGTATATACCTCATAAGACCAAAGAGAATGAGTCGATCACTTAAATTTTGTATATAAGAGACCGCTTAAGCACTGGGTACATATAAGAAGGGAAATAGTTATAAATAATTCAATTTTACTATACCGTTCTTCCTCTTTAAATAATCATTATAGCCCATACTACATTTTGCATAAAGATCTGGAAGCTGGGATACTAGATAGTGACAAAAAGGAGACCTACAGTTATTTTAAGACATAAAGGACTCAGCCTACCGTGGTGATGTAGCGGGAGTGGAATTCTGGAGCATCTTTCAGGAACGTGAGGCCAGGATGTGTATCAACCACATCCTGAAAAAGAATAAAACCAAAACCAAATCAACAAGCACACCCACACATAAAAATACCCACCAAAATGCCTACAGAACTTTTTTTCCTCCGGTAGAATAATTGCCAGTTAAGCAAACTTGCTGTTTTAGAATTTATTTAATCTACTTACAATTTAATTAGTACTGTATTAAAATATTTCACAAGCATACTCAAATGTGCTTTTTGATATGCATAGTATACGTCAATAAAACCTGAAATTTCAGTTTAGCTATATTTGGTGATTTGTGAATCAAATGTCTCACAAGTACATACTGCAATTTTAACATGCATGTCAGTGCAATTCATCCCACAGCTCTTGGTAGGGGTTGCTAAGTGAAATTTACACAGAAAGGATGATAGACACAAGCCAACCAGAATGATTCTTTCACAATCTACACACGCGGGAAATTTTTGGAAAAAAATAGCCATGTAGCCAGTTTTAAATCTCTGTTAAGTTTGTGAGCCAGCTACATTCATCAAAATAACTGTGTTGATAAATCTGTTTTCCAATTTAGGATTTTATTTTAAAACCTGAGATCTTCTTCTCATGAAACACTAATAGAATATTAAAACTATGAAACACTGTATTTATTTTCTAATTAGGTTTTTAAAGCACTTTGAATGAGCCTGGAGAACTTAGTTGAGATAATCACTGTTAATTTAATAACCAGAAGCAAGAGTGATGCCAACATAGATACAATCTATTAACTAGCTAGGCATGAATGGACAGACATCAGTCATATCCCTTTTTGTTTTGTCAGAGCAGTTAGCTACACACACCTACCAACACAGTCTAAGGTTAATGGACCTTACCATTGACTTAAAATTTTTCTTTTTATACTTTCTTTTCCTTCCTTTCTTCCTTTCTCCTTCCCTCCCTCCCTCCTTCCTTCCTTTCCTTCTTTCCTTTCTTCTATCCATTCATCCATCCAACCATCCAACCATTCCTTTTTGGCCACCCCAACAGCATACGGAAGTTCCTAGGTCAGGGATCAAATCAGAGCTGGAGCTGCAACCTATGCCACAGCTGAAGCAATGCTGGATCCTTAGCCCACTTTGCCACAGCAGGAACTCCTATTTTTATATTTTTTCGGCTGTTCCCACGGTATGAGTAAGTTCCCTGGCCAGGGACTGAACCTGAGCCACAGCAGTGACCTGATCCATAGCAGTGACAATGCTGGATCCTTAATCTGGGAACTCCCTTCTTTATATTTTTATTTGGAAATAATTTTATACCTACAGAAAAGCTGCAAAAATATTATAGAGAGATTTCCTATGTCCTTCTCCCAGCTTCCCATGATGGTAACAACTTACAAATCATAGTACAATTATCTAACCTAGGAAATGAACATTGACATAGTACTAAACTATAGTTCTTATTCAAATTTCACCAGCTTTTCCCCTAATGTCTTTTTTTTGTAACGGGATCCTAACTGCATTTAGTTCTTATGTTTCAATGATCTCTCTCCATCTATAGCAGTTCCTCAGTCTTTCCTTCTATTTCATGATTTTGACATTTGAGTGAGTTCTGATGGTTATTCCATAGAATGTCTCTCAGTGTTGCTTTGTCTGACATTTTCTCATGATTAAAATTACACTTTTAGGAGTTCCCGTCGTGGCTCAGCAGTTAACGAATCCAACGAGGAACCATGAGGTTGCGGGTTCGATCCCTGGCCTTTCTCAGTGGGTTAAGGATCCGGCGTTGCCATGAGCTGTGGTGTAGGTTGCAAATGCGGCTCGGAGCCCTTGTTGCTGTGGCTCTGGAGTAGGCCAGTGGCTACAGCTCCGATTCGACCCCTAGCCTGGGAACCTCCATATGCCACAGCAGCGGCCCAAGAAATGGCAAAAAGACAAAAAAAAAAAAGAAAAAAAAAGAAAATTACACACTTTTAGTGGGTATACCACAGAAGTGATGACAACTTTTTCAGTCATATAAGGAGTATGTGATGTTGACATACCTTACAGCTTGTGGTGTTTATTTTTGAACACATTTGGTTGCAGTGGTATCTGCTGGGTTTACCACCATTAAGCTATTATTTTCCCTTAATAACTGATAAATATCCTAAGGGAGATACTTTGATACTCTGCCAACATCCTGTTTCTCTGCAAACCTTTGCCCACTGATTTTTAGCAGCCATTGATGGAACTTGACTGTGGCATTTATATAGTGGTGTTCACCTAACAGTGACTTGTTTTCTCCTCTTCCTTTTATATTTATTAAGTGAACTTCTATAAGGAAGATATGTCCTTTCTTTCCCATGTATTTATTTGTTCAATTTACATCAGTATAGACCCATGGGTATTTAATTTTGTTCTGCTGGGTACAATCCAATAATATCATTGTATTGGATTATATTGTTGTACCAATAGTATCATAAAATACTAATATTATTTTATTGCTCAAATTGAGCTATCTTTGGTCATTGGGAACTCTACCAGGTTGGCTCCTGTGTCCTCTTGACACGCCCCATCCTTCTGAGAACACTTCCATATTTTCTGGTATCATAAAATGGTCCAGGATCATCTTATATTTTCCATATTCTAGTCCTAGAATCAACCTTTTCTTCATGCATCTCTTGTTCTCTTTTATTGGAGAATGGTATTTAGAAAACAAATCTGGGGGCTAGGGTATCATTGCTTTTGCACCATCTTAGCAGGCAGAACTAGGAATATGTGTGTGTGTATATCTATATGTCTATATATCTATATATATCTATACCAGTCCATGTAATATATATATATATATATATATATACTTATATTTCTTTATATATCTATTAAAACCATACACTCATACAGACAACTGATTTCAATTCAATATCACAAGGTTCATTCTTGCCTTCCCTCTTTCCTTTGTAACTTGGCCAGAACTGCCAAACCTTTCTTCATTGAGAAAGGAATTCACTAACTAGACTACAGTATTTGTGTACATTACCTTTTGTCTTTGGTCTTAGAGTATCCAGTTAAAATATTGTTTTCTAAGGTTGCTTATGTTAGCTCTTTCTTTATCTTCCTTTATCTTCTTTAATGTGGTTATATTATCCATTTGTAATACAGTTCAGTTCACTTACTACTACTTATATTCTATTTTGGGTTTCTTTCCTAGAGGTCTTGGTTGATTTTAACTCATTATTTCTTGGAGGGAGAGGATGCAAAACATTACTATGGTTCAAAGAGTCAAATCTAATGTAGAGCTTAATAATATCATCTTCCCATCTATACATAAGACATACCTTTCCATTTATACAAATATTTAATTACTCTGAGCAATGTTTTACTGTTTCTAGTAACACAAGTCTTGCATATCTTTTATCAGAGTCATCTCTAAGTACTTAATATTCTGGGGTAGTATTCTAAATGGCATTTAAAAGATTTCAATTTCTAATTATCTATGGCTAGTGTATAAAAAGAAAATTGAGTTTCATATATTGATTGTGTAGCTGTAACCTTGCTAAACTCACTTATTAAATAGTTTTATCAGTATCCCACAAATTTTGATATGCTGTGTTTTCATTTCCATTTATTTCAAAATACTTAACTAATTTTCCTATTGTTTTCTTCTTCCCTGACCTATGGATTATTTAGAAATGTTATTTAGTTATCAAACATTTAGGAATTTTTCAGAGATCCGTTACTATTTCTAGTTTAATTCCATTATGGTCATAGACATATTTTATTAGCTGAATATTTAAAATTTGTCAAGATTCATTCTATGACCCAGAATATTGTATATCTTTGTAAATATTCTGTGTACATGTTAAAGGAATGTGTAGTCTGCTGTCATTGGGTGACATGTAATATAAATGTCAATTAGGTCAGGTTCATTGCTAGTCTTGTTCAAGTGTTCTATTGATTTTCTCTCTACTTATTTTATTCATTATTGAGAGCAGCATATGGAAATCTATAACCATAATTGTTGACCTATCCTTGCAGTTCTATCAGATTTTGCTTCATGCATTTTTTGGAAAAATTTTTTATTTTTTTTAATGGCTGCACCTGTGGCATTATGGAAGTTACTGGGGCCTGGGACTTAATCTGAGCCTCAGCTGCAACCTAGGCAGCAGGTGTGGCAACAACGGATCCTTTAACCCACTGTGCTGGGCTGGGGATCAAACAGTCAGATTCTTAACCCACTGTGCTGCATTAGGAACTCTGCTTCATGTATTCTGAAGATGTTATTAGGTACATAAACATTTAGAACTGTTATATCTTTTTGATAAATTAATTGCTTTATCATTCTCTAGCAATATGATTTTCTCTGACAACTACTTTGTCTAACATTAACATTGCCACCAAGGCTTTTCTTTCTTTTTCGTGGCAAAAGACCCTACACAACACAAAATTCATCCTCCCAACAATTTCCAAGTGTACAGTACAATACTGACAACCACCTGAACATTGTTGTGGAACAGATTCCCAGATCTCCCATTCTCAATCTTGCATGACTGAAACTCTACACTCATCAGGCAACAACTCTTTACCTCACCCTGCCTCCAGCCCCTGGCAACCACCATTCTTCTTTCTATCTATATGAATTTGATCACTTTAGATACTTAATATAAGTGGAGTCATGCGGTATATATCTCTCTGTGACTGGCTTATTTCCTACATAATGTTCTTAAGGTTTATCTATGTTATTGCATGTGACAGAATTTCCCTTTCAAAAAAGGCGGACAAATGCAGAAAAAGCATTTGACAAAATTCAACATATATTCATGATAAAAACTCTTACCAAAGTTGGTAGAGAGGGAACATATCTCAATACAGTAAAAGCTATTTATCACAAATCCCCAAGCCAATACAATATTCAGTGGAGAATAGGTGAAAGCCTTCTCACTAAAATCTGGAACAAGATAAGGATGCCCACTCTCACTGTTTCTATTCAACATAGTATTGGAAATCTTAGTGACATCAATCAGACAAGAAAAATAAATGAAAGGTATCCAAATTAGAAGGGAAGAGGTAAAACTGTCACTACATATGGATGTATGATACCATATATAGAAAACCCCAAAGGTTCCACACAAAAACTACTCCATCTGATATATGAATTCAGCAAAGTAGCAGGATACAAGATTAACATTAGAAATTGGCTGCATTTCTGTATACTAACAATGAAATATCAGGAAAGGAATATAAAAAGACATTATCTTTTAAAATTGCATCCAAAAAACAAAAACAACAAAACCCCAACATAGTGAATAAACCTGACCCAGGAGGTGGAAGACTTATACACTGAGAACTACAAAACATTAATAAAAGACGTTAAAGAGGATTCAAAGAAATAGAAAAATATCCTATGCTCCTGGATTGGAAGAATTAATGTTGTTAAAATGGCCATACTACCCAAAAGACCCAGAATTGCCAAAGCAATCCTTAGGGAAAAAAACAAATCAGGAGGCATAACCCTCCCAGAGTTCAGACAATACTACAAAGCTACAGTAATCAAAACAGTGTGGTATTGATACAAAAACAGACATATGGATCAATGGAATAGAATAGAGAGCCTAGAAATAAACCCAGACAATGATGGTCAATCAATCTTTGACAAAGGAGGCGAGAATATAAAATGAGGAAAAGACAATATAAAATGGGGAAAACACAGTCTCTTCAGCAAGTGGTGCTGGGAAAACTGAACAGCCACATATAAATCAGTGAAACTAGAACACATCCTCTCAAGCTATGCACAAAAAATAAACTCAAAATGGCTTAAAGACTTAAACATAAGACATGACACCATAAAACTCCTAGGAGAGAACATAGGTAGGACATTCTCTGACATAAACTCCCAAGGCAATAGAAAGAAAGGCAAAAATAAACAAACGGGACCTAATCAAAGTCACAAGCTTTTGCAGAGCAAAGGAAACCGTAAACAAGATGAAAAGACAACCTATGGAAAGGGAGAAAATAGTTGCAAATGGTGCAGCCAATAAGGGCTTAATCTCCAAGATATATAAATAACTCACACAACTCAACAACAAAAAGACAACTCAATCGAAAAACGGGCACAAGATCTAAATAGACATTTCTCCAAAGAAAACATACAGATGGCCAGTAGGCACATGAAAAAATGTTCAACATCACTAATTACTGAAGAAATGCAAATCAAAATTAGAATGAGGTACCTCACACTGGTCAGAATGGCCATCATTAATAAGTTTATAAATAACAAATGCTGGAGAGGGTGTGGAGAAAAGGGAATCCTCCTACACTGTTGGTGGGAATGTAAACTGGTACAAACACTATGGAAAACCGTATGGAGGTTCCTCAGAAAACTAAATAGAGAACCATCATATGATCCAGCAATCCCACCCCTGGGCATATATTCAGACAAAACTTTCATTCAAAAAGATACATGTACCCCTAAATTCACTGGAGCACTAATCACAATAGCTGAGACATGGAAACAGCCTAAATGTCCACTGACAGATGAATGGATTAAGAAGATGTATACAGGAGTTCCTGCTGTGGTGCAAAGGGATTGGCAACATCTTGGGATGCTGGGCCACGGGTTCCATCCCCAGACCAGCATAGAGGGTTAAAGACCTGGAGGCATTGCTGCAGCTGTGGCTTAGGTCGAAACTGTGGTGCAGATCTGATCCCTGGCCTGGAAACTCCATATGCTACAGGGTAGCCAAAAAGGAAAACAAAAAAAGATGTGGTATATACATACAATGGAATACTACCCAGACATAAAAAAGAAAAAAATAAGGCCATTTTCAGAAACATGGATGCAACTAGAGTTCTCATACTAAGTGAAGTATGTCAGAAAGACAAATACCATATGATATCACTTATACATGGAATGTAAAATATGGCACAAAGGAACCTGCCCATGAAACAGAAACAGGTTCACGAACATAGAGAACAGCATTATGGTTGCTGGGCTGGGGAAGGGGCTGGGAAGGGAGTAGGATAGACCAAGAGTTTGGGGTTAGTAGATGCAAACTATTACATTTAAGCAATGAGGTCCTACTGTATAGCACAAGAAACTATATCTAGTCTCCTGGGATAATCATGATGGAAAAGAATATAAAATAGTGTGTGTGTGTATGTATATATATATACATATGTATATACATATGTATATGCGTATATGTATACGCACACACACTCACATATATATATATATAAAACTGAGTCACTTTGTTATACAGCAGAAATTGGCATAACACTATAAATCAACTATACTTTAATTAAAATTTAATTTAATTTTAATTTCAGGGTATGTATATACCACATTTTCTTTATCCATTCCTCCATTGATGGGCATTCAGGTTACTTTCACCTCTTGGCTATTGTGAACAATGCTGCTACCAACATGGATATACAAGCCTCTCTTTGAAATTTGTTTACAATTCTTTTGGATGTATATCCAGGAGTAGTATTGTTGATCATATGGTGGTTCTATTTTTAATTTTTTGAGGAAACTCCATACTATTTTCCATAGTGGCTATACCATTACATTCCTACCAGTATTCCAATTTCTCCATATCCTCACCAATACTTTTAGGAAAAAAATAGTAGCCATTCTAATGGGTGTGATGTATCTCATTATGGTTTTGATTTGCATTCTCCCGCTTATTTAATGATGTGTAACATCTTTTCATAAGCTTGTCATACATTTTCTCTTCTTTAGAGAAATGTTTATTCAAGTCTTTTGCCCATTTTATTTTTTTTGTACAAGCAGCATATGGAAGTTCCTGGGCTAGAGGTCAAATTGGAGCTATAGCTGCTAGCCTAGCCACAGCCACAGCAGCGTGGGATCTGAGCTGCATCTGTGACCTCTACTGCAGCTCGCAGCAACGTCAGTTCTTTATCCCACTGAGCAGGGCCAGGTATTGAACCCACATCCTCATGGATACTATTTGGGTTCATTTCCCCCGAGCCACAATGGGAACTCCTCATTTGCCCATTTTAAGGTCAGGTTTTTTTGTTTGTTGTTGTTGTTGTTATTAAGTCACAGGAGTTATACAGTCTAGATATTAACTCCTTATTAGATATGTTTGCAAATATTTTTTTCCATTCTGTAGGTTGCCTTTCACTGTGCTGTTTCTTTGCTGTCAAATTTTAAAGTTTATATCAAACTATATCAGTCCCATTTGTCTCTTTTTGTTTTTGGTGTCATAACCATAAAATCACTGCCAAATCTAATACCATGAAGCTTCCCCTCTGTTTTCTTCTTGGAGTTTTATAGCTCTAGATCTTATGCTTGGGTCTTTTAATCCATTTTGGGTTAATTTTTGTATATGGTATAAGATATGGTTTAACTTCTTTGCTTTGCATGCGGATATTCAGTTTCCCAACACCATTTATTGGAGACTATCCTTTCCCCACTGTATATTCTTGGCAGCCATGCAGAAGATCATTTGACCATATAAGCAAGAATGTATTTCTGGGTTCTTCATTTTGTTCCACTGATCTATATGTCTGCATGTATGCCAGTACCATATTGTTTTTCTTTTTAAATTTTATTATTTTTTACAGCCATGCCTGTGGCATATAGAAGTTCCTGGGCTAGGGATTAAATCAGAGCTGCAGCTGTTGTCCTATGCCACAGCTACAGCAATACTGGATCTGAGCTGCATCTGCAACCTATGCTGTGGCCTGAGGCAACGCTGGATCCTTAATCCATTGAGAGAGGCAGGGATCAAACACACGTCCTCACAGATACTAATCGGGTTCTTAACCTACTGAGAGCCACAAGAACTCCTCTTTCTTCTTTGAAGCGAAGTATACAGTTGATTTACAATGTCATGTTAGTTTCAGGTGGACAGCAAAGTGATTCATATCAGATTCTTTTCTCTTATTATAAAATATTGAGTAGAATTCCTTCCGCTGTAAGCAGGTCCTTGTTAAGTACCATACTGTTTTGATTGCTGTGGCTTTATAATATGTTTTGAAGTGAAAAAGTGTGAGGCTTCCATGTTTTTTTTTTTTTTTTTTGGTCTTTTTAGGGCTACACCCATGGCATATGGAAGTTCCCAGGCTAGTGGTCCAACCAGAGCCACAGCTGCTGGCCTAAACCACAGCCACAGCAATATGGAATCTGAACCATGTCTGTGATCTACACCATAGCTCATAGCAACACTGGATCCTTAACCCACTGAGTGAGACCAGGGATTGAACCCACATCCTCATGGATACTAGCTGGGTTCGTTACTGCTGAGCCACAATGGGAACACCAGGCTTCCATCTTTGTCTTCCTTTCTCAGGACTGTTTTGGCTATTCCAAGTCCTTTGACATTCCATAAGAATTTTACGATTGTTTTTTCTATTTCTGCAAAAAATACCATTGCTATTTTTAAACAACTTTATTGAGGTACAGTTGATATATAAAAATTGCACATATTTAATATACACAACTTGATAAGTTTAGATGTATGCATACGCCTAGAAAACCATCACCTCACTCAAGGTAACAGACAGATACAACATCTCTACCAGCTTCCCTGTGTGTCTTCAATTTTGTTTCTTTTGTTTATTTCTTGGTAAGAATACTCAACATGAGATCTACCTTCTAACAAAATTTGATGTGTGCAATACGGTATTGTTAATGATAGGCACTAATATGCACATCAGATTTCTAGAACTTGTCTTGCATAACTGAAAATTTATATGCACTGAACAACATTTCCATTATTCCACTTATATGAGGTATCTCAAATAGTCAAACTCATAGAAGCAGAGAAGAAATGGTAGTTGCTAGGGGCTGGGAACCACTGGAATTTTAATAGAGACTTCACTGATCTATAAATTGCTGTGGCTAGTACAGACATTTAAAAATAGTAAGTTTTGGAGCTTCCTTTGTGGCTTAGATTAAGGGTTAAGGCTCAGGTGTTGCCTCAAGCTGTGGTGTAGGTCACAGATGCTGCTTGGATCCGGTGTTGCTGTGGCTGTGGGGTGGGCCAGCAGCTGCAGCTCTGATTTGACCCCTAGCCTAGGAACTTTTCTATGCTGCAGGTGCAGCTGTAAAAAATTAAAAAAAAAAAAAAAAGTCTTTTGGGAGTTCCCGTCGTGGCACAGTGGTTAACGAATCCGACTAGGAACCATGAGGTTGCGGGTTCAGTCCCTGCCCTTGCTCAGTGGGTTAAGGATCCGGCATTGCCGTGAGCTGTGGTATAGGTCGCAGACGCGGCTTGGATCCTGCGTTGCTGTGGCTCTGGCTTAGGCTGGGGGCTACAGCTCCGATTAGACCCCTAGCCTGGGAACCTCCATATGCCGTGGGAGCGGCCCAAAGAAATAGGAAAAAAAAAAGTCTTTCAATCCATGAACACAAAATGTCTTTCCACTTATTTCTAAGAGCTTGCTTTTTTTGTTTTAACAGGGAAAAATTGAGCAGAAGTTTAATAATGTATATACATGGGAGAGACCTAGGAAAACTGAGTAACCAACCAAAATAGCCAAAGCCCTCACCTTAAATATGACTTTCAAAGACAGAAGTGAATGTTGAATGTAGGGGTTTGGGACTTCAAAGGAGAGGAAGGTGATTCACATGAAGATGGAAAACAAATATTTGGTAAACACATATTTACTGGGTCACACAGAGACCATGAGATACAGACAGAGTGGACTCTGATCTCTAGGCCCTGCCCAGTTTTCCCCCACCATACTCAGCCCATAGTTTTTGCAGAGATCTCTGGTGATATCTCTGTTCTGGGAGGCCCTCTGTTTAATTTCTTTTAGGTAGTTAGGGAGAAGGTCAACGTTTTTTCCTAAGTCTTTTGGGCTCTGATTTTTTATAACTTGAAATAATCTGCATGCCAAAGAGACATTCTGGGGTGGAAAATTTTTGCTCCCCTACATGGGCTTCAGTGAGGAAGCCAAAATATGAATTGGCTACCTCACAAAAATAATTCCCATGGACTTTGCAGGTGGAGGTCAAAGGCAGCTGAGATCTGCTGGCCTGCAGCAGAGCTGAGGGCTATTGTAGTGAGGGGATTGCTGGGGGTCTCACCCTTACTCCCTTGTAGATAGTGCCCGGGATGTTTGGTAATTAGCAATGTAAAGGATTAGAGTTAAAGTGAAGCTTGCTTTAAGCAGCTCTCTGGCTACTTACTCCTGTTTTTACAGCCACCTTTGACTGAGTTCAGAGCCCTTGAAGTGTCTTCAACCCTTACACTCCTCCACCCCTTCCCACCTCCTCCCACCCCCTGTGAAATCTCTGCTGGGTTCCGCTTTCTTTCTAGATACCCAGGAAGATAGAGGTCTGGGTATACAGGTGAGACCCTCCAAACACTGCATGTGAATGGAAAAGAAGGTGTCAAAGGGCTAAGCCCTGGGAGTTCCAACATTTAGAAGTCAGGAGAGTGAGGAAGGACCTTTCTGCTTTTTCCAAAGTACTTGCTTCTTGAGAATAAGTACTTAGTGGTAACATTTCTGGTGAAAGGGTGGGAACAATATGGCTGTAAATGAATGTATGAGTTAATTTCTGGGCAACTTCATCTCATTGGATATTAGTATTCAACATTTTTGGGGTTCTTTTAGAATATGTAAATTGTCATCTTCAAGACTGCTTTCGTTTACATTTCTTTGATTTCCAGTAAGAGTGAATATTTTCCCACTGTTTGTTTACTTAACTATATTTCCCTTATGGGAATGGTCCTATTTCTTTAAACCTATTTATCTTTTGGAATCTTGACATTTATTTTACAAGTTTGATTTTTTTTCATTTAATTTTTTTATTGACGTATAGTTGATTTACAATATTATGGTAGTTTCAAGAGTACGGCATAGTGATTCAGTATTTTTGCAGATTATACTCCATTTTAGGTTATCATAAGATAATGGTTATAATGCCCCGTGCTATACAGTATACTCTTGTTACTTTTTTTCTTTTTGGCTGTGCCCGTGGCATGAATAAGCTCCTGGACCAGGGACTGAATCCATGCCACTGGAGTGGCCCAAGCTCCTGCACTGACAAGGTTGGATCCTTAACTCACTGCACCACCAGGGAACGCCTCTTGTTGTTTAGTTTATACATATATATTAACATAGAATATATATATATATATATATATATATTTATATATACTTTTTCATATTCTTTTCCCATACAGGTTATTACAAGATATTGAATATAGTTTCCTGTGCTACATGGGAGGTCCTTGCTTACCTGTTTTATATAGTAGTGTGTATCTGTCAATTCCAAACTCCTAATTTACCACCCTGACCCTGACTCCTTTCACCTTTGGTAACCATAAATTTGCTTCCTACGTCTATGAATCTGTTTCTGTTTTGTAAATGAGTTCATTTGTATCACTTTTTTTTTAGATTCTACACATAAGTGATATCGTGATATTTGTTTTTGTCTGACTTATTTAGTATGATAATCTCTAAGTTCATCTAGGTTGTTGCAAATGGTATTATTTCATTTTTTATGGCTGAGTAATATTCCATAGCATTGTCTTTATCCATTCATCTGTTGATGGACATTTAGGTTGCTTCCATCTCTTGGCTACTGCTGCTGTGAACACTGAGGTACATGTACCATCTTTTTCAGATATATGTCCAGGAGTGGGATTCCTGGATCATATGGTATCTTTATTTTCAGTTTCATAAGGAACCTCTATACTGTGTTCCATAGTGGCTGCACCAATTTACATTCCCACCAACAATGTAGGAGGCTTCCTTTTTTATCCCCCTTTCCAACATTTGTTATTTGTAGACTTTTTGATAATGGTCATTCTGACTGGTGCAAGGTAATACCTCATTTATAGTTTTGATGTGCATTTCTGTAAGAGCTTTCTTTAGATTAATATTAGCATGTTAATCTAAGCCTTTTCTCTTTTACTTTTAACCTACCTATGTCTATATATTTCTTTCAGGCAACATATATTTGGGTTTTGCTTTTTTGTCTAATCTTTGCTTTTTGGGAGTATTCACACCACTTATATGTAATGTGACTGTTGATATGGTTAGATTTAAATCTGTCATCTTGGTGTTTGTCCCATCCATTCTTTGTTCATTTTTTCTTCCTTTTCTGCCTCATTTTAGGTTAACTCAGTGTTCTTTATGACTCTTAGTTCCTTTTTTGGCTTATTAGAGATATTCTTTTTTATTTTCGAGGTTCATCAGAGGTTATAGCATACATCTTTAACTTACTACGATCTACTTTCAAGAGACGTTATACTACTTTGTGGATTATATGTGAACCATAACAATAGTATACTTCCATTTCTCTTCTTGTAGTATTTACACTATTGTTGACAAATTGTACCTAACCATATGCTAGAAACACCACAATGCTTTGTTGATAGTTTTGTTTAAAGAGTTTTCTTCTAAAAAGATCTGAATAAGAAAAAAAATCACATACACTTATCCATATAGTTACCACTTATGGAGCTCATTCCTTTGTGTAGTTTTTTTCCTTGCCTAAACATCAGGTATTATTTTCTTCCTTGGCTAAAGAACTTTAAAACAAACAAACAAACAAAAAACCAAAACATCTCTTGTAGTGCATTTCTGCTGGCGAGGAATTCTTTCAACTTTTCTATGTCCAAAAAAATCTTTAATTCACCTTCATTTTTGAAATGCTGAGTATAGCATTCAGAGTATAGCATTCAAGGCTGATAGTTCTTTTCTTTCAGTACTTTAAAGATGCTGCTCCACTGTCTCTGGCTTGGACTTTTCCAACATGAAATCCATTGTCTTCTTTATCTTTGTTCTACCCTATGTGATGTGGCTATTTTCTCTGGCTGCTTTTCAAACTTTTTTTAATTACTGGTTTTGAGCCACTTTATCATGATAGGCCTTTGTGTTTCTTGAGCTTTGGGCTTATTGAGCATCTTAGGTTTGTGAGTTTATAGTTTGTATCAAGTACAGAAAACTGGGGCTATTATCTCTTCAAATAATTTTCTGTTCCCCTTCAATGCAACTTCAGCACTAACTATGGAGAATTAGTGCACATTTCAGAGGTTAAGGGCACAGTCCTCCACAAGACTCCTATCACTTCAGACACAAGCCACATTATGGGGTTCCCAGGCCACCAATACTTCTGTCTGTAAACTTGGGGGTTTCTATCATCCCCTAAGATTCAACGTCTTGCCCAAATGACCCAAAGAACTAAGGAAAGTACTATATTATGATTATTATTTTATTATAAACGATACAAGCCAGGACTAGTCAAATTAGAGATGCACAGGGCAAAGCCTGGGAGGTCCAAATTGTGAAGCTTCTGTGTCCTCGAGACATGTCCCCCTCCTAGCACAGCACTGCGTGTCACTAATCAGGGGAGCTCAATCATGCTTCAATGTCCTGAGTTTTTTCTATTGGGTTTTGTTATTGTAGACATGATTGACTGAATCATCGGCCACATGACTGAATTCAGTTTTCAGGTTCCCTCCCCTCTTTGGAAGTCAGGTTGATATCACCTGACTGAAAGCCTCAACCTCTAATCACATGGTTGGCCTTTCTGGCAAGGCAAGCCCACATCCTGGAACTAGATACGAACCCATGATGAGTCACCTCATGAGTATAAACTCAGGCATGGTCCAGGAGCCCACCATGAAAAACAAAGACACTCTCATTATTTGGGAAATTCCAAAGCTTTAGAAGCTCTGTCCTAGGAACCTGGGACTAAGACCTGACAAATTCTTTATTTTGTAATATCCTTTCTTCTATTTTTAAGTATTTTAGGTTGCTTGAAGTTAGGCACCACAGCTCACTGATGCTATTTTCAATTTTCTTTAATTCTTTTTTTGTGTCTCTGTGTCTCATTTTGGATAGCTTCTATTCTATGTCTTCAAGTTCACTAATTATTTCACCTACAATGTTTAATCTGCTGTTAATCCAATCTGGTATATTATTCACCCCAGGCATTTTAGTTTTTTTTCTCTACAAGTTCAGTTTGGGTCTCTAAAAATATTCAGTTATGGTATCTGTTTTAAGATACTTGTCTGTTAATTTTAACATATGTGTCAGTTCTGAGTTAGTTTCAATTGACTGATTTTTCTCATCATCAATTGTATTTTCCTGCCTTTTTTTTTTTTTGCATGCCTGATAACACCAGCCATTATGAATTTTACCTTTTTGAGTGCTGGATATTTTTGTATTCTTATATCCTCAAGTTCTGAATAGAGTGAATATTTTATGTTCTGAGATGCTGTTAAGTTACTCAAAAAACCCTTTTATTCTTCTAGACCTTGCTTTTCAGATCTCTTAGGTAGGACCCAATACTGTTTAATCTAATTATTCCCCATTAGTGAGGGCAAGACTCCTGTGACTATTTTAACCAAAGTCCCAGGTATTATGAAGTTTTCCAGTCTGGCTGGTAGGGACAGATATTACTGGCCCTGTGTGACCAACAAGTACTACCCCCTCTAATCTTGGATGGCTTTCTTCAGCTTTGGTTACTTTCCTCATATACATCTGCTGATCAGTATGCTACTGAACACTCATGTAAGAGTTCTGAAGATATCTGGAGTTTTCTCTCTGTACAACTCTCTCCTCTGTGGTACTCATTTGAGAATTCTAGCTACTTTGGTCCTCCTAGACTCTCAGCGATGTCTAACTCAGGGAATCCCCCATCTCCGTATGGTGGCTTGGAAACTCTCTCAAGGCAATCATAAGGCTCATCTTGTTTGCTTTATGTTTCTCAGGAATCACCATCTTTTGTTGCCAGATATCTGGCATCTTGAAAACCACTGTTTTATCTTTATTGCTTGATGTTTTTTGTTGTTGTGGGTGGGAAGGCAAATCTAGTCCCAGTTACACCATCTTGGTCAGAAATGGAAGATCTGGTGATTTTGTATGTTAATTTTATTTCCTTCTATTTTACTGAATTCTTTTATTGTTTGAGTTTTATCACTGATTCTCTTGAGTTTTTAGGTATACTGTTGTGTCATCTATGAATACTTTACTATTTCCACAATTCTTATACCTCAAACTGTTTTCTCTTATATAATTGCTCTAGTACAATGCTGAACAGTAGTGGAGATCCTTGCCTTGTTTCTGGTCTTAGTGGAAATACCTCAAATGTTTTCCTATTAAATAGAATAATGGCTTTAGCACTAGTGATATATATTTTAGTAATGTTAAGAAAGTATATCAAATACCTATTTTCTTGAGCTTTTTTTTAATGGATGGGTGTAAAATTTTGTCCAATGTCATTTCAGCAACTATTGACATAATCATGATTTTTTTCTTAGATATATGATATAAATAAAGATCCTAATGCTGAACCAATCTTGACTTTCTGGAATAAACTCCACTAGGTTATGTGCATTCTGTTTGGTGATATTTTATTACTTTTTATCATTAATCATGAATTACATTCATTTGCAGTTTTCTTTTGTGTACTGTCTTTACCTAGTATATGTATCAGTGTTACACTTATTTCATAAAAGGAGCTATAGGATTTTCCTTCCTTTTCAATTATCTGGAATAGTTTATTGAGCATAAAGATTATCTGGTTTTAATGGGTTTTCTAGAATTCCCTTGTGGAACTACCTGGGCCAGTGCTTTTTATAGGGTAGTTCCTTAATAAAGATTTCTCTTTTTTTTGGCTGCACCCACAGCGTGAGGATACTTGGGCTAGGGACTGAACCTGCACCACAGCAATAACCAAAGCCACAACAGTGACAATGCCAGATCCTTAAACCACTGGACCACCAGGGAACTCTGGGATCTCTACTTCTTTTAAGGAAATTAGTTTGTTAAGCTTTCTAAATAAAATGGGGTTAATTTTGGTCAGACATATTTTTCTAGGAAATTATCCATTTGATCTACATTTTGAAATTTATTTCGACAGAGGTTTGCAAAATAGTCCTTTATGATTCTTATTTTGTATATTAGTGCTTTTTCCTTTTTCTTGACCAAATTAGCTAATTTTGGTCTGCTTTGTTAATGTTTTCCCCATACCAAGATTTCAATTTGTAGAAAGTGCTACTGTTTTTACATTCTCCATCTCTTCAGTTTCTGATTATTATTGGGAGTGGGTGATGGGTACATGGAGTTCAGTAGATCACTGTCTATATTTGCACATGCTCAACATTTTCCATCATAAAAATTTTAAAAATTATACATACACATGGTATAAAATCACGGAGTATATGAGAACTTATGATGGAAAGAAACATTATACCAGCCTACCCATCCATGCACCTCTAGTCCCACTTCTTTTTAATCATCTATGTTTTTCTTTCTTTTGTGACTTACCTCTAAAATGAAACATACATTTAACTATTATTTAGTGTAATTAAATACTAGGTTATAATTAATTTTCTTTATAGCTCTATCAAACTTAGACAATGTCTATTATTCTTTGCTAGGAAAGAGGAGGATTTAGCTCATTTATACTCTCTTTATTCCCCTTACCCAATATTTTGAGGTTATGATTTTTAGTTCTTATACTGGCTATCTTTATAAACTGCAAATAGTCTAGGTATACACTTAATTCTCACTCCATTCATCTTAGTGCCTTAATTTCCTTTTACATAGGATGATGATAATAGCACCCCTACCTTATTTTTTCTTCTCCCTCCTTCCCCTTCATGTTTTGTTGGTAATATTTTGACTTTCACATTGTTCAGGTTGTTTAAATACTGTTCTGCAACTATAATAAAATTTTCTATAGTATATTCACAGGATGATTTTTATACCTTAAAGTATTTTATGATATTTTGACTATATAAATACCGTTGAAAGCAAGGTTAAGCAGTACACAAGGAATGCATTTCATTTCTTCCTGGTCCAATGTCATGTCCCTTGGGGCATTCAAAGTTAAAATGCTTCAGGTACTAAGGCTAAATGAACTTTCTTTTCTTACCCTCCATCGGCTGTTTATAATCATGTCACATTTCAGTTTGTTTCATGTTAATATATGACTGTCTTACACAGTTTTTTGTTTGCTTCATTTTTCTTGGAGTTTCTAATTGCTTTTCTTTAACTTGTTGATACAGAATGCTGTGCCTTCATCATATTCTCCAGTTCCCCTGCTCTCAAATATAACAACTATTAGGTGGAACTACTCTTCCCCTCCTACCTCCCTCTATGGAGAATTTTCCAGAGAAATCCTCCACCTTCTCTATTCTGGACTGGCTGCTGTTCAGCTGCCAACCTGGGACTTTCTTTTATTGCTTCTCTGGACTGAGTCTATTGATTTCTGGATCTCATGCATTCCTCCTTCTTCTCTTAATTTGTTGCAGTTTATATTCAAGTAACTAAGAAAACTGGAGATAAATTTTCTGAGTTTTTAAGTGTCTTTAGCTTGGCAGGATACAGAAATCTGAATTCAAATCCATTTCCCCACGGAGCTGCCAATAAGAGTGTAATACTGCCCCCATTCTTATTCCCATTAAGGTGACTTGATTTGCTTTCTGTAGGATTTCAGTGCTTTTCTAAAATTTCAAGAGGACTTGCTTATGTATGTTTTCTTTTATTCATTGTGTTTGGTGCTCAGAGGCTCCTTTCAACCAAAAGACTTACATTCTGTATCATCTCTCTGATTCTGTGACTAGAGGGAACATGAGAGGTTGGGGTGGGAGGGTGACATTCTGTTTTTGCTTCGATGAAGCTTGCACAGGCATGTCATGGTTCCCCAAGAAAGAAAACAGGAATCCCACTGCATTCCTGCTCTTTGGACGCAACCTATCACTCCAGTCTTTCTGATTCTCTCTAACCTGTATTTAATGATTTCCTTCTCTCCACTTTTCCCTTTCTTTCTTCCTCAGACTCCAGTTAGATGCTGAAATTCTTGAATTGGTCCTTTATGTCTCTCTCTTTTATTTTTATTTTTTGCTTTTTTTTTTTAATGGCTGTACCTGAGGCATATAGAAGTTCCTGGGCTAGGGGTTGAATCAGAGCTGCAGCTGCTGGCCTACACCATAGCCACAGCAACATGGGATCTGAGCTGTGTCTGTGACCTACACCACAGCTCACAGCAACACTGCATCCTTAACCGACTGAGCGAGACTAGGTATCGAACCCACATCCTCATGGATACTACTCAGGTTTGTTACTGCTGAGCCACAATGGGAAATCCCCTTTATGTCCCTTCTGTGTCTCTCTCCTACATGTGCATTTGTGTGTGCCAGAAATAGCCTTAACTTTATTTATTTTTGTCTTTTTTAGGGCCATATCCACCGCAAATGGAAATTCCCAGGCTAGGCGTTGAATCCGAGCTGCAGTTGTGGGCCTACACCATAGCTACAGCAACGTGGGATCCGAACTGCGTCTGCAACCTATATATACCACAGCTCATGGAAACGCTGGATCCTTAACCCACTAAGCAAGGCCAGGGATAGAACCCGTGTCCTCATGGATACTATCAGGTTCACTACCGCTGAGCCACTATGGGAACTCCCAGAGATATTCTTAACTTTAGTTTCCAGGCCACATGTTAAAATGTTTCATTTTGGTATTACGTTTTAAAATTCTTGTGTTAGCATTCTGTTTTCATAACATTCTATTTTTTTTTTAAATTTTAATGGCTACACCCATGGTATATGGAAGTTCCCAGGCCAGGGACTGAATTCAAGCTGCAGCTCTGACCTATGCCGCAGCTGTGGTAATGACAGATCCTTTAACTCACCACACCTGGCTGGGGATTGAACCTGCACTTCCACAGCAACCCCAAATCCTGTGGTTTGATTCTTAACCCTCTGTGTCGCAGTGGAAACTCCCTCTATTCTTGTTTTATATAATCTCTCTGAATATAATAACTACTTTTTTAAAAAGACTTTTTTTTTTTTGTCTTTTTGCTATTTCTTGGGCCGCTCCCGCGGCATATGGAGGTTCCCAGGCTAGGGGTCTAATCGGAGCCGCAGCCACCAGCCTACGCCAGAGCCACAGCAACACAGGATCTGAGCCGCGTCTGCAACCTACACCACAGCTCACGGCAACGCCAGATCGTTAACCCACTGAGCAAGGGCAGGGACCGAACCTGCAACCTCTTGGTTCCTAGTCGGATTCGTTAACCACTGCGCCATGATGGGAACTCCTAAAAAGACTTTTTAAAAAAAAAATTTTTTTTTTTTTTAAAAAAGAGTAAAAGAACAGTTTCAGACTTAGAGAAAAATCAAGATGGTGGAGAATTCCCATATACCCTGAACCCAATTTCCCCAATTATTAACATCTCACATTAGCATTTGTTGTAATTAATAAGTCAATATTGATATAACATTACTATTATTAAAGGCCACACTTAATTCACATTTCTTTAGTTTTTTCTAATGTCTTTGTTCTGTTCTAGGATCTCATATTACATTTAGTTGTCATGCCTCTGTAGGCTCCTTTTGAGTGTGACTGTTTTTTGGACTTCCCTTGTTTCTGACGACCTTGACAGTTTTGAGGAGTACTGGTCACACACTATCTAGGATGTTCCTATATTGGAATTTCTCTTAAATTGCTTTATTGTCTGTTTTGTTAATTTGTTAGGCTACACTCATATGCGGGAGCCGGGTAAGGAGTCAACTGGTCAACTCTTCGGTATACCAACCTTCAATGATTCCCCATTTCTAATACTTCTCAACAGATCTGCCAACTCTGAGTTCATGGCCTTTCTGGGATTCTCATGAGCAGAGTGGAACAGGGCAACTCATTTCTCCACTGCCACCCATACACAGCTTCTCATTCTGGGCTGTGGGTGCCTTAGCCTGCTTCTGCTTTCCATCTTTAAGAAATACTACATTTCCTGTATATTGATTTTTTTTTCTCCTCCTCTGTTCCTCTCTGCCATTCCATTCATGTTCAGGGGCTTCTTCTTCTTCTTTTTTTTTTTTTTTTGGTCTCTTTTTAGGGCCACACCCATGGCATATGGAGGTGCCCAGGCTAGGGGTCGAATTGGAGCTGTAGCTGCTGGTCTACACCATAGCCATAGCCACGCCAGATCTGAGCCACATCTGCAACCTAAACCACAGCTCACAGGAACATTTGGCCAAGGATCGAACCCGTGTCCTCATGGATACTAGTCAGATTCGTTTCCACTGAGCCATGACGGGAACTCCATCCTTTAAAATATCCATATTTTAACTTTGGAGGAGTTTGGAAAAGAATGGGAGGAGGATGTGTAAGTTTGTCATCTTTTACCAGAAGATTCCACATATCTACTTCTTATATGAAAATATAACTTCTCCTTACATTTAAGGGAAGGAAGTATAAATGTCCACTAACTCACAATTACAATTTCATTGTTTGTTTATTTGTAATTGTCTTGGTATAGACTCAGTTTATATTCCTGTCAAAGCTTTTCTTTAAGTTTCTAATAAAATTCAGTCAGGGTAGGTCCCCATAGGAAAAGGAATTCATCCATATGAACCTTTCACAAAGAAGCTATGTGCAGAGTCATGGGCAGATTAAGGGAACAGGTGAATGGGAGGCACAAAGGAGTTATGGGAGCCCAGTAGGCACTGCAACTGTGGGGAAGGGTCCAGCAGAAGCTGTATTACAGAGAAGTAGTTACTGTGCTGAAGCGAAGAGTCGTGGAAAAAACACTAACTTCTTTCTCCTCTGCCCTCCCACCTCCTGCCAGTGCTATCCACTGGCCAGACCTGACCAGAAGCTAGTTGGCAAAGGGAGCCCAAAGATGCAGTTTGTAGGAGACAGCAGAGCCAAGAATGGATTGAGAAGGTGAGGGGAGGGTGGCTAGAGAATTTTCACATAACATAAATAGGAACACATATTGTTGGTTATTATGTATGAAGGTCTTGATTAGATATAGAAAACTATTAACAATTCTCATTTCCATGAATACTTTCTAGAGGAGGACAAAACCATTTAGCATATGAGTGTAAGCATAATCAAGGCTATTATGTAAATTAAGGTAAGCTCAAAAGCCCTGCACATAAAATAAATTACAACCAAACTTCATTTTCTGAACATGTAAAACTGTCCAAACAATTAGAAATCTATGTTATATGGTGTCAGAAGAATCAGACAGTGGTTCCCCTGGGGTGGCAGTGACTGTGAGGGAGGGTGCATGAAGAGTTTTAGGGGCACTGGTGAATGTTTTGTTTTGTGGTCTTAGTGCTAGTTACACAGATGTGTTCCCATTGTCAAAATTAATTGATGCATGTCTTTTTGTGTGTGTATGTTACAAATCAACAAAAATCCACTTAAAAAAATGATGGTACAAAAATACAACTTCAAAATCCCCAAATATGTCAATGAACTCTTCTGCCCTTCTTTAGGCATTCTCATGAACAGTCAACGTGGATGTACTAGAACAACAAAAACAATGATGTGCATTCAACAGAAATGAAAGGTAGATCTCACCTTCAAGGAATTTATGAGCTACTTAGGAAAACAGAATATTTAGATATGAAATTAAGAATATTATCAAGCAGCATATTAGGCTATGAAGAATACTATAGTGAAAACAGATCCAATACTGGCATGTAACTGATTCTCATCAGAAGGCCTGTCTCTTGGAGATCTCTCTCTTTAACCTTAACAAAGGTCAACTTGGCTAACTAGGCCAAGTGCCTGGTTTCAGGAGGTGCTTCCATGGTTGCCATGGATGGGCAAGGGGGGTGCTCAGTGGCTCTCTTTTCTGCTTTAGTGGGAGCCATCCCTATTTTATCTGTTTTATACTAAGGGTTCTGTGATAATTTTCATTTAACAAAAAGATTTTGGAGATAAAACAAGTTTTGGAAACTACTCTTCTTGAAATATGACCTCTACATTTGTATATCTCAATTGACAGATCTTATAGTTGAAAAAAAATTGAAAACCTCTGAAACTCTCAAAACCAAACCAGTTTTTAAAAGGAAATGAAAGTTACCTGAAGTAAAGGAATAAAATCGTCCTGTTCTAGAGAGCTGCAGCCTGGCCTTGCTAGAAGACAGATAAACTTAGAGGCATCATCGTGATGGTTACTCAGCAACCTGTAAAAGAAACAAGTGCTCTTTTTCAATGATTAAAAAAAAGGAAAATTTTCATGTTCTTGATTTTGTCAAAGGACCAACTTAATAAAAGCTTAACAATAAGATGGAATATTATTTTTATAGAATGCTTCTGAGACCACAGAAGAGGTAACTGAAACAATGCAGGTAAAAATACACTAGAAGGAGAATGTCTATTCAGGTTTAGCTCAGGGCATCTGGAACCAGAACTCCAGAGCTGTCCACCAGGAGGGAACATATATGACAGACCACTACACACCACATAAGACATAAGCTTCTGTTTGCCCAAGCTGGCAGACATATTTAGGGACAACCTGATAGGGAGCTTTTGAAATCAGACTTTGAAGGACTAGGCTTAAGAAAAAATGAAGGCCCTATTAAGTCTGCAAGCTCTGAGAAATCCTCACATCCAATTAATTGCTGGATATTTCCATTTGAATGTTATATTCTGAGAGCAAAGTCAAAATAGTGAAAACTAAATTTAAAATCTCCTTCTCAAAGTCAGGTTTTTTTTTTTCTTCATGGACATCTTTTTTTGGTTAATTGTAGTACCACCCAGGTGGCCTTGAAAATTTGAAGCCTTCTTTAGGAATTCCCGTTGTGGCCCAATTAAAACGAATCCGCCTAGGAACCATGAGGTTGTGGGTTCAATCCCTGGGCTTGCTTAGTGGGTTAAGGATCCAGCATTGTTGTGAGCTGTAGTGTAGGTTGCAGACGTGGCTTGGATCCTGCGTTGCTGCGGCTGTGGTGTAGGCTGACAGCTATAGCTCCGATTGAACCCCTAGCCTGGAAACCTCCATATGCTGCAGGTGTGGCCCTAAAAAGGAAAGAAAAAAAAATTATTTTTTTGTAGTTGATTTATATTGTGTTAATTTCTGCAATACAGCAAAATGATTCCGTTTTACACATATGTAAATTTTTTCATATTCTTTCCCATTACGGTTTTATCATAGGATATTAAATAGTTCCTGTGCTATACAGTAGGATCTTGTTGTTTATCCATTTTATATATAACAGTTTGCATCTGTTAATCCCAGACTCCCAGCTCCAACCCTCCCCCAGCTCCCCTCCCCTGTGGCAACCACAAGTCTGTTCTCCATGTCTGTCTGTCTCTGTTTTATAGATAGGTTCATTTGTGCCATATTTTAGATTCCACATATAAGTAATATCATATAGCATTTGTCTTTTTCTGACTTGCTTTGCTTAGTAGGTACCACATCTTCTTTATTCATTCATCTGCTGATGGACATTTTAAGCTGTTTCCAGGTCTTGGCTATTGTAAACAGTGCTGCTATCAACAGAGGTGCATGTATCTTTTTGAATTAAGAGTTTTCATCTTTTCCAGATATATGCCCGGAAGTGGAATTGCTGGATCATATGGTAACTCAATTTTTAATTTTTTGAGAAACCGCCATGTGTTTTCTATAGTGGCTGCACCAATTTGCATTCCCACTAACAGTGTAGGAGGGTTCCCTTTTCTCCACATCCTCTCCAGCATTTGCTATTTGTAGACTTTTTGATGATGGCCATTCTGATTGGTATGAGGTGATACCTCATTATAGTTTTGATTTACATTTCTCTAATAATTAGCATGTTTTCATGTGCCTACTGGCCATTTGTATATCTTCTTTGGGGAAATGTCTATTTAGGTCTTTTGCCCATTTTTTTTTTTTTGTCTTTTTAGGGCCGCACCTGCAGCATATGGAGGTTCCCAGGCCAGGGGTCTAATTGGAGCCGTAGCTGCCAGCCTACACCAGAGCCACAGCAACGCGGGATCCGAGCCGCGTCTGCAACCTACACCACAGCTCACGGCAACGCCGGATCCTTAACCCACTGAGCAAGGGCAGAGACCGAACCCGCAACCTCATGGTTCCTAGTCGGATGTGTTAACCACTGCGCCACGACGGGAACTCCCCTCCTGCTTTTCTAAACAAAACTTTCATTCCAGGCAGATGGCTTGACCCACTCCTCTCTGAGCATGCCAGGTTTATTCTTCCCTCGGTGCCATTCCTCATGCTGTTCTACTCCCAGAATACCACCTTTCCCACCTTTGCTATCTGAATGCTGGCTCTTCTTTAAGGTTCAGTCAACAACCCACCTCTTATAAAAAACCTTTTCTGACCACTAAATTCCTTACTGATCTTTGTACTACTTAATTTACATATATTACATATACCATTGTACCATGAACTTTCTTCTATTTCTCTGGCACCTAAAGGGCAGGAAAGTTACAGTTCTTTTTTTCCCTTGGCACCCAACATAGTGACTTCCACATAGAACATTATCGATCTAACAGATGCACACTTAACTGACTTCTTTTGTGATTATTAATGCCTGAGTCATTATCTTTAAATTTATTCTTCTTTTCTTCAGCATGCTCAAGACCTCCAGACTTAAATAAATATGTGTTTCAGAAAAAGACTGGTGCAGTAGGTGCTGATGGGAACCATCTCTTAGGATTAGAAAATGAGTGAGATGATCACAACAAAAAGGCAGTGAGATCTTTGGAAAATAGTGCTTTTATGAGGAAAGGATAGTACCATTAAATAAAAACTGCAAAGATATGGCAGAGAAGAGATACTCTGAGAGGGAAAAGTCCAATCCAGTATGGCTTTTTGCTATCAGAAGCATGAAACAGGAAAGAATGGTGAATTATGATTCTCAGGCAATGCCAGTGGCTGGTGAACTTCATTTGGCAGGAGAGAAAGATAATTAAAGTCGTGAAAGCTTGAGAAAGAAGGTAAACATAGCTGTATGTTTTAAACTGGTACCTTCCAGAGCCTTTAAGACAAAATATTGTTGAGTTCCCTGGTAGCCCAGTGGGTTAAGGACCCAGGTTAAGGAACCTGCTGTGGTGCAGGTTTGATCCCTGGCCTGGGAACTTCTGTATATCATGGGTGTGGCCAAAAAAATACTGTTTTGTTAATGGACAAACAACATGCTGACATGAAAAGGTAAGAGAGGAGTTCCCGTCGTGGCGCAGTGGTTAACGAATCCGACTAGGAACCATGAGGTTGTGGGTTCGGTCCCTGCCCTTGCTCAGTGGGTTAACAACCTGGCGTTGCCGTGAGCTGTGGTGTAGGTTGCAGACGCGGCTCGGATCCTGCGTTGCTGTGGCTCTGGCGTAGGCTGGTGGCTACAGCTCCGATTAGACCCCTAGCCTGGGAACCTCCATATGCCGCGGAAGTGGCCCAAAGGAATAGCAAAAAAAAAAAAAAAAAAAAAAAAAAAGAAAAGGTAAGAGAAAGTAAAGCACAAAAAAGCAGGAGCAATATTACTGACTCTGAGAGGAGCTCTGCCACAAGCTGGTAGTCTAGAAACTCAAGCAGAAAAGTGGTGGAGCAATGCCTTTCCCCTCAAAATGTCTTGATTGTAAGATATAAAACAGGCAGCAGAGCAAGGAAGGGAGGGTAGCAGAGGCAGGGGAACAAGAGTTTGTTAAGGTGTTCATGCTCAAACTACTTGGAGGAGGGCTCAGAAGCCTCCACCCCAGGAACACTGGGAGAGGAGGCAGGTTATTTCCTGCTATGCTGTGACTTTTGTATTGGACTTATCCCCCAAGATTATATAGAGCCTATTATTGGAGAAATTCAGCATGTGTATGTATATGCCCATATGTTTTAATTCTGTCATTAGCTTCCAGTTATGTTTTTGTACTTCAAAGTTTTAATATACTATACTTGGACCCAAGTCACTTTATGCAAAGGGTAAAATACATAAAAAATTACAAAAATAAACACATGTCTTCTTCAAGGTCAGTGTGTTAACTCAAACCACCATGTGTGGTTGCTCAGTCTTCCAAAATAGCCATAACTTGGGTCGCCTTTAAAGCATCCTCGTTTTTAAAAGGCATTTTTAAGTGCTCTGAGAGGAGCTCCCACTAGAGGGCACTCCAATCATTACAGTATCTGGCCAGAAGATGAAGCTTTCAGATACATTACACTTAACAATTCACAGAATTTTTTTTAATGAAAAAAGATTGGGACAGTTTCTCATGCTACATAACTTCATAAGCAGTTTCCAGCAGTAACTGAAAATGACTTCTGCTTCATATCTTTTTTCTACTTTTGCCTTTTGCAAAAAATCTCTTTTCCTTAGCTATAAAATGAAAATGATTCATCTCAATAAAGGAATACAGCTGTTGTGGGTGCTGCTGCTGCTCTATCCACCAACATAAATGTCCACCCTATCTCAGTGACATAAAGTCTTAAGATTTTTAAGCTGACTATCACTTTCTTTAATATTATGCAGTTAATTGCAGGTAACAAGTTGATCACTAAGTTTTCCTTTGCTATAGTCAGCCTCAGGCTCACAAAAAAACAGGTCCTAGCATATTCAAAATAACTCAGAATCTAAGTAGTTATAGTTCTTTTCTTTGACTCTAATCATTTATAGCTATTTCCTTTTCAGTTCTTTTCTTTGACTTTAATCGTTTACAACTATTTCCTTTTTTTTTCCCTCTCCCAGCTTGTTCAAAGCTTTCGCTTAAATAATCATAACTCACTTCTTGCTGCTTTCCCAGACTGTTAGATGGTTTTTACCTACGATGCTGAACTCAGTGGCTGAAGACATCCCTGACAAGAGCTGTGCAGTGTCCCTATTCTTTCCGCCCCTGGTTCACACTCCATCTGAGGCCTTTTCAGGGCCTGGCAGAGAAGCTAGCTGAATGAAAGACAGAACATCTACATATTCCATGTTCTTCAATTCTGCTACCTTTACATATTCATTTAAAATAACAATAATAATATATATATTTTTCTTTTCCAGCTGTACCTGTGGCATATGGAAGTTCCCAGTCCGGGGATAGAATCCGAGCTGCAGCTGTGATCTCCACCACAACTGTAGCAATGTCAGTCCTTAACCCACTGCACCAGGCAGGGATTGAACCTGTGCCACCTCAGAGACAATGCCAGATCCTTAACCCAGTGTACCACAGTGGGAACTCCAACAATAATAATTAATAATAGACAAGCAGATCACCCAGCTGAAGTCTTAGCTTTACTGGTGGGGAAAGGAGAGTGAACCCAAGCCGACCATGCTTATTCACGTGTTTGGCTCTATTTTCTTCCCCCAGGTTCTAGGCTGCCAGAACAGCCAGAATGGCAAATGCTAATCCCTTTACTGGTTTGTACCTGACTAATTAGTGCTTTTTGTTAATTCTAGGATCCAAAGAATTCTCTTATTTTTATGACTGCTTAACCACACATTAAAAAAACTACACTTTTTAGATTTTTATCCAGCTATTTCCTATTTGCTATAAGAGAGGTGGAGTGGTGACCACAGCACCAACTTGGGAGGGTCATTTCACTGGTATATGAGGAGTGATTCTCCCAAGACCATTTTATTTATTTTTTATTTTATTTTATTTTTGGCTGTGCCTGCAGGACATGGAAGTTCCCAGGTCAGGGATCAAACCTGTGTTACAGCAGTGAAAAGGCTGGATCCTTAACCTACTGTGCCACCAGGGAAGTCCCTAAGGCCATTTTAGTCCTTGGTATTTGGAAAATTTACAAGTTCCTGTAACAAAATAACTAAAATTCACCTGGAAAACATGAAGCATTTGTAACTTTCAGCTTTGGTGTAGTTCTTTAAAAGAAACCCATTAACTTGTAGTCTTATATACCCTGATCACTTTAGTTCTATTGTAATCCAAGAAGAACCTGGTGAACTCAACTTGCAGATAAGATTTAAAAAAATAAGAATACACTTATTAACCACCTATTATGTTCTCAAGCATTCTGCTATTAAAGGCTTTTAGAAAGCCTTAAAGGATTAGAAGGAATCTGTAAGCTTAATTTTGCCACTATTATACTGATTTTAAATAATAATGATGATGATGCGATAAAGGTGAATAGCATTTCCCGATAGTTCATCAGAAAGGGTATCTAGCTCAGAAAAGACTTTGAGAAGAACATATGAAAAGGAGGTTGATCAGATTTAAAAGAGGTAGAAGGGACAAGTTATAACATTCTCTTAAATTGCATAAATATATCAAGAAACAACTTCTAAAGAAGCAAGACGAGAGGAAAAGAGAAAATAGAGAAAATGTTGGATATGAATTCAAGAAACCTTGTCAAGATGTTAAAATCCAGGAATATCTTGATAAACGTACAATTTGTTTGTTCCCTATCTGGAACTTTCAAAAAGTAATGACTAAAATCTATTAGAATTCAGTTATTTTTTAATAAATCAACTAGATACAATTCTAAATTGGATCATATAAGAATGGAAGCTTTATTTTTCATGTGACACGTGTGGTCTGCTCCCCTTAAAGGAGCATTTATGTCACTGCTAAAAGAGACAAATTCTAAGACTCAAATTGTTAACAAGTGCAACTAAGAAACTACCAAATAGTTATTAAAGAGGTTATTTCTGAAAGTCTGTTTTACTGATTAGAGACATGCAGGACAAAGGTTTAAGGAAAGAATTTGTATGTGGGCATACAAGGTTGTGAATCACTGAGTTGTACTTGTTGGACAAAGGGTAAAGGGAAAATGGACAAATGAGTGAAATAAGTGACCTTTATAAGGCATGTCATGAGGACCAGCCCCTGAGTAACTGCTCCCATACTTACTTTCTCCACATGGCGATGAATGACTGTGTTGACACAAATCCTGTCCTCTCTCCCCCTGCGGCCCTGAACATGGGGGCTTTCCAATACAGAGGGCAGCCACAGACCTGCAAATAAAACACAAATGCAGTGTAAGCCAAGGGGCAGGGAAGGGCTGACGTGGCCAAGAAAGGGCCTTTGTGGCTTTTACCCTTCATGCCACACTGGACAGAAGGGCCCTTGAAAGAGCAAAACTGGGACAGAGGCAGAAATATCAGCTAGGGTAGATTCAGCGAGGCAGGGGAAACAAAATAAGAGAATGACATGTTTACCTAAGAAAATGAAAATCCATTTACCTTTTCTTTGAGTTCATTTATAGTCTTGTTTTTTTCCCCTATCATGACATTTAAAGCAACCACTCGTTTTGTTTTGTTTTTTAGGGCCACACCCACAGCATATGGAGGTTCTCAGGCTAGGGGTCGAATCAGAGCTACAGCTGCTGGCCTACACCACAGCCACAGCAACACGGGATCTGAGCCACATCTGCGACCTACACCACAGCTCATGGCAATGCCAGATCCTTAACCCACTGAGCGAGGCCAGGGTTCGAACCCTCAACCTCATGTTTACTAGCTGGGTTTGTTAACCACTGCACCACGACAGGAACTCCCAAGAAAGATTATTCTTATACTCTTATAAGAGTTCTTGCCAAAATTACTGTTTTTCTTCCTAGACAGAAAATGTTTCCTTCTAAGTAATAATAATATCTAAATATTAGCAGAAAAATTATCTCCAAAATGTTCTCAACTTTGTATATACACATAAAATACATTCCAAAATCTGACTCTTCAAAGAGTCATATCTTGTTATTGGATAAAAATATTCTTGGAGTTCCCTCGTGGTGCAGTGGGTTAAGAATCTGACTACAGTGGCTTTGGTCACTGCAGAGATGTGGGTTCGATTCCCAGCTTGGTGCAGTAGGTTAAGGATCTGGTATTGCCACAGCTGTATAAGTAGCAGTTGTGGTTCAGATTCAGTCCCTGGCCCAGGTACACCCATATGCCAAGGGTGTGGCAATAACAAAAGATATTCTTATTATTCATATTAGATGGGGGTCTGTTGAGTCTTATTCTACAAAGGGAAGTTCCTCTGGTGGTGAACTAAATGTGAATCCACATTAGGTTCAGATGAAGCTGCTCCTCGTGTTGCCTTGGTGCATGGGGGTCCCCACAGAAGCCTGAATAGTACTTTGTCTGAAATTAGTTATTCTGAGAGAATGCCAGAGGCTGCCAGGTTCATGTCAGAGAGGAGGATACAGATGGCGAGGTTCAAACCAAGGGAGGGAAGTACAGGGCAGAAATAAGAGACTGCTCCTGCCAGAGCCACTAAAGCATGTTCTGCAAGCAGGGTGGAATTTAAGATTTCTTAAGTCCAGAGGTCAAATACCTCCACTGAGGTCAAGAATGAGGGAAAGGTGTTGCTTAGCAACCAAATGGATTTTGTTTATTGTGTAAATTATGATTGCCAAGGTACAAAGCTCACAATTAATATACTTTGGGTGGTAACTGTCAAATCCATTTTCCCCAATCCCAATCTTTCCTTCCATGTAGAATGGGGGTTTGCCAAGAAAAGGCTATTGGCAACTGCTGGGAAAGTTGAAAGAAGAGTCTGTATTATGGAGGTGGGGGTAGAGAGCTACAAACAAAGAGAGAAAACACAGGGAGAGATGGGAACTGGCTTGTCAAAGTGTTGAAGCTCCCACCATTAGAGTTACTACGGAGTTTTCAGAAGTGGAAGGGATCAGGAATCTTCTCGCTCAACCCTAGGAAGTGGTCACCAGCTTAGCTGCAAAACTTGCAGGGACTGTGCACTTAACCACCTCCCATGAGGCTTCACCCACTATTAAACAACTTTCAATTCCTTGGATTATGGTCTTTAATCCAGAAGACTCCTGTTAAAATGTGTGCGTGCCAGCTCCTAAAGAGTAGCAAATCACTGGGATTAACGTTTACAAATTTAGGAATTCCCCTTGTGGCTGAGCAGAAATGAATCCCACCACTATCCATGAGGATGCTGGTTCGATCCCTGGCCCCACTTAGAAGGTTAAGGATTTGGCGTTGCTGTGAGCTGTGGTATAGATCACAGACGTGACTTGGATCTGGTGTTGCTATGGCTGTGGTGTAGGCTGGCAGCTGTAGTTCCAATTAGACCCCTAGCCTGGAAACTTCCATATGCCACAGGTGAGGCTCTAAAAAAAAAAAATTACAAATTTATTATGACCCAAAGGCAAAATCATAAGAGATAAGGTATAGAACAGGTATGTCTTGAACTAGATGGTTAATAGCCGACCTCTTTTTTTTAAAGTGGGGCACCCTGCGTGGCCAAGAATTGGGCAGCCTGAAGGTATCAGGTTCTTGGAGAAAATGCTAAAGGAAAAAACAGGGAGAGCAGTGGATGGCAAGGGCTGCAGATATATTTTGACCATTTAAAAAAAATTATGGCTGGCTTGTATCTGCTTAAAAACAAAGAATTAAGGTAAAGAAGAGTCAGGTAGTTCCCATTGTGGCTCAGCGGAAACAAATCTGACTAGCATCCATGAGGACGAAGGTTCAATGCCTGGCCTTATTCAGTGGGTTAAGGATCCAGCGTTGCCATGAGCTGTGGTGTAGGCTGCAGATGCGGCGTGGATCTGGCATGCTGTGGCTGTGGTGTAGGTCAGCAGCTACAGCTCCGATTCGAACCCTAGCCTGGGAACCTTTGTATGCTATGTGTGTGGCCCTGAAAAGATTAAAAAAAAAAAAAAAAAAAAGGGAGTTCCCATCGTTGTGCAGTGGTTAACATATCCGACTAGGAACCATGAGGTTGCGGGTTCAGTCCCTGCCCTTGCTCAGTGGGTTAAGGATCCGGCGTTGCCGTGAGCTGTGGTGTAGGTTGCAGACGCGGCTCGGATCCCGCGTTGCTGTGGCTCTGGCGTAGGCCGGTGGCTACAGCTCTGATTCGACCCCTAGCCTGGGAACCTCCATATGCCACGGAAGAGGCCCAAAGAAATAGCAAAAAGACAAAAAAAAAAAAAAAAAAAAACGGTAAAGGGAGTCAGGAGATTAATAAGAACTCCCCTAAAAAAGTAAATGATATTAATCTGAGGGCAACAGAACAGAGGGTTTTATAACAAAAGAAAGAACAAGCATGTGTCAAGACTTTTAACAAAGGAAAAGAATAGATGACAAATGAGGAGGTACCCGACGTGCTGAAAGTGGGTTTAGGAAACTTAGAGGAGGAGGCAAGAGTCAAAGTACGGCAGTTAAAGTTTCTGGAGCAAAGAAGACTTGATTAACACCTATAATCTGACCTAGCAAAGAACTTGAAAGCAAGCTTGTCTATGATACACAGGAAAAGACGACTGTCCATTATTTGTAATGTTCTTTATCATTTTAAAATATCTCATCACGTTTGTTATTTTATTTGGTCCTGATCTGATTCCATTTAAAAGAAGGCAGGTATTTTTATCCCATTCTGCAGATGAAGAAATAAAGGTACAGAGAGGCTATTTTATATGCCACAAGCACGATGGGTCAAGATGGTGCAATGTCAGTCAATGAGAGGTGCTGAGGGGCTTTGGATGGTTCAGAAGACAGTTTCATTCTTTTCCCTTCACTTTCTGTTAGAGGCTAAAACTCAGTGGTGACAGATACTTTCTTGCTGTTCCTCGATTTCTGTTCCTATGCTGCTTCTGTCCCTCTTAGATTCATTCTCCACTCATTTCTTTTCCATCACACTTAAGACTGTGGAAAAAAGTATAAATTACATACTGAGAATTTAATCAGAAATGGGCATTAATCTCTCCAAGGCTATTTGAGGTTGAAGATGAATGAGATAAACTTCAACGGATGCAGATTTCATAAACATGGAGTTTGCTTTGCACTTAAAAAACAGATCCCAGTCTCTACAACTACATTTTGGCATCACTTAGTCTGCACACTCAGGCTGGCCTTCCCAATAGCTTTCCTAACTACAAGAATCCATAAAAACGTTCCTCATTGCTCTGACCACCTCCTCCCTGGCTGTCCCTTGGAGGTTATCTTCTCCTTTTCTTGTAGCCAGCCTGCCATGAGAACACAAGCACTTGAGGGCGAGTGCTGCAGACACAGAGTCATCACCTGCAGAGGGGTGAGGACCCATCTGCAGAGCAAAGAATGGAAGTAAGGCTGGTTTAGTGAGTAAGCACTTATTGCATGGGATAAGCTAAATAGAAGACATGATTGAATGAAATTTTTTAAATAAATGATTTTAAGAATTAAGAGGCAAAATCCAATAACATGAGATGATACCGTAATTGAAAATAATACAAACCCCATACACTCATGATATCTTCTGAGGTTGTTATTCACACAATTTTTAAAGGTATGAGCAGTTCACCTTGAGCTGACAATTTAAGTCTAGAAGCAATGGAGTTCCCGTCATGGCTCAGTGGAAACGAATCTGACTAGTTTCCTGAGAGTACAGGTTCGATCCCTGGCCTCGCTCACTGGGTTAAGGATCGGTATTGCCATGAGTTGCAGTGTACGTCGCAGACATGGCTTAGATCCTGTGTGGCTGTGGCTGTGGCATAGGCCGACAGCTGCAGCTCCAATTAGACCCCTAGCCTGGAACTTCCATGTGCTGTGGGTGCGGCGCTAAAAAAAAAAAAAAAAAAGGTTTAAGTCTAGGAGCAATGAACATAAATGCTTGGCACCCTTGAATGTGAATTTAGGGCTACAGTTCAAACAAGTTAATCAAGACATGTATGTGTACACTGGCCAATGTGCCACATGATGATTTGGTATAAACAGTAAATTGTCATGTAAATGAATGACTGTTACTATGGCTAACCAAAATAGTTTTCATGTTGTCAGCTTCAATACTGGCAGTTTTTCCTGATGCCACCTACAGACTGATTCTCACTGTCTGCAAATAGGAAAGTCCTTATTTGCTCTGACTCCCTAGCAGGCAATCCCCTTCCCTGACTTGACAACACTCTTGCCTGCACTTTCTGTGACCCTGGGAAGGACTTGCTCTCTGCTCTCTCTCACTGTTGGTTCACTATGAAGTATTAGTGGGCCAATGAACCACAGAGCAGGGCAGGGAGGCAGAAAGGGTCCTCAGTCAGGGGCTGGGAAAGGAAAGAGGAGGAAAGTGGACCCAGAGACCTTCAAGACAGCAGGCTGCAGGTCTCTAATCCTTGGATTGGCTCTCCAGGATTGGGAGCCCAGCAGAGTCCCAGCGAACCACCACGCCCCTCGATCTGCGCTGTTTCTCCTTGCTCTGCCTGCCCGAAGCAGTCTGTGAAACCTCCCGTCTCTCTCACACAAGTTGTGCTACCATGTTAGATAGACCCCATTTGGCATTTATGTGATTAACATGTTACCTCCAAATACAGACTTCATTCATCCTCACTAAATTCTCTCTTTTGGATTTAGATTCATCACTCCAGCCCGTTCAGATAATTTGCCACCTTGATTCATAAAATAGCCATCTCTCAAAGCTTTGGGTAAGAAAATGCCAATGCCCTGAAAGAACTTATCACGTACTTGGGTGGCTATAGCTTGGAAATGAGCTGATGGTATGTCAGCATACGTTCAAGGGAGATAACGATGTAGGAACAGCATGACGCAGGAGTCAGAGGACGTGTCTCCTGACATGGACAAACTCTGTGACTTCACGTATGTGTTTGTGGGATTTCAGTTTCCTCATGTGTACAACAGAGTGGAAACAGGTGAGCTCTTATTTCAGGAATGAAACTGTTTTTCACTAGAAACATCTAAGGGGTCAATAAGTAAGTTCTAAGATGTGGGGGTGTGAAGAAAAAAAGAATTAAAAAAAGAATTCTTTCATTTCCCCTAGAATCACTCTGGTTACAAATCATTCAACACAAGTAACAAATGTTCTGAGGTTGGAAGTAGGAAAGAGGACAGGGCATGACTAGGCAGGGACATGATAGAAGCTGGGCTTTGAAGATGGGTGGCATGGGGGTGCAGAGTGGAAGACCATTTTGGAGAGGACAGCCATGAGAGCCCACATGCAGAGGTGAGCCAATGGGAGGGCCAGGTGGGGGTCAGGCTCAGGCAAGGAACAATAGTTTGGGCTTTACCCTCCAAAGCAGTAGTTTTCAATTTTTTTTTCCCTTCTCTTTTCTGGCTGCCCTGAGGCATATGGGGTTCCCAGACCAGGGATCAGATCTGAGCTGCAGCTGCCTGTGGCAACGCCAGATCTTTAACCCACTGTGTGTGCCATGCTGGGTATCAAACCTGCGATCCAGTGCTCCACAGATGCTGCTGATCCCATTTTATCACAGCAGGAACTCCTGTTTTCAAAATTTTGGATGTTATTCTTGAAAGCCAAGGAACCGTTCCCAGTGGAAGAGTACATGGGGTCTTTGGAACTTCCACTTGGTGTCTACTCATCCACATGCAGTCCTTATTAAACCCTTCTGTCTCTTGCAGCACAGCTTGAGACCACTACCAAATCCTGAGGTATTATCTGACTCTTCAACATTCGTGCATGATAAAAATAAAACCCAAACAAAACAAAGCACTCCTACTGATAGTAGGAATCCTTGAATATTGCTGAACTGGGGAATGACATGATCAAAGATAAACTGATGGTTATGCTCAGTATTAACTGTTCTAGGAGGAGGCTGGTGGCATACAATCCAGTACTGAAGATGTTACAGTAGGCCTAGCATTAGGGGTTACAATACTAGATTAGAAGCGGTTGGATATATATTGGAAAGTATCAAAGACTTGCTTCCTAGTGGCAAATCCATTTATTTCTGAGAAGAATTACAGTGTTCAGCTGCCCTAATGGTTCGTTGCTTGGCTTCAGGGAAACGAGTTATGATCAATGAACGAGAACAAAAAAGAGATTTGTATTCAATACAAGGGAAATTTTTCTAACAAGTAAGACTACTTAATGATGGAACAGGTTGCTTGGCAAGGTAGTGAGTTTCCTGTTACGGAAAGCATTCAAGCAGATAATGAATTTATATGTCAGTGATGTCATGACTGAAGTTCCTAAATCAAATGGAAGGTCGGTCTGGGAGACCGATAAGGTTTATTTATTTATTTTTCAAACTCAAGAGTTTCATGGAGAGGAACCACAGTTAATATATAAGTATCAAATAAATCTTTTCAAAATGGAAAAAAAAAAACCTGTGCATGCTTAAAACCACAGAGTAAGGAAGGACACTGGGATTGCTAGAGAAAGGGAGATCATATGTCATTTAGTAATTATATTACCTTTGCAATTTTTCCCATTTCAAAAATGTCTGCTTTCTGATCTTCAATCTCCATGAAAGCAGATTCAATTCTGCTTAGAGTCTGTTCGTGATTACTGCAGGCATCAGGGAGTCCTTCAGGAAAGTAGAACCGTGGAATGTTTATGGATAATGCTGCATTCACAACATTATTCACATGAGGAACAGGGGAGAGAGGTCGAGGACTACTTGGAAAGGTGGCTGGAGGTGGAAGTGGTGTTCCAGGTTTCTTTTCTGGCTTATTCTGAATCTGGAAGGAAAATATGAGTATGAGACACAAAAATTCTAAACAGTATATATTTCTTGAAAGCCCTCACCAGTAATAGGAAGTTGGGTTTAAATACAAGAAACTGCAATTTGAAGGAGTGCAGATCAAGAGCTTCCTCTACTCTAGAGGGGGGTAAGCATGCTCTGAGGGAATGCTTATCTACACCAAAAATAAATCAGTACATTAATTATCTGTCAATACTTGAGTTTACATAGGTTTGTGCTTAGAAAATCCTACAGTACATTTTTCCACTGTTATATGTCAGGCATTTAAGAGCACTATCAGTTGACATATTAAATATCTCAAGGTGAATTCTCGGTCTGTTGGAAACAGATCAGTAAATTCTTCTTGAAGACTGTTCTTGGTCTTTCTGTGTGTTTCTTACCACTCCTTCAATAGACAGGTAGAGTTAGTTCTTTTTAAATATGTATATCTAAAATGTATTGTGTGTGTGGGAATTGTCCTTCTACCTTCTTCCTTATGTTGACCTTATCTAGGCAGAATCACTGCCCAGCCCCTGATGCAGAAAAAAGTCTTTGTTAAGAAAATTAAAGCATTTTAGTTTTGAAATGTCTACAGGCTGATTTACCTGCCCCTAGGGGCATGCCATTTTTTCTGAGATACACCTATCTCTCATTTTTGGTACACTCTAGTAGGGAAGGATCACGGTCATTAATTTCATCATGGCCAGACTTTCTTTACAGTTTATTAATTCATTAATAGTTTATATCATTCCTTTCTCCAAAAAGGATTTGATGTGGTGTACCATAAAGAGGCATAAGAAAGGACAGGACAAAAAGGTGGAGGCAATAGTGAGATTAAAATTATTCGTGATTTAGGGAAAGGTGAGGGTACGTACACTAACACTCAGGTAGAAGTTTATTTTACCAGTGGAGACTAAACTTAGTTCTGAGATTCCTAGCAGAAAAAGCAAAAAAACATTCCATTAAGATTTTCTGAGTTTTAATTTCTACTCTTTTTTTTTTGTCTTTTTGCTATTTTTTTGGGCTGCTCCTGCAGCATATGGAGGTTCCCAGGCTAGGGGTCGAATCGGAGCCGCAGCCACCGGCCTACGCCAGAGCCACAGCAACGCGGGATCCGAGCCGCATCTGCAACCTACACCACAGCTCACGGCAACGCCGGATTGTTAACCCACTGAGCAAGGGCAGGGACCAAACCCGCAACCTCATGGTTCCTAGTCGGATTCGTTAACCACTGTGCCACGACGGGAACTCCTAATTTCTACTCTTAATTTTGACCAAATTATCTATCAAGCCTCACAGCATGGCACTGTTAGATGCCACATAAGGTATGAAAGATGGACATAACTGTTGACTAGTTGATTTTATTTTAAATTCACTATGAAAACAAAATATTATTTATTTTAAATTCACTGTGAACACAAAATATTCTTCTTCCTTAAGTTATCCTAATACTGTTCCTAAAGTTTTAGCAATGATTTGTCAGTAAGAAGTGGATCTGAATATCATATTTCCTTTTGACATGTGGACTTAAAGCATGATCTTTCAATTCAGGGTAAAAAATCTTAGCTACTTTGAAAAGCATGAGTATTATAGGAAGATAGGCTTCATTCACATAAATATGTAACAAATATGGTTTAATGTCCTACTTTTTTTTTTTTTTTGTCTTTTTGCTATTTTTTTGGGGCTGCTCCCGCAGCATATGGAGGTTCCCAGGCTAGGGGTCGAATCAGAGCTGTAGCCACGAGCCTACGCCAGAGCCACAGCAACACGGGATCCGAGCCGCATCTGCAACCTACACCACAGCTCACGGCAACGCCGGATCCTTAACCCACTGAGCAAGGGCAGAGACCAAACCCGCAACCTCATGGTTCCTAGTCGGATTCGCTAACCACTGCGCCACGACGGGAACTCCAATGTCCTACTTTTGTTAAACATGGCCCACTTCTCATGTTAATACCTGACATTAATACACAGTGGATTTTGGTCATATGTGAATACTACTGGGGTTATGAAGGCAGTTGGTCACACCAAGCCTTTGCTGTAGTATCAGAATGTCACCCATATAAAGCAACAATCAAGGCAGAAATGGCAGAGGGAAGTGATGCCAATGACGTATGAAAAACTTAACAGAAAACAGTGATGACTTACTAGCTCTGTGTCCTCCAGAAAGTTACTTAACCTTTCAGAATTTCAGTAATGTAACAGATTATAACCCCTACTTCTTAGAAGGTAATTATGAGGATTAAAGGAAATTACAAGATGTAACATAGGTAAAAGGTTCAAACCATGCTAGGTAGATTATGTCTTTATTTAATGAAATGAAATGTCATTTCATTAAATAAAGGCCAAAGGATGGGGTGCTCAAAAGATTAAATATAACTTGGCATGGTCCTTCAGATTCAGTAATAAATAAAATAAACATTTACATTTGTAAAGTAATTTGAAGTTTACAAACTACTTTTTTTTTTTTTTTGTCTTTTAGGGCCGCACTTGAAGCATATGGAAGTTCCCAGGCTAGAGGTCCAACTGGAGCTACATCTGCCGGTCTATACCACAGACACAGCAACGCCAGATCCAAGCCACATCTGCAACCTACATCACAGCTCATGGCAATGTTGAATCCTTAACCAACTAAGCAAGGCCAGGGATTGAACCTGTATCCTCATGGATACCAGTCAGATTCATTTCTGCTGAGCCTTGATGGGAACTCCTACAAACTACTTCTGATTTAACAAATTGATAACCTAAATAAACATTTCTCTCTGCCTTAATGGTAAATCTGCAAATATATACTACACAGTCAAAAGCAGTAGAAACTTCTTAAATTTCTAAAATAAGGCACATAATTCTTCATGGGCTTTACTTAGGTTATTTGTATTAGTGTCATTTCTTAGTATTCTATGTTGAGATTTGTGAGACTACAAGTATTATAATTATCAAAATTCTTTTGTTTCCCCAAAATGTTTCCCATGGTGTAACATCCAGGGCAGTTATAACCATAGAATTAAGACCACTGGTGCCAGTAGGGATGAAACTCAATAGTCTAGTGAACACTAGCTACTGGGGAAGGTTTAGAGCAAAGCCTTCAGTGTTAACTCTACACTTTTGCTTTGACAGAAATAAGTGACATTCAGAACAAACCTTGGCTATTCTGTCAAAGTTTTAATTCAAATGGGAAAATATTCGATTATACAATAGTCTGTTCTGCTTTCTTCAGTGTGCGTCTTAACATGGAGCAGTTTACTAACTGGCAAGTATTCATTAACTCATTGTTTAATTCCATATTTAAAAGGAAAATAAAAATAATACATTCATTTTGAACTTCCCAGTGTATCACTTTATTTTCCATTCAGTTCAATAGAAGACAAACAGTTTAAACCTTAAAGTAGTTAAATAAAACTGACCCTTTACAAACATTACAGAATAAAACACAGTAACGTAAAATTTGTCAGATTTATCAGCAAGTTTTAGCAACTGCTCACTTTGAATAAAACTATATCTTTCAAATCTAGGAACAGCATTAAAAGAGAATTAGCTGGGTAGAGTATCTCAATTCTTCATTATAATCTTTCCCTATAAAGACAGTATCATTTAGATATTCATTTTGTATAGTACCCTTATGCTATTAAGTTACTGTAGCATTTCCAATATTTGACAATTTTTTGCCTATTTTTAAAAAAGCAATTACATATGGTTCACTCAAGTATCTGAAATTATTCTAGGTCAGAATAACTACAAAGCTATGGTTTCTTGCTAGATTCTAGATGTCCATCATTGATACAGCCCTTGATTTGTATCTTATTCTATGTTAGGCATCTTGTTTGATGAAACACTGGCCATATGGTTGTAAGCAAGTAAGCATGGTCCCTGAAAGTAGCCTCTGCAGGCAGAAATGTCTCAGTCTTATAGCTGAGGGAAGACATTGTTTCACAACCAGAAGTAACTGCCATCCTTCGTTACCTACACACAGCATACCACACACATACAACTGCCTATGAGTAAAAATCTTTCAAAAAAAAAAGACCATCAGTATCAATATTCTTTTTAAATAGATTAATTACAGATGTATGTATGTTAATGCAAATTTAGTCTATTGATTCAAAGTGCAAAACAAGGCTTTTAACACAGAAGTTCTAGTTCTCAAAAATATTTCTATGAAAAATGATAAACTGTAAAATATTTAAGTTGTATTTATTGTTTCTAATACTGCATTTCCTCTCTACAACAGAAAAATGTGAGTACTGTGCTTTAGGTCCAGAAGGTCTATTTTTAAACCTGTTGGAATCTCTCTACAAATAGCTTTCTGGAAATAGCTGAATAGAGGACACAGATTAATTCCTTGATCTAATATCAAGTGAGCTGTAAAATTATTTGTAAGTTAGTTCACTGGGTGGTTTTATTAGTAATAAAAATATTTTAAAAGAAAACACCCAAGTTTCAAACCTGTGCCTGCTGAAATGACTTCAGCCGCTTCTTAAACCGTGACGGGAGAACAAAATCACAGCCCCTTGCCAGGAAAGCTAACTCTCCCCTTAAATCCGGGTCCCTTCGTAGAGAGGTTTCCTTGATCATCATCTTTGAAAAGTGGATGTTTACTTAGCAACTGTCCAGCACACTTCTGAAGATGGTCAGATTTAGTAAGTTGTCAATCTTGTCAGGCAGAAAGGTATTTTTTTCTTCTTATCTCCCAAAGAAATTAAGTTCAAGCATTGTGCTCTCCCAGCCTCCAGGGACCACAATCCATGCTTGTACTGACATGCAGCTGGTTCCCAAATACAGCCTCTGGCTTCCAAGACCTGCTCATAATTTTCAAGTAAGAAACACTGGCTGCAATGGGCCTGTTGCTCCTCGTAGGTAGTTTTATGTCAAACTGACCTGCCCATGTGGAGAATACACAGCCTTCTGGGAAAGGAAGCACCCACTACTCTGAGCACCAAAGTTAGAAACATTACAGCTGGACCTAAACATAGTGACTTCTCAGATAATGCTAACTTCTTCAACTTGGAGTATGTGAGGTGTCAGTCCATACAAAACAGTTTCTCTTCAAGCCAGAAGAGAGAGAACATGTGGAGTGTTTTTGATTTTGCTACTTAATATTTTATTAAAAAGGAGTGTGCTGCATTTCAAATTTGAAACTACCATTTTAAAAAGAGGGTTATTTTGTTTGTTTGTTTTTTAATTCTTATTTGAATAGAAGCAAATATCCAAAACCACTAGATATATCCAAAATACAGAGAAAAACACTTTTATCTTCAAATGGTAACATACAAAGAGACATATTAGTCTCAAATCTAAAAATAATTTTTTTTTTTTTTTGCAGAAGACTATCTTAGTGATCTTTTTTTTTTTTTTTTTTTGAAGTGATTCTGAATCTGGATACATTTGAAAATTTATCCAAAGAATGGGTTAAGAAAGTATAGAGACAGAATGCCCAAAGAAAGCAGCTTTAGATACATGGAAGTGAAGGAAATTTTGCTATAAGAAAGGTACAAAAGATCATTAAGTAGCAATGACATAATACACCGTGAATCTGTGAGACTTGTTTTTCTTAAGCAGCTTTCAAGAAACCTCAGATTTAAAATGTATTTTATTATTTTATCACATATAAAACATCAGTCTCAGTTATTTACAAGTGAATCTTCAAGTATTCTCTCATGTTTACCATTTAGACTTCATATTTACTTTTAATCAACCATATTATTCAATCAGTATTTTCTACTCTTAAAAAATATACATCAAGTATTAGCAAATAAACCCCAAACCAAAAAGAGCTTATGACTTTCTTCTGCTGAATCTTTGTCTAATTTAGAGGGAATTAAATTCTTTGGTTTTCCACTGTTTCCTACAACTTCAGTTTTTTTCTTGATTTTGAGACATTTTAACAACACTTTATAATGTGTATACTGGGCCTATACATCTAAACCTGCAGTTTTTAAATTTCTCTTTAGGTAGAATTCTCCGCTCCTTTAAAATCTTACCTGAAAGCTTTCGATACACTAGGACTTAAGTATATATTAGGATTTAAATATTTATACATATACTAGGATTTAAAGAGGATTTCACTGAAACCACTGGCCTGATGCTCAACCTGGGCCTTTCCTTCTTTTCCCCAAATTTCCTCTCACATGGCTTAGATGTTAACTGAGCTAGGTGGCTTCTCCTACATTCTTGCCTCTAACATTCTAATTCCTCTGTTGATATTTACCTCCAAATTAACACATCAAAAAATTTTCCAGGAATGTAATTAGGACTTTAGATTTGTGATTTAATGCTCTTTCAATTAAGCCACACTTTAAGTTGTATTCCTCTCCTTCCCAACATCAACCCGTGGCTTCAGGGGGCTGACTTTTCATCCCCTTTCTGTGAATGCTTCCTCTCCTCAAATTATACACCCTTTACCACCCTTCAAAATCCAACTTGAATTTTACCTATTTCATAAAAGAGTCTATGAAATACTGTCGAGTCTCTCTAATGACTTCCATTTGTTCTCTGGATTAGCAATGCACACTGACTCATGGCTAACAGTTTAGTTTCTCTTATGCTCTCGTATTTCTTATCTCAGTAGTTCAGTTTTATGCTTAATAAAAGTGGTTGTACTTGTCCACACCTGTTTATACTGGTTGTATTTTTACAGTAAGTATTCAATTCAATTACATAATCTAATGAAATGTAAGTGTGGGAAAAGAGATCTGATGTTTCTAATTGGAGAAAAAAAAAAATCCTAAGTTGAATGTTTTACAAAAACTCTGTAGAGGCAAAATACTACTAATTTTTTTTTTTTTTTTGCTGTGAAATTTATCATGAGATAGAAGGGAAAAGTTATTAAAACCTAGAAGGTATCTACACTCAAGGTATGCTTGATTACTGACTTAAGTTCCTTCTCCACTTTAATGAAACCGAAACTAGAAATCAGTTAAAAGTACTGAGTGTGATTTATCAAAGAATGATGTCATGAATCTTCAGTTGTCAGTAATGACACCTGTTCACAAAGAAAAGGCTTTGGACCTATAATAAAAGATCTGAATATATTATTTCAAGTTGAATAAAATGTTTAATACACACAGAGTTTATGATTCCCTACTGAGTAACCATCCCTCCCAATCACTGTCAGGTAAAAGGGCTTCTACTGCAATATTTTATCATCTGACAATATTTTCCAATAGTGTCTAAACTCTTGAGGGTAGGGTTAATTTTAAAGTCATTCAATCACTCAAGAAATATTTTTATGACTACTTATTATGTGCAGCTACTTTGCTGAGTGCTGAGGATATGAAGATGATAAAGAAGTGATCCCCTCTTTTCCTCACTGCACCTAGTACAATGTTGGTTTGGGGCAAAGTACAACAAATACTCTCATTTCGTTTACTTTCCAAAAATCTCTGGAGTTTCAAAATCAGAACAGTGGTTAAAAGCCTGGCCCATTACCCTCTTAAGCAAGGAGAAAACATCTTGCCATGTTTTTTCTTGATGAAATAAGCTCTAAGTTTTTATTTATCTAACTGCTTTCCAAAAAATTCAGAGGGAAGGCCAGGTCCCCTAAAGGGGGTTAGAAAAGAATTGGTCTGTGGCAATGAATTACCGATAGAGACAAACTATCATGACGTTTATTTGCTTTTTACTTATTTACTTGTATTTGTATGGAAGTATATACCTGCGTGGTTTTAGAAAGAATCTGAAAATATGAGTTAGTTTCAAGGGAACAGAGCAGCAAAGAACATGGTTTTTAGAATGACCTCATCTTTACCAGAAAAAGATCAAACAAAAGGAATTTTGCGATTGATGCAAACATGGCCTCTGATCTACTCACTTCTCTCTCTACTTTGATCACAGAGAAAGCACTACAACACATGTGTCTGTGTGCACAAAGGGAAGAGCTGTTTCTAGGTGAGAGGTGTCTCCTAGAGGGACTAAACAGAATGAGGAATAAGAGAAAGCTATAAACATACAGTTTATAAATTAAATTTAGAAAGATGGAAAGTTGGGTAGTTATAATGGAAAGAGTCAATTGTAAGGGTCTTCCCAATGTCCTTCTGGAATAAACCATGAGATATTTTTTCCTGCCCTCTGTAGCATACATGAAGCCATCTTAATAAAATAGCTAGCCAACAGTAGATGTTTCCTACACAGAAACTTGCAACTCTTCTTGGCCTGCAAATCACTCATGTACACATACTGTCTAAAGACACAGGTTGTCTTGTCTAGACCATAGGCTCACCCTGGTCTTCAGGGCAACTGTTTTAAGAGAGTTTGACTAGAGGTTGAAAAGGACCAGCGCTTTCTTGTGGGATATATCAGTTGCTACCTCAAGATCCAGCTCTCTTGTGGGATATATCAGTTGCTACCTCGACTGTCATTCCTTTCCTCTCTTACCATTGCATATATGTTTCCCCAGAGTAAGCATGCTTAAGCAAGGAGGAACCAGCTGTGGGGTGGATTCCTAGGTTACAGAGTTTTACCAGGTTCCCTGGCAGGGATACATAGAAGTGGGGTTGGCCCCTTTGCAATGACCCTAAAAATGAAAGAATCTTTTTTAGTATAGCCTTCACTATATCAAGCAAGAAAAGATATCATCCCTTATCACGTCCTTAAATGACCTTTAGAACTGAGGCATCCAGAAAGAGCCTGTACTCTGAAGGAGGGTGAGACTGGGAAGGAGATAGAAAAGATGAAATTGTATGACACCTAACATTATATTTTTGTAGAATTCACTCTTTGAGTTTTAGTTTGAAACTCAGGATGGATTTACTAGAACTCTCATAACTCCCTGCCCTCCCTCATTTGATAATGAAGAGAATGGGGGTATACAATGTTAATTTTCTCTCTCCAGAAAAAATCAGCTCTATAGGATTTTTTCAGAAACAATGGGTTGATTACACAGGATAAAGAAAATCCAGAAAATTTCCTGAAGACATGAATCACTTATTTTGACTTGTATAAAACTGCTAAACAGTGTTGTATATGCAATGTACCAGGCCAAAATAAGTATAGCCTTCATTTTATAAACCAGCATGTAAAGTCATATCAGCCTCAGATGAAGTGGGCTCTGGAGACTGAGATGATAGCATCAATCAAGGCTCAGAGTTAAGAAGACCTGTTGGCATAAACAAGGCAGCAAAATTGTGAACATCTGAGTGACAGAAAGGCATAGCACAGCAAGACTGGGAAATCGGCTCAGCTGTGAGGACCCATGTTGAGGTGAGTGTCAGAATCAGAAGGAGAGTCACTATGAAGTGACATCAAAAGATTTTGCTCATAAGATGCTACAGGGAAAAAAAAAAGTTACATATTAAACAGGAAGTTTTGCTCTATCAATAGGGTACTTCTGATTTTAAAAAGGAGCTGGCTGTTTTGAAAAACTAAAAAATGCTAAATCGAAGGCCTTTTTCTGTCTACACAAAAGCTTGTACACGAGTGTTCACAGCAGTGTTATTCATAGCAGCCAAAAAGTGGAAACAACCCAAATGTCTATCAGTGGATTAATGGATAAACAGAATGTGGTATAGTCATACAATGGAATAGTATTTAACCATAAAAAGAATGAAGTACTGATGCATGCTACGTGATAAAACTTGAAAACATTACGCTAAGTGAAAGAAGCCAGACATAAAAGACCATATATTGCATGATTCCATTTACAGGAAATGTTCAGAATGGGCAAATCCATGGTGACAGAAAGATTAGTGATTTTCAGAGGCTGGAGGGAGTGACTGCTAACGAATATACATTTTTTTTTGTGGAGTGATAAAAACGTCGTGGAATTAGTGCTAAGTGCTGTATAATCTTGTTGAATGTATTAAAACCTACTGAATTATGCACTTTATTTTTTCTGTGATTTTATTTTTATATGTATCTTACTGATGTAGGAACAAAGTGATATAATGAACTACAGGGCATACTTTTATATCACAATGTTAAAAAAGCCTTTCTTGGTTGTAACTGGCAGAGCAGTTAAAAAAGGTAATTAGGAGTTTCCATTGTGGTTCAGTGGTAATGAACTGGCTAGTATCCATGAGGACATGGGTTCAATCTCTGGCCTTGCTCTGTGCGTTAAGGACCCAGAATTGCTGTGGCTGTGGTGTAGGCCTGCAGCTGCAGCTGTGATTCAACTCCTAGCGTGGGAACTTCCATATGCCATGGGTGTGGCTCTAAAATGACACCCCCCCCAAAAAAAAAGGTTAATTATACCTTGCAATCATAGACTTTGTTTAAAATGTCATTGTAAATAAGTTTTAATAGAGGAAATTAATTATAAGCTAATTAATTACTCTTAATCCTAAATTTTTATATCCTTTTCCTCTGTACTCTAATTTGGATTTTTCTCATTGTTTAATTAACAGCTTGTTTTATTATTAACGTTATTTTACCCTTAAGTAATGAAACAATGGGGTGGGGGAAGGATGCTGGGTGGTAATGGTGGTGATGAACGATGCTTCCTTTGCTCCTCTAGCCTTAACTACATTTTTGACAGCAAAATAGGAGGAGATCTAATAAGCAATTTTGTGTCTTGCTTCAACTGCCTCCAAATGATGGGAACACATTCCATGATCCATAAGGGAAAGAACCCACAAATCCAATATTTTTATCTCTCATTGTTCTAAGGCTTGGGTGTAGATGGTTTTATAGTATCTGGGAGGAGAGATAATTAAGAGCCTAACATTATTACATATTATATATAATTCTTGGATCTTTAGAATTTCTAGAGTTCTGTACTTCTTAGTCTCCCTTCTTCCTTCAGGAAATCCCTCAAGTAGATATTGCTCATTGTAGAGCATAAGAATGAATTTATTTTTGGCCTATATATGTTAGTCAACTCAGCTTAGAACAGAGGGTTTCCAATCCACCAACATTGTCATGTTGAATGTCAATGAACCCACAGGGGCAGTGCTATGAAATACCTTGCTCCAGTCTTTGTTGGGGGTGTGAATGTTTGTGATTTCTCAGTAATTTGGGGGTAAGGGCTGAATGCACAGATGTCAAAGGAGAAGGCTAGAATCGATGGTCAAGGACCTGGGGGTGAGCATTATGTTGCAATTACAGCAACTGAAAGATCTGTCTCTTGGCCAGCAATCAAAGTGCCTTCTGGATGCCTGATTTTAAAGAGGCAAGAATGGTAGCATGTTTATCTGCTGATGGAATGATCAAATGGGAAAAACTGATGACTGCAGGGGAAAAAAAGGGTCATTCACTAGAGAAGTGTTCTTGGGTTGATGGGAGAGGATGGGATTTTAGAGCACAAAGTATAGGGGATGGCCTTAGACAGGGGCCCTGACTGTTCATGCACAGTAGCAGAAGGAAGGGAAAGTATATGGGTACTGATGGTGGGTAGCTACAGGTCTCCTCTATTTGCTTCACTTTTCTCAGTAAGATAGGAAACAGTTGTTCACTGAGGGTGAAGATGGAAGAGTAGGTGTTACAGGACAGAGAAGAAACTACCAAAGGGTCATTTGCAGAGTGGTAAAGTGAGGGAATGGAGAAACATAGTAGGACCGCCAGAGTGCTAAAGGCTCACTGGAGGTTGGCAGTCATAAATTTAATGCAAGACCACTTAGTACAGTTGTGTGATCTCCAGCCAAGGTCAGCTGTACAAATAAAGAGATCTAAGTAGACAGAGAACACAATTTAACATGAGTTGGAGTTTTACCAAGCGAATACTACAAAATGAGGGCAAGGCATAGAGGCTGAGAGTGTTTTCAGGGAGTGAATTTTAATGAGGAATGATTAGTTCTCAAACAAGATCATGCATCAGAATCACCTAAAGAGTCTGGGCTGGGACCTGAGAATATGCATTTCTATACAGCTCCCAGGTGATGCTAATGCTGTTAATTGGGAACCATGCTTTTAAAGCCACTGATATAAATGCAAGACCACAGAATGAGGAGCTAAAGAAGAGCAGAGGACAAGCTCATTGGAGGAGAGATCAAAGAACCAAGAAGCCTGTGTACTGGATGCCTCATCTACTGAAAACTCACAAGAACTTGAGCAAGTAATACCGGAAAGTGTCATGAAACCAGGAGCTTAAATCTTCAAGAAATAAAGGAATGGGCCTGGGGGCTAGTAGATAGCTACAATCAAGGAGAGGGACTGGGTGGTGAGTCTGACATTAGGTCAAAGTTCAGTGAGGATAGGTTCAGAGAGGTGGTAAAGAGAATAGTCTGGAATCTGCAAAGGAAGGCAAGAACACTCACTCTCCCTCCAGATCCAGTGGGAGAGGGGGTGGGGTAGCTACAGCACCCTTAGGGAGAGACAGGTTTCAGGTAGAGCAAGAAGGAAAGGGAAAGTTTAGAAAAGAGTCTGATGACCTAAGACATTTTGCCAGTGAATGATCAAGAGGGCATGGTGAGGAGTTCCCATCGTGGAGCAGCGGAAATGAATCTGACTAGGAACCATGAGGTTGCAGGTTCGATCCCTGGCCTCGCTCAGTGGGTTAAGGATCCAGCATTGCCATGAGCTGTGGTGTAGGTTGCAGATGCAGCTCGGATCTGGCATTGCTGTGGCTGTGGCATAGGCCGGCAGCCGTAGCTCCAATTCGACCCCTAGCCTGGGAATCTCCATATGCCACAGGTGTGGCCCTAAAAAGACAAAAAAAAAAAAAAACCAAAAAACAAAACACACACACACACACAAATCAAACAAACAAAAAAAAAGAGGGCATGGTGAAAGGATTTCATGGTTGGACTTAGAAAAGGGTATGTACAAGAGTAGGGTGAGGAGAATGATGATCTGGATTCCTGGATTTCTTGTGGTCACTGATGTAAACAGAGATGAATATTAGATTAGTCCTAATGGTCTTAACGCAGAGAATGGTGAAGCTGTGCGTTGGGTAGGCCTGTGAGGAGGACCTGAGGGCTTACCAGGAGCAAGGTGAGTTCCTTTTCTGGAGGCTGAGGAGGGCTGTACTTATCAGCAGTACCTGGATATATTGGTTTCATGTTTTACTTCTAGAAGGATATATAGTTTGGAGCAAATTTACTAAATGTTTGTGTGTGTGCAAACATATTAATAAAAAGGGGTCACACTGTTACATCTGTTTTGCAATTTATATACATATGTGTGTGTGTGCTTTTTAGGGCCACACCCATGGCATATGAAAGTTCCAGGCTAGGGGTCAAATCAGAGCTATAGCTGCTGGCCTACACCACAGCCACACCAACTCGGGATTCAGGCCATGTCTGCGACCTACACAACTCACAGCAACACCAGATCCTTAACCCATTGAGAGAGGCCAGGGATCAAACCCAAATCCTCATGGATCCTAGTCAGGTTCATTAACTGCTGAGCCATGAAGGTAACTCCCAATTTATATTTTTAATTACCTATTTATCATGTCCATTTTTCTACATTAGTACACATATATCTACCATGTTCTTTTGAATTCTGACATATCTGAGATAAGTGATGCTGATTAATTAGAAAGGATGAAGATGCAAGAGGACCTGACCTTAGAAGACATTAAAGGTGCAGGGGAAAGACAAGGTGAGGTTATTATGCAAATTTATGTTTGCCACTGGCTAGATACCTTTACTTTTATTCACTTACATGGTGGTTAAATGAAGTAAAAGGGAGAATGGTTCCCTATTGTATTTTTGTGTGTTTTGATTTCTTTTTTTTTTTTTTGTCTTTTTGCTATTTCTTTGGGCTGCTTCCGCGGCATATGGAGGTTCCCAGGCTAGGGGTCGAATCGAAGCTGTAGCCACTGGCCGATGCCAGAGCCACAGCAACATGGGATCCGAGCCGCGTCTGCAACCCACACCACAGCTCACGGCAACGCCGGATCGTTAACCCACTGAGCAAGGGCAGGGATCGAACCCGCAACCTCATGGTTCCTAGTCGGATTCGTTAACCACTGTGCCACGACAGGAACTCCTGATTTCTACTCAAATATTCCCAGCACTGAATCCAAGAAACCATCAGCACTTATAAAGCTGGGGGAGAAAAACATTTTCCCCCAATGACATAACTGGTTAAGATTAATGAAGGAATGGATACAAACCTAGTAAAAACAGAAAAGTGTTTATTAAATATTCCATAAGAAACTTTTAATGAGGTTCCTAAAGTGTGCTTTGCTATAATTTGATATTCATAATTATTCTACATTTAAATATACATACAAAATTATAAAATATCTAAACTTTGAAAAGTTTATGTTAGATCATTAACCTGGGAAGGCCCTTAGTTCTCCCTGGAATGATATCTCAGACACATATTCCTGATCAGGGTCAGAAAAAAAGCAAATTGAATTCTAGTAACAGTGCAAATCCTACTCACCATGAAAGACTTCTCTGACCCTCTTGGGCATCCAAAAAACAAAAAACAAACAACTGTACTGAAATTCAATGGCCAGAAAGGTCTTTTTCAAGCTAAATTCATGGGGATGAAGACAGGACTTCTAAGAATGGGGGGAAGGACAATGAGATGTATAGATATCTCTTAAGGAGAAATGATACATTTTCAGGATATAAACAAACAGCTCATTATGTGGAGGTACCACAACAGGGCTTGAAGGTGCAATGGTGAATAAGAGGGTACCCTCTCCTCAAAATGCTCACAGTCTATAATCAAGAGATCCCCATCTTGGGATAAGGTAAAATGATCTATACTCTTACTGGGGTTCTCCCCTCTTGCCAGGGAAGGTGTTAGGACTTTCCCCAGAACGCCAGAGGTTTTTAGATGCTAACGGCTAGAGGAATTAAGAGGTCAGAGGTCTGTGAATCTTGCTGAGGCACCACTGTCAAGTCCTAGAAGGGAACCTGATGTCAGGTCCTTTTGCACACATCTTGAGAAGCCGAAGGCAGGGAAATTGATGGCCTTCAGGCAAGAGGGCAGAGTGTCCATTTGAGAAGGAGGCAAAGCAGACAAGAAAAATCCCTTCATTTGATTATTCATTCACTTATTTGTTTACTCATTCAACAAATATTATTTAATTCCACCATTTGCTAAATAAAGGCCAACAAAGGACAGTGGTCCAGGGAAACTTGAGGAGGGATTCACAAATCTCTCTGCATACTCTCATTTTAATATTTCATTTTTATTAGATGTATGTTTGGGAACTAGAGATACAATTTTTTTTTTGTCTTTTTGCCATTTCTTGCGCCACTCCTGCGGCATATGGAGGCTCCCAGGCTAGGGGTCTAATCGTAGCTGTAGCTGCCAGCCTACACCAGAGCCACAGCAATGCGGGATCCGAGCCGCATCTGCGACCTACACCAAAGCTCACGGCAACGCTGGATTGTTAACCCACTGAGCAAGGGCAGGGATCGAACCCGCAACCTCATGGTTCCTAGTCAGATTCATTAACCACTGCACCACGACGGGAACTCTGGGAATAGGAGATATAATTTTGGAGGCTGAAGTGGTAAAAGAGAAGAAAAGATCTGAACTAGGCTTTCAGGCAGACTGTCTGCTTAAAGTCTGACTTAAAAACTGCAGAAAACTAATGGGAAATGGGTCCCATCCTTCTAACTCTTTACCTTATTAGTGTGCATTCTACTAATTGGAATTCATAATAATATAACAGAGCAGCCTGATATTTCCCCTTATACTCTCCTGGAAAGGAGAGTTTCTGTTAAGCCAATTTCATTTGCCCTTGATTATCAAGATTAGACTACCACAGAGCTTGGGTTTGAGAGAAATAATGGATTTATGATCTATCTATCTGGTCTTCCTTACTGGATTCCCCTGGCACCAAAGGCTTATGTTTGTAAGATAGATGGAGACGATTAAGTTACATTTTGATGTGATGGAACAGAATGGAAATGGTTCTCGACAATGTGAGAAATAAACCTGAGTGTAGTATACTAACACTATAATAACATCAACATCTAAATTTACTGTATGAAAGTACAGTATCCATATCTGAATGCTATTTCCTCCAGAGGAACTTCCTTGAATTCCACGAAATGGGGTGTTGCTCTCCCTTCTCTGAGTTCCTGTGTCTGATTCATTTTTATCCTCAACTGTGTGCCGTACACAGTGCATGCTTAAGCACTTAGAAGCTACCTTTTTAAAAAATAAATTTCGGGGCTCAAGATGGAGCCTCTCCTTCCTTGGGTGCCAGTTAGCAAACCAAAACTTAGATAACTTACGTGTCCTTGTAAATGCGCTGCTTAACCAGAAACACAGTACATTCCATCAGCTAATCCCCAAACACCAAGCTAACTCCCCAAACAAGGTTGACTTTGTAGCTGCAGCCAATCAGATATTTCTCTCCGTTGTTCTTTATTCTTTATCATATAAAAGCTTCTTGCCTTCTGCTCCATTTTGCTGTTCTCTGAGACTGTCCACTTCACGAAATGTTGACATTTGTTTGTATATGTTAAACTGTCTTCTCTAATCATTTTTCAACAACTATAAGTGACCTTTACCAGATTATTGAAATATGTCCAGCTAAAGTTCACACTTGGCAATACTTTGACAGTATTTTTATTCTTCAATCTTGAAATTAATAAAGTTTTGAAATATATTAAAATTTAAATGTGTACTTTTTAGTAATTCAGACAGGATTCCTCAATTAGTGATATTTGTAAGGTTTCACTAGATTTAAATATTATAGTGTGGCTTTAAAAAAAAAACCTTCCTCGGGAGTTCCCATTGTGGTGCAGGGGGAAATGAACCCAACTAGTATCCATGAGTATGCAGATTTGATCTGGCCTTGCTCAGTGGGTTAAGGATCCAGTGTTGCCATGAGCTGTGGTATAGGTTGCAGATGTGGCTCGGATCCTGTGATACTATGGCTGTGGCTTAGGCCAGCAGCTATAGCTCCAATTCGACTCCTAGCCTGGGAACTTCCATATACTGTGGGTGTGGCCCTTAAAAAGCAAAAAAACAAACAAACTAAAAAACCCCTTTCTTTTTATTTAGTTTAAAATCTTTTCCATTGAGGAATCCTTCCCCCTGCCCTCCACTTTTAACTGAGACAAGCAATAATGGAAATTTCTTCTGGGCTTTGTTTTTACTAAAATTAAGTGGAAATAATTTTCAGGGGAGGCTACAGTTTTTTATTTTAACCTGTGAATAACACCTAACAGGCTATTGCCCCATAAAGCTAAAAAAAGACCAAAAATGACTGTAATACCATCTGCTGGTGGTAATAAAATGTGGAATTAAGATGTCATTTATTATGTAAATTATCAGAGCAGTATAGTTTTTCAAAATATTTTTATCTCCCAGGTCAAAACATGTTCTCAGTAATTCACTTATTTATAACCATGAAACCCTCTGAAACCTCAGCCACACCCCCTTTCTCTCAAGTTATTATTTTTTAAGAAAAAATTTAGTTGATTTATATGTTTCAGGTGTACAACATAGTGATTTGACATTTTTTAATAGACTGTACTCCATTTAGTTATTGTAAAATATTGGCTATATTCCCTATGCCATACAATATATCCTTGTAGCTTATTTATTTTCTGCCTAGTAGTCTGTACCTCTTAATGCCCTTCGCTAGATAACCTTGCCCTGCCCCTCTCCACTCTCCCCACTTGTAACCACTGGTTTGCTCTCTGTATGTGACTCTGTTTCTGTTTTGTTGTATTAATTCATTTCCTTTAATTTTTTAGATTCCACATGTAAGTAAAAATGTGGTTTTTTTCTCTTATTTAACTCATTTCAGGCCCATCTGTACATCAGCTACTCTAGAACCTACCGAATCGTTTCCTGTCACTTTGAGTCTTTGTGAGGAAAGCATGTAGAGAGGTGAATGCTCATTGTTGACCCATGATATAGATAACAACATAGAGAATTCACAAGCAAAGAAAGGAAACACAGGGAGTAAGGCATGGATGAAAAGGAACCTGTTTCAAGTGGAAAAGTCAGAGATAGGTAGTGACGGGAGAGTAAAGGGGAGAAAGCTAGGTAGATCAGAACTCATGATGAACGATTTTGAAACTCTGGGCTTATTTATTTTTCTGTTTCTACTGGTACACTGTCTGACTGCCATCAACCATTGGTAGTCTCTACGACTGATATTTAATGATGTTTCCAAGATTTCCAATGCCTTTAACAAAACATCACACTGAACCTTATCCAAAGTCTGCTTTGCTGACCTACCATGAAATAATATCTAATCCAAGGATTAGGAAACTTTTTCTGTTAGTGGCCAGATAGCAAATACATTATACTTTAAGGTCTCTGTTATAACTACTCAATTTAGTAGGCAGAGCACAAAAGCAGTAATGGACCACATGTAAATGAATGAGAAAGGCTGTCTCCCAATAAAACTATTTACGAACTCAGGTGGCAGGCCAGATTTGGCCCATGGACCACAGGTTGCTGACCCCTGATTTTAGACCAATATCCTCTTTATCAACCACTCAGTATCCTCTATTTTCTATCTGACTCCCTCTCCCAATACAGGTTTGAATAGTATTTCTGGACAACAAATATCTGGACCACAAATACTGTTCACTCTTGAGAAATTATTTTGAAATACATATTAAAATATTAATGACAAAATATTATCAAGTCAATCTTTCTTCTCAGGAATAATCATCAACGTCATATAAAAATACTTCCCACATGCCCTTTACATAAATCTTTTAAAATTGAACTGTTTTGAATACCTGGAAAAATTCTGAGTGTTCAAAAGGTTAAAAAAATCCTTAAAATTATTCTTTAAAAATTTTTTCTTAAAAAAATCATAATGTAGAACTCCTCTGCTTTAAAATCTACTTTAGTTCCCTACCCCTCTAGAACTTTTTAAAAAGCTGAAGCATAGTTGCTGTATGATATTATGTAAGTTAAAGGTGTATGATATAATGATTCACAATCCACTTACAGTTATTATAAAATATTGGCTATATTCCCTATGTTGTACAATAATCCTTGTGGCTTATTTTATACCTAATAGTTTGTACCTCCTGTTCCCCTATCCCTGTGTTTCCTCTCTCCCCTTCCTTCTCCTTACTGGTAATAACTAGTTTGTTCTCTGTATCTGTGAATCTACCACTTTCCTGCAGAACTCTTTAGCATAACATACAAGCTCATTCATAAGTTGGTTCCGATCTACCTCTCTGATTTTATTTTCTACTTTGTGTTCTTTCTCTTTATACAGTAATAAAAAACATGACCAACAATACTGTATAAAAATTTGCAGGAGAAAAACACTGACTCTTCAGGAAGTGGTTACTTCTGGAAAGGGAAGAGAGTTTTAGGCGTTTTAACTATATCTGAGATTATTTTTTTTTTAAAAAAGATGATGATATTAATGACAATATTAAATAAAGCAAAGATCTGAAGCAAAGCTACAGCAAAAAAGATTTGACAAAGCTACATGGTGAAATAAGAGAGCTTTTTCCATCATTCACAACACTTTTTCTATTTGTTTAAAACAGGGCTAACAAACTACAGTCTGTGGGCCGAATCTTGCCCACTGCCCATTTTTTAAGGCTTGGAGCTAAGAATGCTTTTACATTATTAAAGGAATTTTTTTTTTTTTTAAGACACAGAAGATGATGTGACAGAAAACTTGTGACCTGCAAAGCCTAAAACATTTACTGTTTGGCCCTTCAGAGAAAATGTTTGCCAATTCCTGATTTAAAATATTTCATAAGAAATGAAAGATTTAAAAAAAAAAGGTAAGGAGGTAACTGAGTCAAGGAAGAATGGTTTTGTTTTCTTTCATTAAGTATCTTCCTGAATTAAACATTTTATGTTGCCCATTTCTTTTTCTTTTTGGCCATACTCACAGCATGTGGAAGGTCCTGGGCAAGGGACTGAACCCATGTCACAGCATCACCCCAGGCTGCTGCAGTGACAATGCTAAATCCTTAACCTGCAGCACCATAAGAGAACTCCCTATATTACCCATTTTCTTTAAATTAGCTTTTCATGAATTACTTTTTCTTTTTTGGCCAACCTGTAGCATATGGAGTTCTCCAGCCAGGGATCAGATCTGAGCTGCAGTTGCAACTCTGGATCCTTTAACTCACTGAGTGGTGCTAAGGATCTAACCTGTGTCCTGGTGCTGCAGAGACGCTGCCAATCCCATTGCACCACAGAGGGGGCTTCCTGCTTTTTCAACTTTTATCAGGAAGAAATCTCAACATCTTATTAAAGAAAAAAAATTGTAACTATGTATGGTGACGGATTGTAACCAGACTTACTGTGGTGATGACTTCATAGTGTATACAAATATCAAATGATTATGTTGTACACCTGACATTCATATGTTAATTATACCGCAATTTAAAAAAATGTACCTCTGGGGGAAAAAAGAAATCTCATTAAATTTTATTCTATGATATTGAAACTTACTTAAAAGACCTTTGGGTGAGTCTTTTAATATGATTTTGATTTCAATCCATACTTGTCAAAAAAACTAGGAAGCTCATTTACAGCCCAGTGTGTCACTTCTTGATAGGTGTACTTAGATTGGAGACCCACTTAAGTCAGGGACACAGGAAAGGTGCTGCATGGGACCTATTCTTGGCTTTAGGTTCACATTTTCTGCTTTCTGCAGCCCACCTCTTCTAGAATAATTCTGCCCCCACCCCCCATTTTTTTTCCCACAGAAGATTATGTGGCAAGAGGGTTAAATAAAATTCAAAATACTGGGGGTTCCTGTCATGGTGCAGTGGTTAACGAATCCGACTAGGAACCACGAGGTTGCGGGTTCAATCCCTGGCCTCACTCAGTGGGTTAAGGATCTGGCGTTGCCCTGAGCTGTGGTGTAGGTTGCAGATGCGGCTCGGATCCCGCGTTGCTGTGGCTCTGGCATAGGCCTGTGCCTACAGCTCCGATTCAACCCCTAGCCTGGGAACCTCCATATGCCGCGGGAGCGGCCCTAGAAAAGGCAAAAAGACAAAAAAAAAAATCAAAATACTGTACCATAGTAAGAGTTTCTGGCTCTAATAGTTGTGAGACATTGAGATATGTTATCAGAGAAGGCAGACCTTTTTTTTTTAAAGGGGGAAAGTAGTGTGATAATACATCTAAATATCTTAGCATGCCTCAGATCCTAAGAGATGTTAGATTTTCTGTTATTACCATTTTGAGGTTGTTATTTTCTTCTCTTTATAAAATATTAAGCACATCAGTATTGCCGGCGTACAGGAAAGGATTTTTTTTCTTATTTTTGTAATTAATTTCCACAGTTTCTCCCCCCAGCACTAACCCACATTAACTAAAGATATTACCATTTATCAATCAATGAATGAGGAAATCTCACACAGAGATTTCACAAAAATGCTCAGTGAACAACTGAAGATATTTAGATCTAAATTATGTAATAACCTTAAATACGTATTGTTTTAACCTTTAGTGTCACCGGTAACTAAAAATGTGCACAGAAGAACAAGAGCCACAAATCAAATAACCAGGTAAAAATTGTTCATGTGATCATAACATGCGTTTTTCCTGCTCCAATGAAAATATTAATGAGAATGCTAAAATAACTTGTTTTTAACTTGTTTTATATATTTGTCATCTCTAACAGCCATTTTTTTTAAATTTACTAAAGATATAAAAAATGGAATAAAATGCTAGGACAAAATACTTAAGACCCATCACCAGATTATGAAATAGAACATTACCTAAAATTACTGAGGACCCTATGCACCCCTTCTCAGTTCCGTCTCTTCCTTACCCCAGGGATTAATCATTGTTCTGAACACCATATTTGATATATCCATACATTTCTTCATAATTTTTGTACAAATGTAAATATCTCATACCATCATTTTACAACTTGCTTTGTTACTTTATTTGGTTTTTGTCTGAATTCATACATGTTGACACATGTGATACATTCATATGGTAGAGACAGTGCTCAGCAAAATTTTATGTGTTCCCCTAGGATTCTTAGACTTTAGGTTGGAACCACTGGACTGTGAGCAGACAGAAAGTGCATCATGTGTGCAACAAAGCAGTTAAAGGCACCATCCCTTTCTTCCCTTTCCTCAATGAACTAATAAGCCACATATTCCAGAGAGGGCATTGGGGCAGCTGTGGGAACATGGAGCATCCATCAGCCTGGATCCCTGAGTAACATGGAGCAGAGCCTCTTAGCAACCCATAGTGAACATGTAAAATGAACTAGAATAATCCTGTTGTGCTAAGACCACACACACACATACCTATAAATGGGCAGATAACTCCTTTTCTGGGATAATTCACAAGCAATGCTATCGGTAGTAGATTCAAAGCCTTTTGAAAATACTTCTACCCTAAGACTCTAGATTGATATGTATTGTCACTTGCATGATGAAGGAAATTTCATATACTCTAGTCTTTACTTTCTTTGAAGACCTACTGGACTAATAAAAATTTCAGATGTGCTTACGTGTTCATGTATTATTTCTGGTATGTTAGTTTTGTCTCCCCCAACTAGATTTTAAGCTCCTTAAGAACCATGTCTTCTTTTGTACCCCACACCGCACCCTTGCAGTCTACACAAGCATGCAGTAATGAGTGGCCTAGTGGTTGACCGAGGAGGGTGAGAACTAATATTAAATGCCTTCTTTGTGGAAGGCACCTAGCTCCTGCTTCACATAAGTTATCTTCATGGTTATTATTTCCATTATACAGATGAGGATATTAAGGCTAAGTAAATTCTCTTTGGTTACAGAGCTAGGAAGAAGTTAAAAGGTGTGGGGAAGGAGCTTCCATCGTGGCTCAGTGGTTAACAAATCTGATTAGGAACCATGAGGTTGTGGGTTCGATCCCCGGCCTCACTCAGTGGGTTGGGGATCTGACGTTGCTGTGAGCTGTGGTGTAGGTCACAGACCTGGCTTGGATCAGGTGTTGCTGCACCTCTTGGAGTAGGCTGGTGGCTACAGCTCCGACTCGACCCCTAGCCTGGGAACCTCCATATGTTGCAGGTGCGGCCCTAAAAAAAGACAAAAAGACCAAAAAAAAAAAAAAGAAAAAAAAAGTTGTGGGGAAGGCAATTGAAACCAGTCTGCTTGACTCTAAAGACTTTGCTTTTTAGTTTTTTGTTCACTGAACTTAGTGAGACCATGCCTAGTGTAGGACAGGAGCTTTAACAGAATATAAATGGTTAACAAAAAAGGTTTTGTTTATAAATATTGCAAACATTAAAACATTTCTTTGGCAACCTCTAGTACTAAAGATTGTTGGGTCTTACCTTGATCACCTCTGGGGTCTGCTGAATCAAAACCACTGAAGTAGCATCTTTGGCTTTATCACCAACAGGACTTCTACAGACTGATAGATTGGACTGGGGGGAAGTTGTCAAGGTTTCCTGTAGAATTTGCATCATTTCTTTTTCTTGTGACAGGCTCCCCCTGCCTGATTTGCACTCAACCAGTTCTTGAGCAAAGTCTTCAATGCTTTCTAGAATTCGCAGTAAGAGGGCTCGATCCTCTTCCTCTATTTTGTGGCCATTGGTTTCAATAATCCTGGTTAGACAGGAAGGTGGGGCTTTCTCCGTGGGTGAAGAAACTTTAGATTTAGGGTCAAGATCTAGAGGGAGCTGACCAGTCAGCTGACTATGACTATTTAGGGAGTTAGAGCTTTTATCTTTGGCAAGCGGCTCTCTTAGAGAGGTCTCCATTTTCTGTGAGAAGGATTCCAAATCCATTAACAATTTATCTATCTCTTCTTGACTGTTAGGATTCATAAAATCTCTGTGGTTTCCAACTTTAGAAACTTCCGATTTAAGACCTTCCCCAGGTAGACTGACAACTGGTTTCTCAAATATCTTACCAATTTCATTTTGCATTGAGGCAGGACATTTTTTAAGATGAGTACCACAGTCTGAAAACTCTGCTCTATCTTCATTTATCTTTAACAAATCCTGACTGGGTCCATCTTCTGTCCTCTGTCCTTTATCTAATGCTTTCTTTCCATCGGTCTCTTCTTCAATATAAAGAGTTTCCATTAAATCACCAGAAGAAACATTTTCTAAAGGGCTCATGGGTGAAGGCTGTGATTGAAGCTGGACATCTTTTAGAGTTCTGGGATCACTTATCCCTAAATTGTATAAGGAATTTGTGGAGTTGTTTGGAATGGATTTTACAGTGTCTGTTTTCCTAGAACTGTGCTTGTCATCTTGCAGTTCTATAGTTTGAAACTGTCCAGAGTCAGGGGCTGAGAGCTGGACAACATCTTCATACTTAGGGGGCTGTTCAGTGACAAATACTGGGGAGAAAGGAGTCAGTTGTAAACTAGGCATATTACTGATCAGTTCTGTTAAATCTATAGCTTCATTTGTCCCAGACTGCATGAATTCAAATGGTAGCTTTTTCAGATAGGATGCTAACCTGGTCATTACATTCATATAGACAGATTCAGAGCTAGAAATTGCATCATTATCATTTCCTTCTTTGATGCTACTCCCTGACTTTTTCTTTATACATTGTTTTATGATGTCTGTACATTTTTTCAAATCCTCAGAGCATTTTAGCAAGATGTCTAAGCATATCTTTATGTCTGTTCCAGAAGAAAAATTATCTATTTTATGTTTTTCTAAAATCTGGGTAACCAGATCTTCTTCAGAGAAGTTGTGCAGAAGCATTGAAGTCAGGTTCATGTCGAGTGAGTTTCTATGGGATAAAGATTTTTCCTCAACTGAGGAACTCCGGAGTAAACCAAAGGATGGGGAATTCCCATCATTGTTATAATGGCCACAGAGCAAGTCAAGATCAACTGACCTCCTATTAAAAGAGTCAGACTTAACTTTCCTTCCCTTTTTATAAGCTGCATGGTTAGAGTTTTTGAGTTTTTCAAAGGAAAATTCTTTTATTTTTCCACTGGCAAAACTGATTGCTTCTCCTGCAATGTCCTTTAAGTTACAGGTGTTCTGAAATGCAGATCCTTTCTTGACCCTGGGTATTCCCGTGAGGGCCTGATGGGGATAGTCACCTTCAGCTGAGGAAAACCCATTTTCATGGGGGAGAAACATAGAGTCCAGGTCTGCATCTTTGAACTGAGACACAGGGATGTGCAAGAGGTCTGCGCAAACACTGTGATGTACCACAATGCAGTCCACTCCATGTGCGAAGGTGTGGCAGGTTCCAGTGCAATAATGTATAGCTTGCTCAAAACGCCGGTCTATCACCACACTGCTGTAGTGGTTCACAGTACTAACCACAAGTCTGTAAGTTGCTGCCATAATATCAAATCCACGTAGTTATGGATGGGGTGTGGACTTTTCTAGAACTTGTTTCAAGTAAACGCTCCTAAATGACACTCCACTGAAAATATAGTTGATGACAGTGTTCAGTGGTTTCTTGCTAATACAATGACCTTTCCCACAAAGGGAAACCATCTAAATTTGAGGTTTGATAACTGTCAGGATACAGTAGCTGTTGCACATGTGTGCTGATATTAGGAAGTCTAATAATTTAATAATTGTGGTTTTTAGTTTTATTTAGTAATATCATGATACTATAGGATTATTTTTAGGAATAAATTTTAAGAAGAATAAAGAATATTCTTTTTCAGTTCCTCAGCAGTTCTATGATGCAGACACTTATGGTCATAAATATACTGTCATGAATCTTAGCTGGTAGTATAGAAGCATCGTGAGAATTGAGTCCTCCAAAGGCTTAAATGATCCATTTTTCTATGAATGATGACGAAACCTATAATGGAAAAAGAAAATAATTAAAAGGGAATATGATTTCATAATACTGAGAAAATCAATCTTTATTTCTTCTTCCTTTGCATCCCATGTGCAGTTAACCACAGAGCCTTACCCTTTGCCACATCACTGATGGCTTATCTTTGATTCATGCCTTTGCTTCATTACACCCTATGCTCCTTCCTATCTACAGTGGTAGTATCTTAACTGCCTTGTTACAACTGCCTCTCAGTTGGTATTTCTTATCCCACCTTCCTTGATACCTTACATGACACTAACTGGCTTGGATTTATAGAGCTTTCTCACCTCTCACAGTTCAAGAATTCACACTACTGATTTCTATCATGCATCACAGCAAGTCTAGGTCCTTTGACTCATTTTCAAGGCTTTCGATATCTAGTTTCAACCACCTATAACCTTATTTTCTGCTACTTTCCTATATCGACGTTTTGCTCCCACAAATCTAGTCTTCTTAAAGACAGCCAACACACAGTGCTTGTACTTGATCTACAATTTCCTCTATACTTGGAAATTATTCCCTCACCATCATCTCTTTTCTTACTGAGAGAGAGAAACCACCTTTATTACTGCTCCTGATCTCATCTTCTCAGCTCTGACATATGCAGATCTCTCTGTCATCAATGGATAGAATTTAATCATTTTCTTACTTAAAAAAAAAATGGCTTTTAAACCATGCTCTAAGTTGCTTTCCAAAAAGGTTCAATCAATAAATACTGAGTGCCTACTATGTGCCAGGTACTTGCTAGGTGTAGGGATAGAGCAGTGAATAAAGTCCTGGTCCTTACTGAACTGAGAATCTAGCTGGAAAAAGAAAAACAACACACAGTAAACATACAACTTGGATGGTGATATGATCTATAGAGAAAAATGGAGCAGAAAGGTTCAGAAAGGATGGGAGGGTGCTGTGTTAGGATGAGGATGAAAGGGCAGTCAGGGAAGAACTCCCTGACATGGGAACAGAAGGAACATGAAAGGAGAGAAGGGGCAGGCTGAGGAGGTATTTTGGGCAAAATCACCTTGGGCAGAATAACCAAAAGTGCAAAGGCTCTGTAGGAACATGCTTGACTTACCATAAGAATGACAGGGAGGCTAAAGTGATCAGAGTAGAGAAAGCAAGGGGGGAAGCGTGGGGATGAGATCAGAAAGGAAAAGTGGGAATCTACATCATGCAGGGTTTGTAGACTATTATGATGAATTTGGCTTTACTCTGAGTGAGCTGGGAAACAACTAATGTCTACTCAGCAGAGGAATGACATAATCACTTACATTTTAAATTGGTAATTTTGGCTTCTGTGTTCAGAGAAGACTGCAGAGGAGCAAGATAAGAAGCAGGGAAACAAGTTAGGGGCTACTGCAATAAATCAGGCAAGAAGGCTTGGAGGGTGTGAACCAGGAGGGGAACAGTGAAGCTATTTAAACGCTGTATATATTTCAAAGGTAGAATATTATCTGCTGAATGACAGAATGTGCAATACTACTGGATCAAGTAAGATGGAGTAAGGCAATGATAGGGAGACCATGACAGCAAGGAAGCACAGTGTCAGCTTGACTGCACCATCAGTCATACTGAAATTTTAATGAAGAAAACCTTTACCCATTTAATAAGGAGACAAGGACTTATTTTTATTTTTTATTTCTTCATTCTTAGAAAATTTTGTTTATTTTGCTTATTTGTTATATTTCTTCTTTGGTAAATTTTCTACTTATATCCTTTGCTTATTTATATATTAGATATTTAGTTGATATAGATACAATTAATGGAATTAATTTATGAAGAATCCTTTTTTTTTTTTTTGAATTCTTTTACTGGTTAGGGTACACTTCCTGGCTCTCTAGAGCCGATGATTATTACTTTGTTTTTATGCCAGTCCTAGACTATTGTAATTACTGTTCTCCTACCAAATTTTACTACCCGGCTTTTTTTCTCATATCCCTAATTATGATTCTTGCTTATGTTCCAAATACTCTTTGATAGTCTTCCAGATGAATTTTTGCATTATCAAGTTTTAAGCAAAATTCTATAGGAATTTGATTATAATTTCAATAAGCTTATGAATTATTTTCAAGGAACACTGACATCATTCTAATATTCAGATTTTGCTCCAACAAAGATATAAATCTTAATTCCAATATTCCTTTATTTTTGAGGTTTTTCTTCACATGGGTCACCACCATTCTTTTTGTCCCTCAGTGTCTCAAATTTGTTGCTATGTGAATGAATCTTGAGCTATTGTTTCATCCTCTACTTCCTTGCCCTTAAATCCCAGATGGTGGCTCATATAAAACTAGAAAGCTAACTATCATGCAGGATGGATGAAGCTCAAGTATAAAGAAGTAGCATAGTAAAGTGAGTGCCCAGTAATCCTTGAGTGAAAATACAAAGATGCCAAAGAGGTGTAAGTGTTATGGGACAAGAGACTAGAACACGGCAATGGAAGGAATTATCTTTTCAAAAGATGCACATCCAGAAAACAGGAAGTAGTACTAAACATGAAAAACTATGCAATATTTCAGAAATCCAAGATTTTGAAAGAACTTTTGAGTAAAGATAAGAGAGAAGGAAAACACAAAGGATACTGTCAAGAAAGTATATTAGGATAATTGCATAAGAGATATTAGGAATATTCCAGGAGCAAAATACAGGACTGTCAGAAAACTTAAATATCCATATACCTTTAAAAACATGTCAGATAAATTCCTAAACTGACATAGACTATTTTATTTCTCTGAAATTTGAGAAACTAAAAAAAGTATTTCTCCAGGTTTGAAAATAACCAAAACAACTATCTGATAAGATAACATGACAGAAAATATTCATGCAATATTCGAATTTGAAATATTCAAGAAGATAACACTGGCCAAAGTCAGACATAGCTTTTACTTTTATTTTCTTAATTATTTTATGGCTGCACCCATGGTCTATGGAAGTTCCTGGGCCAGAGACTGAATCTGAGCTAAAATTGCAACCTATGCTGCAGCTTGCAGTAACTCCAGATCCTTTAACTCACTGTGCCAGGCTGGGGATCGAACCCACACTTCCACAGTGTCCCAAGTTGCGGCAGTCAGGTTCTTAACCCACTGTGTTAGAGTGGGAACTCCCCAGACATATGCTTTTATGCCAGTGCTGTCCAATAAAACTTTCTGCGTGGATGGAAATATTCTGTATCTTCACTATCTGATATGGCTGCAATTAGTCACATGGGCTGTTAAGCCCTTTAAATGTGGCTAATATAACTGAAACACTGAATTTTAATTCTATATAATTAAAAAATTAATTTTGAAATTATTTTAGACTCACACAAAAGTTACAGAAATAATATAGAGTTCTTGTGTACCCTTCCCCCAGACTCCTCCAATGATATCATATACCCTATATCATAGTACAATGATCATAGTACAATGATATCATACACCCTATATCATAGTACAATGATCAAAACCAGGAAACTAACATTGGTACTGTTAACTAAATTACAGACTTTGTTTGGATTTTTCCAGTTTTACATGCAGTCACTTCTTGTTCCTTACTTCCTCTCTTCCTTTTATAGTAACTACCACCACAATCAGGATTCAGGACTTTGGCAAAAGATTTAAACAGTTCTTCTCCAGGGAGATAAAGGGCTGGTCAGTAAACACAGCAAAAGATGTTCAACATCATTAGCCATCAGGGAAATGTAAGCTGAAGCCCCAATGAGAAAACATTATGCACTATTAGAATGGATGAATGGGCAAACAAGCTATGGTATATCCATACAACTGACTACTACTCAGAAATAAAAAGGAATGAACTGCTGATATATGCAGTAAAGTACATGACTCTCAAAATCATGGTGTTTAGTGACAGAAAACAATTTCAAAAGTTTGTTTAAAGACAAAGAAGCAGCCAGGAGATGGTAAGAGGGTTGCATTTGTGATTCAATCAAATCCCATAACTGCTGAGTGGGTGACCCAAAACCGAAAAATAATTACATCACAGAGGTTCTCCCATGGGAGTGAGAGTTCTGAGCCCCAAGTCAGGTTCCCCAGCCTTGGGGTCTGGTATCAGGAGAAGGAGCCCCAAGGGTATTAGTCTTTGAAGGCTAGTGTAGCTTGGTTGCAGGAATTCCACAGGACTGGGTAAAATAGAAACTCTACTCTTGGAGGGTGCATACAAGGTTGTGTGAGCACCAAGATCCAGGGAAAAAGCAGTGACTTCATAAAAGCCTGGGCAGCAGCTACCTGCTGGCCTTAGAGGGTGTTCTGTGAATAGGGTAGGCATAGCTGTGGCTCACTGTGTTATAAGAACATTGGTGGCAGAAGTACCGGGGAGTGTTTATTTGTGTAAGCTCCTTTGGAAACTGTCATTTTGACACCAAGACCTGGTCCCATCCAATAGCCTGTAGGCTCCAGTGCTGGGACACCTCTGGCCAAAAAACCAACAGGGTGACAACACAGCCCCACCCATCATCAGAAAGGCTGCCTAAAGGTTTTCTGAGCCCACTGGTGACTCTAAACACACCCCTTGACATGGCCCTGTCCACCAGAGGGACAAGACACAGCTCCATGTACCAGTAAGCAGGTACCAGTCCTTCCCACCAGGAAGCCTGCACAAGATCACAAAGAGCAATTAAGGAAACAATCCCATTTACCATTGTGTCAAAAAGAATAAAATTCCTAGGAATAAACCTACCTCAGGAGGCAAAAGACTTGTACTCCAAAAACAAGACACTGATGAAAGAAACAGAAGATGACACAAACAGATGGAAAGATATACTATGTTCTTGGACTAAAAGAATCAATATTGTCAACATGACTATACTACCCAGAGCAATCTATAGATTCTGTGCAATCCCTATTAAATTATCAAAGTTTTTTTTTTTCACAGAACTAGAACAAAAAAAAAATTTTAAATTTGAATGGAAACATGAAAGACTCTGAATAGCCAAAGCAACCTTGAGAAAAAACAGAGCTGGAGGAATCAGGCGCCCTGACTTTAGACTATACTACAAAGCTACAGTCATCAAAACAGTATAATATTGGCACAAAACCAGACATAGAGATCAATGGAAAAGGACAGAAAGCCTGGGGGGGGGGGACCCACATACCAATAGTCAATTAATCTACAACTAAGGAAGAATATACATGGAGAAAAGATAGTCTCTTCAATAAGTGGTGCTAAGAAAAATGAACAGCTTGATGTAAAAGAATGAATGTTCTATAACACCACAAACAAAAATAAACTCAAAATGGATTACAGACCTAAATAGATACTATAAAACTCCCAGAGGAAAACACAGGCTGGATACTCTTTGACATAAATTGCTGCAATACCTTTTTGGGTCCACTTCCTAGAGTAATGGAAATAAAAACAAAAACAAAGAAATGGGACCTAATTAAACTTACAAGCTTTTGCACAGCAAAGCAAACTATAAACGAAATGAAAGATAACTCACAGAATGAAAGAAAATATTTGCAAGAAATAACCCCTGAGAAAGGATTAACACCTAAAATATACGAACAGCTCATGTAGCTCATTATCAAAAACAAACAACCCAGTCCAAAAAATGGGCAGAAGACCTAAACAGACATTTCTCCAAAGAAGACATACAGAAGACCAAAAAGCACATGAAAAGATGCTCAATGTCACTAATTATTAGAGAAATGCAAGATGAGGTATCACCTCACATCAGTCAGAATGGCCATCATCAAAAAGTCTGCAAACAATAAATGCTGGAGAGGTTTGTGGAGAAAAGTGAACCCTACTACATAGTTGGTGGGAATGCAAATTGGTACAGTCACTATGGGAAACAGTAGAGGATCCTCAAAATAACTAAAAAACAGAGCTACCATATGATGCAGCAATCCTAGTTCTGGGCATATATCCAGAGAAAACCACAATTCGTTAAGATTCATGCACCTCAATGTTCACTGCAGCTCTACTGACAATAGCTATGACAAGGAAGCAACCTAAATGTCCATGAATAGAGGAATGGATAAAGAAGATATGTACATATATATGATAGAATATTACTCAGCCATAAAAAGAATGAAACAATATCATTTGCAGCGACATGGATGGACCTAGAAGTTATCATACTTAGTGAAGTAAGTCAGAGAAGGATAAATATCATGATATCACTTACATGTGGAATCTAAAAAATGATACAAATGAACTTACAGAGCAGAAATAGACTCACAGACTTTGAAAACAAATTTATGGTTACCAAAGGGGAAAGACAGAAATAAGGGTTAAATGAGGAGCCTGGGATTAATAAATATGCATTATTATATATAAAATAGATAATCCACAAGGACCTACTATACAGCAAAAGAAACTTCACTAGATATTCTAAAATAATCAATATGGGAAAAGAATCTGAAAAAAATAGATATATGTATATGTATAGCTGAATCACTTTGCTATGCACCTGAAACTAACACAACATTGTAAATCAACTATACTCCAATATAAAAGTAAAATAAAAAAATGAAATTTGATGAAATTGTCATAAATAATATTACTGAGAAAGAGAAGTAGTGGAAGAATTAAAGAACTAATTACAAATTTAGGTCTTTAAGTTTTGAAGAGACATGAATAGCAGAGAGAGGGAGAATATAACAAAGCTAAATTCCCAGAGGTGGCACTAATTTCAATGAGAAGTTTACAGTTTAAAATGATTTGAGTTTTAAAGGCTGAAGAAATGAAGATTACTTTCCTGCTATTTGGTTTAGATCTGTGAGTGTCAAATTCTGCCTTTTTATGTAGACCAGGATCCAACTGATGCCCAATTGTCTGCCTGGAATCTTAGACATGGAATCTAATCCAACTATTCTCAATCAGAGATACACTCTAACTTAGAACCAGGACACTCTCTTGTGTCTTTCAATAAAAGCCAGGCTGCTTGGGTCTGAATCCCAACCCTGCCACTTACAGCTGGGTGGCCTTACATAAGTTGGTTAAATTTTGTCAGCCTCTTTCACTTGCAAAATGGAGATAATAACAGTACCCATCTCATGAAGATTAAGTCAACATGTGGAATGTTTAGGACAATTCCCAACACACAGGAAAGTCTCGATAACTGTTAGCTGCTAATGGAACAACTCACTCATCAAACATTTTCTACTCCGAGCCAGGGCCTGGTGGGATGATGCTGAGTAATTCATGGTGGTGGCCCTTAGCACACTTACTATTTAAGGAAGGCAATGAGAGAGGCAAGCACAACGGGTAGCAGGAGCACTAGTGTTGGGCATCTGTTTTCTCCATTTCGCCCTCACAATTAATATACATTCTTCTCAAAGAAATTAGAAAAGTTAGAAAACATTTTAATTACCCATATTAGCATTCAGAAATAATCACTGTTAATATTTTTACGGATGAACATCCTGAAATTTTCTTAGGAAAATAGGTTTTAACAAAAAAAGTTATTTTCTTAGGATATACTCCAAGTAGTAGAATGCTGAGTCAAAAGGGGTATGTGTGTAGGCATATACTTTTTAATGGTTCTTAGAGGTGATACATACATCCATTTTCTGCCCCCAAGGAAAATGACAGATTTATACTTCTAATATCAGTGTAAGAATAAGCCCATCTCCCCACATTCTCCTTAAGTGATATCACTCTTTAAATCTTTGCTAATTTGACAGATGAAAAAAATGAAGTAAATTCTTTTAATCTGTGCCTGAACATCTGTTTATGTATCTAGCAGACATTTTGTGTTGTTCATTCATAAAGCCTTTCTTCATACCCTTTGTCTATTTTCAAAGAGAGAATCTAAATTGGAAGGAAGAGTCAGGAAAGGCTTCACCAAATAAAGGATGTATGTATCTAGTTTTGAAGGATCAGTGAGAATTAGTTGGATAAAAAGGAAAAGGTACTCTAGGCAGAGGAAAACATACATGTGAGGGCTCAGAGGCCCAGCAGGCACTGTGAGTTCAGAACTACTAGCAGTTCTGATTTCAGTGAGAGGAGCATACAGACAAGCAAGAGGAGAGGAAACCAGAGAGCACCAGGAATCAGACCACAGACTGTCTTGTCTGCTAACCTAAGCCATCTGAACTTTATTCTGAAGACAATGGGAAAAGAAACAAGACTTTTAGGTTGGGGAGTAACAGGATGAGGTTTGTATTTGCGAAAGATCACTCTAGCAGCTGAGTGGAGGCATGGAATTCAATTAGAAGCCTACTGGAATAACCCATGCAAGAAGTGGTGAGACCCTAAAACAAGCGGCTGGCAGTAGGTAACAAAAAGGAGGGCACTGGAGTTTCCACTGTGGCTCAGTGGTTAACGAATCTGACTAGGAACCATGAGGTTGCGGGTTCAACCCCTGGCTTTGCTCAGTGGGTTGGGGATCCGGCGTTGCTGTGGGCTGTGGTGCAGATTGCAGACACGGCTTAGATCCCGAGTTTCTGTGGCTCTGGCGTAGGCCGGTGGCTGCAGCTCTGATTGGACCCCTAAGCTGGAAACCTCCATGTGCTTGGGTGCAGCGCCAGAAAAGACAAAAAAAAAAAAAAAAAAAGACAAAGAGGAGGGCATTGAGTAGTCAATGAGAAAGAATTCATAGAAGAGGATAGGAAAGCGAGAGGCAGGAATCTTGGGTTTCTGGCTTGGGTACTGGGGAACTAATGTTGTCACTCCCAACACAGACTTTTTGTTTTTATTTTATGGGATGTGGCCATAGAAAAGATAAAGTGTTTTATTCTGAATGTGCTGTTTTAAGAAGTACCTGTGGAACATCCAAGCAGTGATGACTAGATGAAATGTGAATATAAAAACCTGAAGGTCAGCAGCAAGATCTGGGTTGGAGATATAGCATAAAGTGAGAAGGGCTTTGGGCTCAGGACCACTGATATTTATGGGTTAAAGAGAACAGAATTCTTAGAGGGAGACTAAGAAGCAGTTTCACGGAGGCTGAAGGAGAAACTTTCAAAACGGAAGTCGCTAGTGCTGGATGCTGCTGATGGTTAAGGAACAACAAGAATTACCCACTGGATTTGCCAATGTGCATGTCACTGGTAACCTTGTCAAGTGTTATTTCTTAAAAAAAATCCCAAAGACTAAGAGTGCCAGAGACTAAGTATGGATGAGAGCAATGTATAATAAAAAATATCTGTCGGAGGTTTCCTTATGGCACAGCGGGTTAAGGATCCAGCGCTGCCGTAGCTGTGGCACAGGTCATAACTATGATGAGGGTTTGATCCTTGGCCTGGGAACTTACACATGCTACAGATGCAGCCAAAAACAAACCAACAAACAATCAACTGAAGTCTAAAAGAACTCTTCCAATAAGTAAAAAAGTCCTAAATGATAAGAAAGCAATGTATCATAGTTTTAATTTTTTTTTTCTTTTTGTCTTTTTGTCTTATTAGGGCCGTACCTGTGGCATATGGAGGTTCCCAGGCTAGGGGTCCGATCAGAGCTGTAGCTCCCAGCCTATACCACAGCCACAGCCATGCCAGATCCACGCTGTGTCTGCGACCCACACCACAGCTCACCACAACGCTGGATCCCCAACCCACTGAGCAAGCCCAGGGATCGAACCTGCAACCTCATGGTTCCTAGTCGGATTTGTTTCCGCTGCACCACAACGGGAACGCCACGAATTTTTTCTTTCTTAATGGCATATGAAATCATGAATCTTTTACAGTATTCAGTGTGATGAAATATCAGTCTATACATATTAAATCAAGGGTAGAAAAGAGAATAGATTCATTGGGAAATTAGGGTTAATTATTTTTCATGTTTATATTTATTCCCCCTCAGGTCTTGTTGCATGTTGCCTGCCCACTCCCTGTAGGCCTTTCATCTCTCCTGCGTCCTTCATCCCTGCAAAGGACCAGAGTCTGTTTTCCCAATTTCTAAGTGGTTCATACGCAACTTCAGAGTTCATTCAACACTTCTTATCACTTGCACTTGAAGCACTGTATGATTACTCTAACAAGTACTTTCCAGTGGTTCCTGGTATCCCTCCAGAGTAAACCTCCACATGGCCATTCCTGATGAAGAGGATCTGTTATGAAATAAAGGTACAGAGGCAGCCGACAAGAAAAGTTAGGCGGGAAACTGGATTTTGAAAGATGAGAACCTTACCAAGTGAAGAAGGGATTAAATGGGACCTTATAAGCAAAAAGAAATTCTACAAAGACAGAGATATGAAAAAACGTTGTATGTTTGGAGAATTATAAAAAGTTTGACATTGCTGAAGTTGGAAGTGTGCAGTATGTGTTTTACAGTTTTAAGGTCTCCTCCAAAGAGTAAGAACAACAGTGGTAACGTGAACTCCATCTTAAAAGAAGCTAGGAGACACCTGTAACCCCAAATCACTGTATATGAAGACAGAAAACAGAAGCAGAACGGTAAATGCAGAGGAGGAGGGGACTAATGGCAAACAACCCATTCCCTCTGATCCACTCCCCAGAGGCCCTGGGTTGGAGGACCAGGTACCAGAGAACATGGGCCTTAACAACATCAAGTCTCCAGTCATCACAATCCATGAACAGGATATATATCTTTCCATTAATTTAGATGTTCCTTAATTTCTCAGTGATACCTGTATGACTTCCATTAAGTTTACTCCCAAGTATTTCATGGGTTTTGATATTTATACAAATGGTAGTTATTATAATTTCATTTTCCATTGCATTTATTGCTAGTAGAGAAATACCACTGATTTATGTATACTGATCTTGTCACCTGCCACTTTGCTAAATTCACTTAATTAATTACAGTATTTTGTGGGTAAACTCCTTCAAATTTTCTATACAATCATGCTATTAGAGACGAGAGAATTTTACTTTTTCCTTTTCAATATTTACCACCTTACTGACTATTGCACTGGTTAGGATCTCCAGAATAATAATGAATGGATGTGGTGAGTTCAGAAATCCTTGCCTTCTATCTGATCTTAGGAAAAAATAAATATACACTCAGTTTTTCACCATTAAGTATGATGACAGCTGCAAGGTTTTTGGTGGATACCCTTTATCAGACTGAGAACATTCTCTTCTGCTTCTAGTATGTTGAAAGTTTAAAAAAAAATCTCATATGGTGGTTTAATTCTCTTAAATATTTATTCTGCATCTATGGAGATGACCATATAATTTTTACCCTTTATTTTGTTAATGTGGTGGTAGAGGAGTGAGAGAACTGAAATTCACATTCATATTCCTAATGAAAGGCAAGAAATGTTTAAAATTAATCAATGATGAATTTGCAATATATATGCATTTAAAAATATGGATGTAAATAACAGAAGAAATAGCTAAGAATAAATTGGCAGTGGCTGTCTCTGAAGAGAAGGCTTGACTGGGAGGAGAAACTGATTTTAATTAATTTATTTTTTTTGCTTTCTATGGCCATGCCCACGGCACATGGAGGTTCCCAGGCTAGGTGTCAAATTGGAGCTACAGCTGCTGGCCTACACCACAGCCACAGCAAAGCCAGATCCAAGCCGCATCTTGACCTGCACCACAGCTCATGTTAACATCAGAGCTTAATGCATTGAGTGAGGCCAAGGATCGAACCTGAGTCCTCATGGATACTAGTCAGATTCGTTTCCACTGAGCCACAATGGGAACTACCTTTTTGTTGTTGTTTTTTGGAAACTGATGTTTTTAAAGGGTCTTTCAAGCACCAACACTTAAAATATGAGAATATATAATATTTGATAACAAATTTTAAAAATTAAAAATGGATTTTTGGGATATGTAAAGATGAGGGTAGGGTTGATTACTATGTGCTAAGGCCGGGGGCGGGGGGCAAGGGTTGAGGGAAGACAGATTCAGCTTCAGGCATGAGTTGTTTCAGTGGGGCATCCAGAAAATATTCCTCATTCAGATGAATATAATTTGCAGTGAAGAGACAGGATTTGAAAATAAAAATTTGGGAGTAAATATCAGATAAAAGTTTTAAAGCCCCAAGAATGGACAAGACTGAACCTGAACAGAGTGAGAAAAGAGTCAAGGACAAAACTCTGAGGAAGGCTGGTGTGTGTGGGGTGAAGAGGAGACAGAGAATGAGTTTTCAAAAGGCAGGAAGAGAAGCAGCCAAATATGACATGGAAGTCAAGGGAGATAAATGTTACATTCTTCTAACATGCTGAATTCCAAAGATTCTGTATACCAACAAACATTAAAGCTACACTTTTTTATAGTTGTTTCTCCCTAATTGCATGGAGAAATTTGGGAAGTTAGTAAATTCTTAAACAACATAAATGTAATGATGGAAAATAGAGAATGGTGCTACGCATGTTTTTATGTTGCTAGTCATGTTTTCTATTTCAGGAAACATCTGCAGCAGAGTATGAGGTAAAGACTTCCACTACTTATCTCAGCTGATGAGAGAGTTCAAGAAGAAAATGATCCACATAAATCGGAGATGCAAGAGAAAATCTGTTGAATATCCATGTCAGTTAGATGGGACATTGGAAGACTAAGAGGAGGAAAAATTGTAGAAAAGTGCTAAAAACTTTTTATTTAACAGCATACACAAGGTGTGATGATTCAGAAGGAATGAGTCATTTAGAAATAATAAAACTATTAGTTTGCCTGGAAAACACAGGCACTCTGTGGTGGATGACTCAGTATGGAAACTGATCCCAAGAGAACAATTTGGAGGAATACAAAAATATATACTATAGAACTACTTGCAGGATGAAAAAGGAGACCTGGGATATTTTATTTGTTGTGTTCACTTCAAAAATGGTTGAGAAAATAAACTAAGAAGTCTCTCAGAAGGGAAGATTTCTCTGTTGTATATATGAACGTGAAAAAAAAAGTAGTACTATAGCTTTCGGGCTGATGTCTTAGACTTAAAGTAAAATAAGAACATCTCAGTGACATACCTAATTTGAGCATATGGGAATTAGGAAATGCTTAAAAACTTCCTTATATCTTTACTCCAGCAGAGAGACAGGAAATATGGTGGAGAGGAAAAAACCAGGTGGACAGCCAGGGGCTCCTAGTCTCAGCTTCGGCTTCTGCACTGACCAGCTCAGTAAACTGGTCAAGTCACTTTCCTCACTAGGATTCACCTTCTCTTCCAGAAAAACAGGACAAAATATGGCTCTGGGGGTCTAGGGAACAGGACAAAAGCAAAAAACTCCTTCTTGGTTTGAAATACAAAAAAGCTGTATTTTACTAGAGAACTATTTTGTATTGTTTGAAAGCACAATGAACTGGTTATTCATTTTTAATGCATGTAATTTGCACAGCTACTAATTTCCCTGAGTACTGGCTCCAAAAGGAAAATTAGGAGGTTAAACTTCAACAATTTCATAATTTAAAAAATGTATTATACATTCCAAAATACCAACAGCAGTCATCTCTATCTGCTGCTAGTATTTTAAGTTACTTTAATTCACATATTTTCCTTTTCTAAGCATTTTTCTCATTTTTGAGGAGACCATATAAAAATGAACTCATATTCTATGGATAAAGATCATTCCGGTGGTTTACAAGAACACATATACAATTTAATAAACATCTGAATGCCACTATAATCAGATACTCTTCAATATGTGGGAACTACAAATACTACAAATTTTATAATTTTGCCTCAAACAGCTTACAGCGTGAGTGGGCAGAGAAAGAGGCTTTTATATCAAGGAAGGCATCCCAGAGAGGAGGGTGGCCAAGCCCAGTCTGGAGTGAGTGGTAGTAGTCAGTTGTGGAAATAGATAGGGAAGATGTCTTATGGACAAAATGGAGCAAGGAAGGAAGTGTCTGGGAGGTGTGAGGAGCCACTAGAAGTTTGGTATTGTTCCAGGGTCAGGTTTGAAGAGAGGCTTCCAGATGCTCAGCTAAAGGGGTAGGGCAGAGGCAACATAGCATTGGACAGCCCTGAAGAGATTTCAGTGTGGGGTGGTGGGGACCACGTCAGATTTACATGGTGGGTTTATCACTGCCAAGAACAGAGTTGGGGAAGCAAAGCCAGGCAGATCAAAGAGAAGGGCTGCTCAGAGAGCGTCCAGAAGAGAATAAGTGAGGCTATAAATGATGGCAGCTCAGAGGCTTAAGTGACTACCCTTGATCACAAATCTATGAGTATGATCTGAATGTAAGGTATTTGAAAATCCTGTGCTTTTCTGTGTAAGTACAAATTCTGGTCAAAGTTGATAACAGATTATAAATTTACTTTTATTAGGTAAATTATATATTTTTTTAAAAAGGAAAACTATTCATTAACATATGATAAATACCCAAAATGTTTAGGGCATTATAGAAAGCAAGCAAAGCTCCTGATCATAGGAAGTTATAAGACAAAAGAAATGAGGGAAAAAAAGAAAATAGATCAATTCATTCAACAGATATTTACTAGGGTCCTTCTGAGCCTTAAACACCACATTCTAGTGACAGTTCCTTTTATTATATCATACTTATTTATTTGGCTGTACCCATGGTGTATGGAAGTTCCTGGGCCATGGACTAAAGCCGCAGCTGTGACCTATTCTGAAGCGGAGGCAATGCCAGCTCCTTTAATCCACTGTGCCAGGCCAGGGATCAAACCCAAGCCGTTGCAGTCAGAATCTTAACCCACTGCACCACAGCAGGAACTTCAACAGTTCCTTTTAGAACATAATTTTTACATCCTTCTTTCCTTCCCTGACAAGTCCACTTGGGTATAAGTGAGCAGCGAAGCTCCTCAAAGCCAAGTGGGCAATTCAAGAGAAGACCAGGAACTTGGAGTAAATAAACAGAAACATGGTCGGGGGAACTTGCTTGAATGGAACGGTAAGAGAACAGGGAAAAATCCCAAAGGATGGCATGGATGTCCGTAAGCTGGAGAGGAGTCTGGAATTGCCTTCAGTGTAGCTTAGATATGACAGATCAAAGTTGCTGCTTATCTTTTTTAAACAACAGTTTTAAACTTTATAAAAGAAATGACTATAGCAGTAAGACATGACTGCTGGAAAAAAGGAAAGCGAGAGAGAAACACAAAGAGGAAAATAAAGATCACACTTAGAGATAGTATGAACATCTTTGTCCTTTTTGACTTTCAACATATACATAAACATACATGGGGATTTTTGTGAATATTAATTTTTAAAAGTGGGACAATTACAACTTATGATGGGCTTTTTCCACTTAATATTGGGAAACAGCTTCTCATAAAAATAAAAATATATACCACACATTATATACACATTTTGTGGATATACAAAATTTACTTATTCAATTTTCTACTAAGACACATTAAATCTGGATACTAAGGTACAGAAAGGAAGCCAGCGACAAGGAAAAGATACAACAGTCCTCAGCTATGGCAACACTTTGAATATTCTAAAGGTAGAAGGAGGTAAGATACATGGAAGCTCATGAGATTTTAGTGTTCCAGACACAAGATGAATAATGTCTGAATCTGGAATTCTTTGTGGATGAAGAATTTCCAAAAGGGAAACAAAGACAGACTGTAGTGCAACACACACTAAAAACGAAGTAATTTCAAATCTTCACATCTGCAGAACAGATAGAATGTCTAAGACAGCACTCAGACAACTAAAAACAGTGGGTGGACTGCCAGGGAAAAACCGAGTACTATTCTAGTGAACATCCATAACCACGGCTTTCCTAGGAAGTGACAGTTCCTCACACTGCTCTAACACTAAGCCTTTCTCGTGAGAGACTAGGAGGCCTCAAGGCTGCATGGATCCTCTTTGGACCTCCGTTTCCTCCAGCTCTTGGCTGGGCTCTGTGAATTACAAACTGTGCTCGTCAGAGTTCCCTTGGAAGCTGCCAATACTAGCCATTTCCCACTGCAACAGAATAGCTCTGCTGTTATCTGTTTTATATACCGGATGGATCTCTAAAAAATATTTTATTTGAAAAAATAGAGTTTTATAGCTAAACAATATTCCTTTTTTATATAATGATTTTTATTTTTTTCATTATAGCTGGTTTACAGTGTTCTGTCAATTTTCTACTGTACGGCATGGTGACCCAGTGCGAAACAATATTCTTGAAATCACAGGATTTAAAAAAAAAAAAAATTCACTCTTCATATTATTTGTCTTTTTTTTTTTTAAGGGCCTGTGGCATATGGAAGTTACTAGACCAGGGGGGTGAATCAGACCTGTAGCTGCCAGCCACAGCCACACCAGATCCAAGCTGCTGAGACCTACACCAGAGTTCACAGCAATGCCAGATCCTTAACCCACTGAGTGAGGCCAGGGATTGAACCCACATCCTCATGGATACTAGTCAGGTTCATTACCATTGAGCCACAATGAGAAACCCACTCTTCAGATTATTTGTTAATGAGAAAGGTTTAATACAAATTTATAATGGAGAGATCTTAAAGATTCCACCTTAACCTTAGCTAAACTTAGCTTCACTAATGGTGGGATAATCAGATAATATATTACCTCTTGATACAATGAAACATGAAGACTGAAGTATAATTCATGAAGTTTTCTTGTCAAAAACATTTAGCTTTATACAAGCTTATAGATTTATTTTTTTTTTGTATTTTGTCTTTTGAGGACCACACCTATGGCATACAGAGGTTCCCAGGCTAGGAGTCTAATTGGAGCTGCAGCTGCCGGCCTATGCCAGAGCCACAGCAATGCCAGATCTGAGCCGCATCTGTGACCTACACCACAGCTTATGGCAACGCCAGATCCTTAACCCACTGAACAAGGCCAGGGATCGAACCCATAACTTCATGGTTCCTAGTCGGATTCATTTCTGCTGCACCACGACGGGAACTCCCAAGCTTTTAGATTTAATGACCAGTATGGGCAACACATCACCATGAGTAAATAGAGAAATTCATGATATGGCTCATTCTGTAAGACAACTGATTTGGTCTCTTCAATAAGTCAGTACCATGAGGGGAAAAACACATGTGTGGTTCTGAGGTGGGAGCACATCTTGACTCTCTTAGCAAGAGTGAGAATGCCAATGTGACTAGACTGACTTTGACTGAGTGAGATAGGAAGCTATTAAAGAATTTTAAGCAGAGAAATTACAGAGACTTACAGAGAATTACTTACTTACTTTTTAACAAGATCATCCTAGGTGCTCTGATGAGAACAGACTACAGGGGAAAAGACTATATGCAGAGACCAAAAAGTGGGCCAAATTTGCCTGGAAAAATCCAGGTAAATGATGATGCTAGCTTGGACCAGGTAGCGGCAGAGGAAGGGTGAGAAGTCAGACTCTGGATATATTCCAAAACAAGAGCCAATGGGGGAGATGTGTGGGTTTTGTGGGAAAAAAAAGGTCAAAGGTGAATCTAAGTCTTGATTTTTTTTTTTTTCTTTTTAGGGCCACATGCTTGGCATATGGAGGTTCCAAGGCTAGGGGTCGAATCGGAGCTACAGCTGCCAGCTTGTGCCGCAGAAGATTTGAACCGTGTCTGTGACCTACATCACAGCTCACTGCAATGTCAGATCCTTAACCCACTGAGGGAGGCCAGGGATCAAACCTGTGTTCTCATGGATACTAGTCAGATTCGCTTCCGCTACGCCACAATGGGAACTCCTAAATCTTGATTTTTTAAACTATTGTTGTTTGCTTGCTTGAACAACTGAAAGAAGAGAACTGACATAATTGAGACTGGAAAGGCTGCAGGAAGAAAAGATTTGTTGCTGGGAGAGGGAGAAATGGTGGCAAGAAGGCCAGTGGTTCCGTTTTGGATGTTACTTCTGAGATGTCTACTAGACATTCCTGTAAAGATGTGCAGAATGCTGTTAGGGAATTGAGTCTGGACTTCTGGGGAGAGACAGGCTGATAGAAATCTGAGGGTCATATTTAAAGCCTTGAGACCAGGTAAGATCACCAAGGGAGGGAGGAAAAGAGAAAGAAATGTATATACTCATTCTATAACAAATCTTGTTCTCTAAGATTCTATAGAAATCTATATTTCTATATAGGGATAGAATATAGAAAGAAACATCTAAAGGCTGAGCCTTGGGTCACTCAGACATGCCGAGAAGTGCTGTCCAATAGAATTGAGATGATGAAATATTTATATATCTGTGGCATTCAATTGGTAGTCACTACTTACTCATGGCTATTGAGTACTTGAAATACAGCTAATGCAACTGAACAGTTGAAAATTTGATTTAAATAGCTACATGAACTGTGGCCCAGACCTAGAGTTTGGGGAAGTGAAGAGAAATCAGCAGAAGAGACTGAAAGAAGTGGTCAGAAAGGGAGGAAGTGTGAGACAGTTCTCCATGGGTCTCTCATGCTTCTGTACACACTGTAAACAGGGCACTGTCTGTCTTAATAATCAGTGATACATTTTATATGATATGATAGATCTAGATTATCTTTATCAAGAATGATTATACAAGCCTTGGAAGACTTGGTACTGCCTTCCTCTGGAGCAAAGGGTCACTGTCTAGTATAATAAAGATAACATTTCCCTCTGGAACAAAGAGAAAGCATGCTTATTGCTTATTTTAAAAGATTTGGGTTCTCCAAGATCAGGTTTTGTTTTTTGTTTTTTTTTTCCTTTTCTAGGGCTGCTTCCAGCGGCATATGGATGTTCCCAGACTAGGGGTCTAATTGGAGCCGTAGCTGCCAGCCTACGCTAGAGCCACAGCAACTCGGGATCCGAGCAGCGTCTTCAATCTATACCACAGCTCACGGCAACGCTAGATCCTTAACCCACTGAGCAAGGCCAGAGATCGAACCTGCAACCTCATGGTTCCTAGTCGGATTCGTTAACCACTGCGCCACGATGGGAACTCCTCAGGTTTTTTTTCTAATAACGCTACCCACCATGTGTACAGGTGTAGTCTTGCCCCCTTCACATTGCCTCAGAGGTAAATGGGGCTCAGGGAACCAGCACAAAAACACTCCTACTCTGGCTACCGCTATTGCTAAGTAATAATCTGTCTTTGGTCTCTGATCCATAAGTCTTGTGCCTTCTACCACCATTCATGAAATTGGCAGACTAACTTGTTTGCTTACAAATAGGGTAAAATCTTAGATCCCTGCAGAGTTCTTGACAAGTGTTTTAGAATAAAGTGAAGGTGTTTCAAGGAGAGAGTGGTTAACTCTGTTCCTGAATGGTACGTCAGGTAAATATTGATAAATGACAGGTGTTTTTTTTTCTTTTTATGCATGGAAATTTTAAAAAATAGTTATTTCTCCAATACATTTTTTTTTCTACTGGATGGCATGGTGACCTAGTTACACATACATGTACACATTCTATTTTCACACATTATCGTGCTCCATCGTAAGTGACTAGACATGGTTCCCAGTGCTACACAGCAGGATCTCATTGCTAATCCATTCCAAAGGCAATAGTTTGTATCTATTAACCCCAAGCTCCCCAACCACCTCACTCCCTCCCCCTCCCCCTTGGCAACCACAACTCTATTCTGCAAGTCCATGATTTTCTTTTCTGTGGGAAGGTTCATTTGTGTCTTATATTAGATTCCAGATATAAGTGATATCATATGGTATTTGTCTTTCTTTTTCTGACTTACTTCACTCAGTATGAGTCTGTAGTTCCATCCATGTTGCTGCAAATGGCATTATTTCATTCTTTTTTTATGGCTGAGTAGTATTCCATTGTGTATATAGACCACATCTTCCGAATCCAATCATCTGTCGATGGACATTTGGGTTGTTTCCATGTCTTGGCTATTGTGAATAGTGCTGCAATGAACATGCGGGTGCATGTGTCTTTTTTAAGGAAAGTTTGTCCGGATATATGCCCAAGAGTAGGATTGTGGGGTCATATGGTAGTTCTGTGTATAAATTTCTAAGGTATCTCCAAACTGCTCTCCATAGTGGTTGTACCAGCCTACAGTCCCACCAACAGTGCAGGAGGGTCCCCTTTTCTCCACACCCCCTCCAGCACTAAATGACAGGTGTTTTGATGGAAATGGGGGAGTAGAAATCTGACTGGCTTGAATACAAAACAGAATGGATAGAGAAAAACCAGCAACAGGATTTAGAGAACTCTTCCAAGAAGGTTTGATGGAATCCTAAGTGAAATAAAGCAATAGTTAGAGGAATATTTTTAAGATGGGAGAAATACGTATACGTGAAGTATATTTTCACGTATACAGAGAGGATAAAACTGATATTAGAGAATTACAAAACACTTAGGTTAGTCTTTTTTCACAGAAACAGGAGAGAGAGAAAATATATGGAACTACTCCATGTAGTGGTTAGGTATGTGGTGTAAGCTTGTGAAAGCTGCTTTTCTCTTATTTCTTTTCCAAAATAGGAAGAAGGCCATCAGCTCAAAGTAAAAAGTGGGGAGGAGATAGTGAACATATAAGGAGATTGAAGTCATAAAATAATCACCTAGGAGGAAATGAAACAGAGAAAATGACTAGGAAAATCTAGTATGATTGCCAGGCAGCATTATGGGTCCACCTGAAGTTATGATCATTAATTTAACGCAAGCTCGACAGCATGATTTTACAGGCATGGAACAGGCACTGAATTGGACTGAATCAGTGCTGTGGTTTAGCCAGGCAAGGCTGCTGAAGTGAGAGAGGCAAAGGAACTGAGGGTGTTTGCAAGGGAGATGATGATGATGATGACGATGACGACGACGACGATGATGACGGACTCCAAACCTCTATCCCATCTCCTGAATTCCTAACCCTTCCACGGAGCCTTATGGGACGCATGAGTAGGTAACAGCAAAAGACCCTGATCCCAGACCTCTTCTCTGAATCTTTCTTCAACTTCCTTTATCTTCTTATTTAAATTGAGACTGTATTCTCCCCTGAGGATGCTACTTTCCCTGTAGTCTCTTAGATAACAGCTCTTTTTCTCTTCCACATCCTTCAAACATGAGGCCTGGTAGGCTCCTTTGCTACTTCCACCATATCATTCTCCCTCTGCCCTCTCCCCAAATCCCCTGCTCCGGGTCACATACCACTGGACTCTACCACCCACCACCTCTCCTTGCTGCAGGATTTAAGGTTCCCTAAGGTCCCTCCCTTTCATTCCTTGATTTTAGCTTTTGGCTGTCACTCCAATACTATTTCTATTATAATTATTAATTGATTTCAACATCCAAATAGATAATCAATCTGATATCCTGGCCTTTTAGGTTCTTGACCTCTTTGTTAAGATGTTAAATATGTTAATCTTGTTTTCTACCCTGTCTCAGCCACTTTCTCCCATGATCGTACCCTAAGCTTTTGGAACGTCTAAATGTATACATTAATAACCTCGCATTTGTAGGAGTGTCATTTACCAAAAATTTACTGGTGAGTTCACAAATAAGAACACACTCTCTAGGCCTCTACTGGTAGAGTGGAGGGAATGATCATACCTCAGGTATAAGAACACCCAGTGCTGGAGTTCCCGTCGTGGCGCAGTGGTTAACGAATCCGACTAGGAACCATGAGGTTGTGGGTTCGGTCTCTGCCCTTGCTCAGTGGGTTGACGATCTGGCGCTGCCGTGAGCTGTGGTGTAGGTTGCAGACGCGGCTCGGATCCTGCGTTGCTATGGCTCTGGCGTAGGCCGGTGGCTACAGCTCCGATTCAACCCCTAGCCTGGGAACCTCCATATGCCTCGGGAGTGACCCAAGAAATAGCAACAACAACAACAACAAAAAAGACAAAAAAAAAAAAAAAGAACACCCAGTGCAGGAATTCATGCTACTATCATTGGCAGACAATGAGAAAGCAGGAAGGAGAACTAAGTATGCTTCCTCTTTTAAGGATTCTTATCTTGGGTTTGTATTCCTTAGATGCAGGGAGAGGTGTGTGTGAGGATGGGGGAAAGGCAGAGGCATGCTGCTATGGTGACTGATCCTTCTTGTACTGGGCTTGCAAAGTGAAGATTAGTATTATTACACCATGATTTTTTTAAAGTACTTATATATGCTACGTATTGTGCTAAGCACTTAAATGCCTAATTTAATTTTATGCCAACATTGAGTGCAGTGTAATATCTGTTTCACAGATGAGGAAACTGATGCTAAAAGAAGTTTGAACAAAAAAACTTGCTCAAATCACACACTTAGAAGTGGAAAAACTGATTTGAGCACAAGTTTCTTTAACACCAAAGCCCCTCTGTCCTATACCATGTCCATATTAAAGCCAAAGGAGGGGTTCTCACTGAAGCTCAGCAGTAACAAACTCTCCTAGTATCCATGAGGATGTGGGTTTGATCCCTGGCCTCACTCAGTGGGTTAAGGATCCAGCACTGCTGTGAGCTGGGATGAAGGTTGCAGATATGGCTCAGATCTGTCGTTGCTGTGGCGGTGGATCCCTAGCCTGGGAACCTCCATATAACGCAGATATGGCCCTAAAAAGCAAGTAAGTTGCTTTATAAAAAAAAGAAAAAAAGCTGAAGAAGCTAGTATAGTCAGTACCTTTGTCCCTGCCATAATCCCAGATTTCTCAACTTCTAGGGAAGGAATTATCTCAAATTTCAGTAGTCAAAAGAAAAAGAAAAGAAGGATAGAAGGATAAAAATACAGGCGGAAGGATAGGAGGGAGTGAGGGAGGGAGGAAGGAAGGAAATAAATCTTTGTTTTCTTTTTAGGGCCACACCCATAGCATATGGAAGTTCCCAGGCTATAGGTCAAACCAGAGCTGCAGCTGCTGGCCTGCACCACAGCAACACAGGATCCAAGTCACATCTGCAATCTACACCACAGTTCAGAGCAACACGGGATCCTTAACCCACTGAGTGAGGCCCAGGATCAAATCTGCATCCTCATGGATACTAGTTGGGTTCATAACCAACTGAGCCACAATGGGAACTCTGACATCAATCTTAGAGCATTGAAGTTCACTGTAGTAACCTGGATAGAAAGGATACAAAGTTTCAGAAATCCTGAAAACCTAATAAATTTATTAGTGAATAATGAAATTCTAACACATAAAATAGCCATATAAAAGAAAATCATAGCAGATTAGTCAACAGAGTTAAATTCAGATTCTTAAAGACCAATGAATAATGTTAATTCAACCTATCTAAACTTTAGACTATAAATATACTACCAAACTTTATCTTAAGCATAATTAAGACAATGAGCTTGTTCAATAATAAAACTGACCAGACATAATTAAAAGCATACTCACAAATGGCATCATCTCCAAAAATAGAAATATATGTAAGACACACCATAAAACCAAGCACAAAGCTTAATTTTTTAAAGAACAAGTGACCTATGAGATTAAATCAACAGGAGAGAAGTACAAAACGAAGAAGAGAGTTTCTGTCATGGCTCAGCTGGTTAAGAACCTGACTAGTATCCACAAGGTTTTGGGTTCAATTCCTGGCCTCGCTCAGCAGGTTAAGGATCGGTGTTGCCTCTGTAGTAGCTCAGGGCGCTGCTGAGGAGCCGGTTCGATCCCTGGCCCAGGGGCAGCCAAAATGCAGAAGAATCTAAACATGGAAGAATTGCAAATAGGGCAAGAAAAAAAATTAACAGGAGTGTAAAATATGAGATTTGATTTGGAGGAAACAAATACAAATATTTAGTATAAAGATACTCTGAACAGAAGAAACTCAGAAATAATTTCCATTTATTCACAAGGTATTTATTAAGCATGTGTAGCACTGCTACAACTTCTCCGGAAAGGGGATGACGGAATTCAGGTGGCAGTGGGAAGGATCAGTGAAGCAGAGGCAAGTCAGAAAGTCATTCTCATATCCCCCACATGGAGCCAGTGCGCAGCTTACAACAGGAATTCAGTGCTATTTTCTTAATGTATGAACTGTGTTTAAGCTATGGGGCAACCCAAAATTCAACCAGGGTAGTGGAATAGGGCAAAAGCCCAATGGAAATATCTGCAGACAAAAAGGAAATGCAGACTATTTTGAGCAGACGACCTTCACAGTGTCTCTTAACAGAACTCACTGCTTCCCCATTTCTCTGTTTCCATTCTGGATAGAGCTTATTTATTGACCCAACTGATTTCCTCTACTCAATCGACCTTGATATAAAGTAGCTGAAGTCATGTCACAAATAAGATCACTGGTTCACTTTTGTGCTGATACAGCAAATCTCTGAGCCCTTCCACTGGAAGAGTGCACGAAGCACTTGTATGTCTGTAAGACAATTTTAGGCAAAAGGATGTGGTCCTGTGGGCTCAAGAGCAGTCCTAACTAAGTAAAACAATTCTTGTGTCACCAGTATGAATTACCACCTCTAGTGGGGCTCTATGTCCACAATTCTCAGCAGAAAAATTTTCATTCAATATTATAATAGGAGTGTTGAGGAGAAAGGGGAGCTGGGAGATCAGACAGGAAAGCAGAGCTGAGAACAAAGTTCAAAGTGGAGACATGATGGGCATCCAAACCAAAAGGCAAGAAGCTGGTATGGAGGTGGGGTACAGAATCAGAAATTTGAAAGCAGGAGAGCTGAGAAGAAACGGAAAGTTATCTGCTACAATAGAGCAAGTAAGGTTGTTTCATGACTTGCTTTATATATGCCAGTCATATGTGTGGTATGTCAGACTGAGCTGACAGGCTCAAGTCTAGGGTCAGGGCAGCCACCAAGCCTGCATCACCAATCTCATTCAGCCTCAAGTACTCTGAGGGATATGAAAAGAACCCTGAGACACTCCCAAAGTTCTTCATTCAGCTGACATTTCATATGTGGAACTAAGGGACTTCTGTATTCTACAGATGAGGTCCAGCAAGGATTTACTTGTTATTAAGACTTACTGTACAAGCAGATAACCCAATATAGCCTGGTACATACACAACTAGAGTCCCTTACTGGGGGCAATAGATCTTTCTGTAAATAGCTTGGTAGGTTTTGTAAGTCCACAAAAGTGGGATGGCCATCTGACATATCTGCAGGCCATACCCAGAATATAAACTCAGTAAGACTTGTTAACCCTACCTCCAGAAGCTCTTTTAATTTTGATCACTTCTCATTAGAATGCTGCTAGAATCCTGGTCCAAATTATCCAGCTCTCTCACCGGTACAAGCATCATGGCCTTCTAACTGGTCTCTCTGCTTTCACTCCTGTCTCTCCATAGTCCAGTCACACTCCAAACAGCACAACTAGAGTAATATAAATCAGAGTGAATTGCTCTATTTAAAATGCTTCAATGGTTACCTACTCGTACATTTTGAACAAAATCTAAAATCCTCTACCATGGTCTAATATAGCTCCAGTATCTACCTACCACTTCCCTGACCTCATCTTGTACTTGGCCTTTGTTTTGTTTCCTCCAACAGACTGTTCTCCCTTGACCAAGGCCCCATCTCATTACTCTCTACTTCATTACCCAGTTTATTGTCTGTATAGCACTTAGTACCTATAAGTTTTATTTGTTTACACACTTATTGTATTTATCCCTGCAATGGAATGTACACTCCATAAAGGCAAGGATATTGCTCACAACTGTATCACAACACTGGTACAAGGCCAGGTACAGAGGGAGAACTTAATGAGAAAGTGAAGGGAGAAGGAGGCAATTTGCTAATATACTATTGTATCTGTTTCTTTGTATGAGACCTGGACCAGGAAAAAGTCACCTTTTAAAACTAGTTTCAGGAGGCCCTGCTTGACACTATTGATAACTGCTTAGCCTAATCTTGCATTTCACCTGATAATAAGATTAAGCATATGCCTTGAACCTAAGACCAGCATCTCAGGCCCCTATCACGAATGCCCTAGTATTTCCTTTTTTTTTTTCTTTTTGCCATTTCTTGGGTAGCTCTCGCGGCATATGGAGGTTCCCGGGCTAGGGGTCGAATTGGAGCTACAGCCACCGGCCTACGCCAGAGCCAAGCAACACCAGATCCAAGCCACGTCTGCGACCTACACCACAGCTCATGGCAACGCTGGACCCTTAACCCACTGATTGAAGCCAGGGATCGAACCTGCAACCTCATGGTTCCTAGTTGGATTCGTTAACCACTGAGCCACGACGGGGACTCCACAAATGCCCTAGGACTGAGAGGCAAAGTACAAAAGACAGTCCACTAGAGCTACATGGCCCAGCACTCCCTCCCAAAACGCACTGAGAAAGACTGCCAACAGGAGGATTGATTATGCTTGTACTATAGCTAGCAAAGTTCTTTAATGGAAGTCTACCCATCAACAGGTCTATACTTCATCAGTAAGGGGACTCTGTATCACCGTGATCTCCAGACTTACCATGTCCAAATTTCTAGAGAATGCATTCCTGCACAGCATCTGAGAACATTTTGTCAACCAGGTCTTGGTCCTTAAAGAAAAGTGACACATCCACATTGATAAGTGGAGGCCATTAAGTGCTTCTGCTAGAGCACTGTGGCTTAGTATACATAACTCCTAGTGGAGCTCCTCCTTATGAATGCCCTTGTCACTACTCATCGGTGCTATGCATGATGGGCTCAAGACAAACGACTAGGAATAGGACTAGGACATTTGAATGTCAGTGGTTACTAAGCTAGCTGAGCTGGATGGAAATTAATGGAGCTCTCCATTCTGGTTTGCCATCTGCCTAAACAGACTTCTATGATGACTGTAGCTGGGAAAGAGACTTTAAGTCAAGGTATTTACACCTTGACAGACATTACAGTACAGGTTTTATGGAAAATTTTGGTTATATTCCTAAAATTTTAGTCATTTACTTAATCTCATCTCCTAGGGCCCCCATTCCTGTTGGGTAGAATCAGCCATAAAGATTATTGGGGCAAAAAAATTGCCTAGGGTCACAGAATGGACAGTGGGTGGTTCATGTTGTAAACTGACATAATCTTCCTAGGAAGATTACACTTAGGAGACTATTACATTCTTTCTGTCTGTGTGTGTTTGTGTGTACATATTTTATAATCCTCTTTCCCCAACCTCCCCAGAGCATAGGGCACCAATCAATTCCTTTTCAAACAAGTCTTCTCTCCTATGTACTGAACAAAAGATGTTCCTATTTTTTAGAGACCTGCCTTATCCACAGGCTAGGTGGGACAACTTTATGAGTCACATGCCTTCTAATCCCTGGTCAAGCTTAGGTGACACAGTGACTCAAGGAAGGCTGATCATGTTTTCAGGCCTGGGGACTTGGAACTGAAACACTGAAATACTGCTGATTAGCTGAGATGGAGCTCTGGGTCTTAAAGTCCTACAGATAGGATGGCTGAGCCCACTGTTTCAGGCATCCACAATGAGTTATGTAGCAAGAGAAGCTAGCATTAAGAAAACAGAGCTGATAAAATACAGAGAGAAAGAGGGAGAAGCACATTCAATTTCTATGATGGCTGGTCATACTTAATAAAATCACAGTGAACTGATGTGCTCCATGTGTATTTTTACTATAAATAACATTTTCATCTGTATGTCTTTAAGTTGATATTTGTTCCTTAAAGCCAATCATTTCCTATGACATGCAAACATACACTTTCATTGATATTCTCTCACCTTTCCTTTCACCTCTTGCTTTCATAATACTCTACTGCCTTCCCTCTCTTGATCATTCTTCATTCAATCTGTAGCCAAAAATCTTGTGTAATAGATACTTATTTTTTGTGTGTGTGTGTATTTTTTTTTAGCAGCCTAGAATCTTCTGGACATTCTAATCTTTGATTATAATGGGGCAGTTGAGCAACATATGTGTCCATCTGCCCAATTTTAAGACCAAAGCAACAACATGGATTAAAAGGAGGAAATTATTACCCTTTTGAAAGTGGGCCCCATCCCATGACCCATCCTGTCCCTATACTCTCATGATAGTACATGTCTTTTCCAGGCTGGCCATGGATCCAGGCCCAATCTGACAACAATCAGCGCAATCTCAGTGATCAGGCCTATAATGCAGATCAGTGTTTCCAACCTTTTTTGACTAATGAATGTTTTAAAATGTAATACTGCAAATTTAAAAAGCTCTTTAAAAAGCTATTTAAAAAATGCTTGTATGACACAAAATAAAGCAATTTTAAATAAAAAGTTTCATCTTAAATTAGCATATTATTAAAGCTTTATTATAAAGTTCATATAGCAAAGTCTTTAATTATACTGCATATATTTAAGGATAATTTTGACTTTTACTCACAGGAGATGAACTATTATATCATGTAAAGAAAATTACATGTTGTCAAATAAACTTGTCAAAAAAATTAAAAGATGGATTTACAACCAAATGCGTTTAGTTAAAAGTTGGACTTGGCACAAATGTACCTTGAAATGCAGGCTGACATTTAATCTGTTATAGCATCCAAAATAAATAATCTTTAAAAATCTGATACTTAGAATTCTTATATTTTGAGCTTATAAAAATCAACTGCTTATTTTGAAAATTCAGAGGTTCAGTTTTTTTAACCTATCAAGGTAGGAGAAATGGTTTCATGCTTGCTCTGAGAGAAGTTCTCAGAAAACAAATAAAATGTAGATCTTTTTAACTAATAAACAAAAAGCCAATTGGTTAGTATAATCCTATGTTTTTCTTTTTCATATTTTCAGTGTTTAAATCTTTCCTTTTCAGACTTTTAAGTACCTAAACAGAGCACTACCAATTAAAATAAACATCTAGCTGTCTATAGACACTAGCTGTATAATAAGTTGAAAATGAATTCTTTTAAGAACAAACTTCTTCCTTATTTAATACCACACTGAGTCTTTTAATTGACAATCCATTTTAGAAATGAAAGCATCTTAATTTGATTATATCCCTTCTATGTTTCATAATATTCAATATAGTATCTTTTTACCTTGCTATTTGGTGAATAAATCTGAAATGATTTTCTCTAGAGCGGCTTTAAGAATAGTAAATAGCAAATGCCAATCATATGCATGTATGAAGACACATATGACTTTAAACCTAAGGCATGCCTGGCTAATATGTTTTTTATATTTAAAATGATTAAAAAATAAAATGATTAAAGAATCTTATTTTGAAATAATTATAGATTTCTAGAAGAAGTGCAAAGAGAACACAGAGAAGTCCCTTATGCCCTTCACCCAGCTTCCTTTAATCATGCAGGTTTTTAAGTATTAGAAACAGGTTTTAAGTATTGATGTTTCATAAAATTTTGATCAGATGAATGCGACTTATGTATTTCATAAAGAGCATCTTGAAATAATTTTGCAGAATTATCATTTTTCATGCTCCTAATTTATATTTTTACATGTGTTTTAAACATGTTCCATCTTTAACCAACAGTTCATTATGAGTACAAACTAAGCTATACTTACAACTTACACTTAAAAACAGTAGATCCTTCTTTAAACTCTTCTAAAAAATAGAAGAGGAAGGAATACTTCCAAATTCATTTTATGAAGCCAGCATTATCCTTAATTCAACCAAACAAGGACACTGTAAGAAAATAAAATTACAGGCCAATATCCTTGATGAACAAGGATGAAGTGAAAATTCGCAACAAAATAGTTGCAAAGAGAATCAACAATACAGTAAAAGAATCATACACTATGGTCAAGTGGATCTATTTCAGGGATGTAAGGATGGTTTAACACTCACAAATCAATCAATGTGACACACCACATTAACAGAATGAAGGATAAAAAACATATGATCATCTCAATAGATGCAGAAAAAATATTTGAAAAAATTCACAATCCATTTATGATTAAAAACTTTCAACAAACTGGGAATAGAGGAAATGTCTCTCAACGTGAGTGAGGCCATATGTCACAAGCCTGGAGCTAACATGAGACTCAACAGTGAAAAGTTGAAAGCTCTTCCCCTAAGATTGGGAACAAGACAAAGATATATTATTCAACATAATACTCAAATTTCTAGCCAGAGAAATTAGGAAGAAAAGAAATAAAGTTATCCAAGTCAGAAAGGAATAAATAAAACTCTATTTACAGATAACATGGTATTGTATATAGAAAATCCCAAAGACTCTACCAAAAAACTGTTAGAACTAATAAACAAATGCAGTAAAGTCGCAGGATAAAAAATCAATATACAAAAATTTTATATGCTAATAATGAAGTATAATAAAGAGAAATTAAGAAAATAACCTCATTTATACTTGTATTAAAAAGAATAAAATACCTAGGAATAAATTTTACCAAGAAGGCAAAAGATGGGTACACTGAAATACTATAAGACACTGATGAAAGAAATTGAAGAAGACACAAATAAATGGAAAGATATACCATGCCCATGGATTGTAAGAATTAATAGTTAAAGTGTCCACATTACTCAAAGCAATTTACAGATTCACTGAAATCCCTATAAAAATTCTAACAGCATTTTTCACAGAAATAGAACAAAGAGTCCCAAAATTTGTATGGAACCACAAAAGACTCTGAATAGCTAAAGCAATCTTGAGAAAGAAGGACAAAGCTGGAGGTATCATACTACCTGATTTCAAAATATATTATAGAGCTACATTAATCAGTGTGGTGCTGGAATAAAAATGACACACAGATGAACAGAACAGAATAAAGCTCAGAAATAAACACATGCATACATAATCAATTAATTTATGACAAAAGAGCCAAGAGTATGCAATGGGGAAAAGACAGTCTTTTCAATAAGTGTAGTTGGGAAAACTCTTTATCTACATGCAAAGTGCAAAAGAGTGAAACTGGGTCTCCATTTTACACCACACACAAAAATTAATTCAAGATGGGTTAAGAGCTTTCTAAGACCTAAAACCATAAAATTCATTCCTAGAAGAAAACTTAGGCAGTAAGGTCTGCGGCAATTGGTCTCGGCAATAATTTTCGGATTTGACATCAAAAGCAAAGGTAACAAAAGCAAAAATAAACAAATGGTACTAGATCAAACTAAAAAGTGTCTGTACAGCAAAAGAAACCATCAACAAAATAAAAAGGCAACCTATGGTATGGGAGAAAATACTTGCAAATCAGATATCTGATTAAGATAATATCCAAAGTACATAAAGAACTCATGCAACTCTATAGCAAAAACTCCCAAACAACTTGATTAAAAATTGGGCAGATAGAGTTCCTGTCATGGCTCAGTGGTTAACAAACTTGACTAGTATCCATGCGGACATGGGTTTTATCCCTGGCCTTGCTCAGTGGGTTAAGGATCCAGCGTTGCTGTGAGCTGTGGTGTGGGTCGAAGACACAGCTCAGACCTCGCATTGCTGTGATTGTGGCACAGGCCAGCAGCTGCAGCTCCAATTCAACCCCTAGCTTGGGAACCTCCACATGCCTCGAGTTCAGTCCTAAAAAGACAAAAGACACACACACACACACAAAATTGGGCAGAGGATTTGAATAGATATTTTTTTCCAATTAGGATATACAAATGGCCAATAGGTACATGAAAAGGTGCTCAGCGTTGCTCATCTCATCGTCAGAGGAATATAAATCAAAACCACAATAAGCTATTTGCTTCACACCTGTTAGAATGGCTATTATCAAGAAGACACAAATATTGAGCACTGGCCAGGATATAAAGAAAAGGGAACCCTTGTGCACTGTTTGTGGGAAAGTGAATTGATAGAGCCACTATGTAAAACAATATTGAGGTTCCTCAGAATATTAAAAATAAAACTACAATATGATCTAGCAATTCTACTTCTGGGTGTTTATCGGAAGGACAAACACTAACTTGAAAAGATATTTGCACTCTTATGTTCATTGAAGCTTTATTTATAACAGCCAAGAGATGGAAACAACCCATTGCTTTTTTTTTTAATGGGAAAAACATTTTAAAAATCAGTTTATTAATTTCCAAAAATTAATTATTGATACAAAAGCTATTAATGCCTTAATTATTTGAATTGATTCTGAGGTCAATTTATATAAGCTAATTCTAAAATTTCACATAGGAGTTCCCATCGTGGCCCAGTGGTTAACAAATTAGACTAGGAACCATGAGGTTGCGGGTTTGATCCTTGGCCTCACTCAGTGGCTTAAGGATCTGGCGTTGCCATGAGCTGTGGTGTAGGTTGCAGATGCGGCTCAGATCCCGCGTTGCTGTGGCTCTGGTGTAGGCTGGTGGCTACAGCTCCAATTAGACCCCTAACCTGGGAACCTCCCTAGAAAAGACAATAAAATAAAATAAAATAAAATTTCACATGGAAGAGAAAATGTGAGAGATGAGTCAAGAGAACCTGGGGTGGGGGGAACAAAGACAAAGTAGTTGTAGTATTTTTACCTTAAACTGAGCAGTGGGTAACAAGTGTTCACTGCTATGCTTTATACCTTACATACATTTTATAAATATTGTGCTATAGCTTTTAATATTTAATTTTTAAAAAGAACAAAAAAAGCCCTTGTCTATCAAAAATCACAATATATTATAGTACAGTAATACTACACTAAACTTTATATTAAATACTATACTTTAAGCTATAGTAGTTAAAAGTGTTATTAATGGCACAGAAGTAAAGATCAATGGAACTAGAGTCCTAAAACCAACCTATACATATGTAAGAATTTATTAACTGATAATGTGACATGCCACTTATTATAAAACTGTTATTGAAATGGACAGCCAACTGAACAAGATTCCTTCCTTACACTATTCACAAAAATAAACTCCAGATGAATTAAAGACAAATTTTTGTGGATACATCTGTGGCATGTGGAAATTCATGGGCCAGGGACAGAACCCATGCCACAGCAGCAACCTGAGCTGCTATAGTGACAATGCCAGATCCTTAACCCACTGTGTCATAGCAGGAACTCTAAGACTTAAATTTTCTATAAAAGTATAAGATAATGTAAGATTCTATGTTTATATTTTCAGGGCAGGAAAAATATGCATTAAAAAGTTAGCAAAAAAAATCAGTAATAAACCAAAAATAAACAAATGGAACCTAATCAAACTTACAAGTTTTTGCACAGCAAAACAAAGCATAAACATATGAAAAGACAACCCGCAGAATGGCATAAAATATTTGCATATGGAGCTACTGATAAAGGATTAATCTCCAAAATATACAAACATCTCATACAGCTATATATATATATATATGTGTGTATATATATATATATATATATATATATAAACAATCTAATTGAAAAATGGGCAGAAGACCTAAAAAGACATTTCTCTAAAGCAGACTTACAGATGGCCTAGAGGCACATGACAAGATGCTCAACACTGCTAATTATTAGAGAAAATGCAAATCAAAACTACAGCGGAGTACCACTTCACACTGGTCAGAATGGCTATCATTAAGTCTACAAATAACAAATGTTGGAGAGGGAGTGTACTCTACATTCCTAGAGTAGCTAAAAGTAACTAAAATATTTTATTTAAAAACACATTACTGCTTTTAGTTATATTACACAATGAAAAAGAACATTAAGAGAAGAATGTATGGGAGCTTCCGTCATGGCTCAGTGGAAGCAAATCTGACTAGCATCCAGGAAGACACAGGTTCGATCCCTGGCCTCTCTCAGTAGGTTAAGGAGCCAGCATTGCCATGAGCTGTTGTGTAGATCACAGAAGTGGATCGGATCTCAAGTTGCTACGGCTGTGGTGCAGGCCAGTGGCTACACCTCCTATTCAACCCCTAGCCTGGGAACCTCTATATGTTGCAGGTGTGGCCCTAAAAAGAAAAAGAAAAAAAAAAAAAAGAAGAATGTAGGTACACACACACATACACACGTATACATCTATATTAACTGAATCTCTTTGCTGTGCAGCAGAAATTAACAGCAATAAATCAATTATACTTCAATAAAAAAGAACTCAGTAAAAGCCATAAAAGCAAAGACAGGTAAGTATGACATCAAAATTGAAAGCTGTTACTAACAATGGAGGAGAACTCCAACAGACTGGAGGAAAATATACTATTTTCATGAATAAAGAATGAGTATCTAGAATCCAAAGAATTTCTATAAGAAGTATTTGCTATGGAGCATATAACAGAACCCCCCCCCCCAAATAAGAGTGCTTAAAACAGAAGTTAAATTTTTCTCTTATGCAAAAGAAGTTGAGGGCTCTACCAAATGCTCAGAGACCCAGACTTTCTGGTTCATTGAGCTACTACCATGGTCGTCATGGTCTAGGATGGCTGTAGGAACTCCAGTCATTACATCTGTTTTCCAATACACAGGACAGGTGCAGGGATGAGCAAGCGTCTTCTCCCATGAAGAAGACTTCAGAAAGTCACACCAAAACCTTCCGCCTATATACCATTAGCTAAAACTTAAACATGGTTCTACTTAGCTCCAAGGAGGCCAAGGAATATAGTCTTCTGGATGGATAGCAATAGACTTGGCTAAAAGCTGGGGTTCTTATTACTAAAGATGAAGGGAGAATGGATCATAGGAGGGAACGAGCAGTCTTTGCCATGCAATCAAAAAAAAAAAAAAAGAAATCAAAATGGTCAAAATCTTGAGAAAAGATACTCAATTACAGGGAAATAAAAATTAAAATAAGGAGAGAGGGGAGTTTCCGTCATGGCTCAGTGGTTAACAAATCCGACTAGGAACCATGAGGTTGCGGGTTCCATCCCTGGCCTTGCTCAGTGGGTTAAGGATCCGGTGTTGCTGTGGCTGTGGTGTAGGCCAGCGGCTGCAGCTCTGATTAGATCCCTAGCCTGGGAACCTCCATATGCCACAGGAGTGGGCCTAGAAAAGGCAAAAAGACCAAAATAAATAAATAAATAAGAGAGGAATTTTAAAAACTTTTGAGAAGTAAAAACTTGCAAGTTGGTTAAGGCATGAGGATTTTTAACCTTTGTTAAATTTTTTAAGAAAGAGAATATAGTCTACATTCTTAGTGTAGCTAAAACTAAAATATTTAAAAACACATTACTGCTTTTAATTATATTACATATTATATGGATACATAATATTAGTATAGGCACCTTGGGGACCAATTTGGAATTATCTATTAAAATTCTGATGATACAATTTTATTACCCAGTAATTCCATCCTTGAGAATCTATACAGTATAAACATTCACACATTTGCATAAGTACAAGGATGTTCATTGCAGTAATGTTTAAAAAAGGAAAAACTGGAAACAATCCAAGTGCTGATTATTAGGGGAATAGTCCTACTTAATTTTCTTCATGGCCCTATTGCCACTATCTGATATTACATTATTTTATTTATCTACTTATTTGTCATCTAGGAAATTAGCTCATCTAGGAAGAGAGTAGAGGCAAGAACATATTTATATAATGCTTGTTTGGTTAAAAATTCATTAGAGGAGTTCCCATCGTGGCTCAGTGGTTAACAAATCCCACTAGGAACCATGAGGTTGCGGGTTCGGTCCCTGCCCTTGCTCAGTGGGTTAAGGATCCGGCGTTGCCGTGAGCTGTGGTGTAGGTCGCAGACGCGGCTCAGATCCTGCGTTGCTGTGGCTCTGGTGTAGGCTGGCAGCTACAGCTCCAATTCGACCCCTAGCCTGGGAACCTCCATATGCCGCGGAAGCGGCCCAAGAAATGGCAAAAAGACAAAAAAAAAATTCATTAGAAATAACATATTGTTTGTTTATTTATTTATTTATTTTTGTCTTTTTGAGGGCCGCACCTGCAGCACATGGAGGTTTCCAGGCTAGGGGTCTAATTGGAGCTACAGCTGCTGGTCTATGCCACAGCCATATCAGATCAGAGCTGGGTCTTCGACCTACACCACAGCTCAAGGCAACGCTGGATCCTTAACCCACTGAGTGAGGCCAGGGATCGAACCTGCAACCTCATGGTTCCTAGTCGGATTCATTTCCACTGAGCCACAACAGGAACTCCTATATTGTTTTTTAAAATGACGAATCAAAACAGATACCATTTCAGACTTAAAAAACATGATCCTGCAGGAGGCCCTCCGGAAGGCCTGCAGGCAGAATGAGAAACAATGACCCAGATAAAGTCTCCAAGCTTGCTGTCCAGAGAGACTCTCACTGGACAATACCTGCTGCCCTTTAGGGTCTGAGACATTTTATAGTAGAATCACCATGCTCTCTTCATTATGCAAAACTCTTAACTACCTTTTTTTATTTAAAAAAATTTTTTTTTATTATAGTTGATTTACAATGCTCTGTCAATTTCTGCTGTACAGCAAAGTAACCCAGTTTAACTACCTTTAATACGTGGATTCCAAGACTGCTGCTAGCACTGAGTGAACTTTCACTCACTGAGCAGGGCCTGCCATGGGAAAGAGGTCCCAACTAGAAAGCCAGGATAATGCTAAGACTGCTAAGATGTACCATGCTGAGAGAAGACAAAATGCTGACACCTGAGCCACTGTGCTTGAAGGGGGCTTGGCACTGGTAGGAGTACTGTGCTCATCAGTACTCACAACAACGGGGCATTCCAGGGCTCCATCACCAAAGCTGTGAGGGAATATACCTGTGATCACAAAATGGAAGGACTCAGTTTGCTTTGCTATGATTTCTAAGTCCTTACCAACACACCCATTCACAGACGTTAATCTATGTTTTTTATTTCTAACCTCACAGACAAGCAGTTTTCAAACTACTTTTTTCTTTTTAATTGGAGGGACTCAGTTCAAATGAAAACTTAAAGAAGAATAAAACAAACAGGGGGAGAGAAACAGCCTCAGTGCTCCATCTTAGGGGAATGGGAAGAATATGCAGACTGTTGGGTGCTCTGGGAAGAAGAGTTTGAAAGGGAAGGGAGTGATGAGAAAATGAACTTTCGCAAAGACCTAAGGAAGATGAAGGAGGGAGCTTTGTAGATATTGGGGGAAAACAAAGGTGGTGAGGCAGGGACGTAGCTGCTTTGTTGGAGGAATAACAAAGTACCATGTGAGACTGGGACAAAGTAAGCACAGGGGAGAGTAGTAGGAGATGAGGTCAGAGAGATAAAGGGGGATTTAGATCATGCAGGGCCTTAGCTAAGTGTCTGAGCTGAGAACTTATTTTAAAAGGGTCCGCCTACAGGATAGCCTCTTGGAGAGCAAGTACAGAAGCACGAAAAAGAGGCTATGACAATAATCCATTATTATTATTATTATTATTATTATTATTATAATGGTGGTTTGCACAAGGTGGTAGCATAGGGTTAGTGGGATAGGACGAATTCTACATACATTTGGAAGGGAGAAACAACAATTGTTTGCTGATAGATATTGTGGGATGAAAGAGAAAGAAGACAGCAAAGATGATGCTGAGTTTTTGGGCCTGGGCTACTGAAAACAGAGCTTCTTTACTGAGATGAGACAAGCTGTGGAAAGAGTGGGTTTTAAAAGGGAAGATCAGGAGTTCTCGTCATGGCACAGTGGTTAATGAATCCAACTAGAAACCATGAGGTTGCGGGTTCAATCCCTGTCCTTGCTCAGTGGGTTGCTGATCCAGCATTGCTATGAGCTGTGGTGTAGGTTGCAGGCGCAGCTCGGATCCTGCGTGGCTGTGGCTCTGGAGTAGGCTGGCAGCTACAGCTCTGATTAGACTCCTAGCCTGGGAACCTCCATATGCTAAGGAAGCAGCCCAAGAAATGGCAAAAAGACAAAAAAATAAATAAATAAATAAATAAAATAAAAAGGAAGATCAGAAGTTCAGTTTTGAGATGTCTGTTAGATATCCAGATGGAGAGGTCTCAAGTAGGTATAGTTTGATATCAGAGTATGAGATTCAGAGGAGAGGTCTAACTTGGAGAAAAAATTTGGCGGTCATTGGTGGTAGTAGTTGGTATATAGATGGTATTTAAGGTCATAGGACTGGGTGACAGGGCAAGGAAATAGAATTGATAAGGAAGAGTAGAGGTTTGAGGAGTAAGCAGTGCTCAATCTTTCAGAAGTCAGGAAGATGATGAGGAACTAGCAAAAAGACTGAGAACTACCAGTAAGATGGGAGGAAATCCAAAGAATGTTCTGGAAGCTAAGTGAAGAAAGTATGTCAAAGAACAAGGAATAAATCAACTTGTGCAAAATGCTATTGAAAGGTCAAGTAAGAAAGACCGAAAACACTGGAGTTAGCAATGTGAAGGGTAAAGGCCTGATGAGCACGGACTCAAGAGATCCTGGTGGGAGGAACTAGATTCAGTGAGGTAGCTAATAGAGAACAGGTCTGGAGGTGGGTGTAGGGTGAAAAGAGTTTGGTCTTATACTATAAGGCACTATCTCTGTAGTATCTGGTACAGTGCTTGGCACATAGCGCTAACTCAATAAATTTGCTGATTGAACTGAGATCACTAGCCACTGAATTAGGAAATAGTTCTAGAAGTTTAAAAGCTGATACAGTGAATTGTGAGAATTCTTGATCCAATAAAAAAGAAATGCCTTCATTCTCCTTCAATGCCTCCAAACTCTTCAGTTTTGAAAACTATGCCTAATACACCTAGTATAGCTATTCCCTAAATTTAAAAGAAATAGCAACAGAATTTGATAAATACATGATCTACAAGAAAATATTTTCAATTCTGGATAGGTACAATCTCTCCAACTACCTCTTGCACCTGGGACCCTGTGACTTTGTATCCAGGGGTAGAACATGAATCCCAGCCCTCTAGGTACATCATGATTCACTATGTACTAGAATGGAAGACTTTTGGTCATTGCTTAAGGATCATATATCTAACAAGGATCATGTATCCAAAATATATAAGGAACTCTTAACTACTCAACAACAAAAAGGCAAACAGCCCAATTTAAAAATGGGCAAAAAACTTGAACGGAAGTTCAAAGAAGTCTCCAAAGAAGATATACAAGTGTCCAAAAAGTACATTAAAATTGTACAACATCATTAATCATTAGGAAAACGCAAATCAAAACCATGAGCTACCACTTCACTTCCACTAGGATGGCTATAACCAAAACCAAAACAAAACCAGAAAGTAACAGATGTTGGCAAGGAAACTGGAACTTTTGAACATTGATAGTGGAAATGTAAAATGGTGCAGCTGCTGTGGAAAACAGTTTTGGTGGTTCCTCAAAAAGTTAAATATAGAATTACCAAATGACCCAGCAATTCCAATCCTAGGTATACACACAAAAGAACTGAAACAGGTACTCAAGCAAAAACTTGTACAAAAATGCTCATAGTGGCACTATTACAATAGCCAAAAGGTGCAAACAGCTGAAATGTCCATCAACTTATAAACAGATAAATAAAATGTGGTATATCCATTCAATGGAATTATTACCCAATCATAGAAAGGAATTAATATTGTTTACATAAAGGAACACATGCTATAAATGAACCCTGTAAACATGATGCTAAAAGAAGCCAAACATTAAAAAGTCACATATTTTGTGATTTATACGAAATGTCCAGAATTGATCACTCCATAGAGAAAGAAAGCAAATCAGTGATTTCTAGGAAATAGGAAGAGAGGAATGGGGAATGACTGCTTAATGGCTACAAAGTTTCCTTTTGGGGTGATAAAAATATTCTGGAATTAGATGATTGCACAGCAATGTGAATGTATTGCACATTGAATTGAACATTTTTAAATGATTAAAATGGTTAATTTTATGTTATGTGACTTTTAACTCAATAAAAAGTAAATAAATCACACAGCTCACATTTGACAGACCAAGGCTACGCACCCAAGAACTCTAAGTCTTCTACCCACTCAACCATTCTGTCTCCTTTACAAACCAAAGGAGCTCTAGACAAACTTGGTAGTGAACTTTTTCTTCCATCTACCACCATCCAGGCATAGTACCTAATTATATTTGTGATAAAATAATTCCCACATTTGGCCAAGCACATACACGTTTCTAAACAAATTTTTTCTTACCAGAGACTCCCAGTACAAACCTTCTTAGGCCAAGGTCTGCTATTCATATCACAAAGTCATCCTTTAGAAGTTAATCATCATCCACCTCACTAATAATCCTTGGCATTTTCCAACTCCTATGGTTTCTCTTCAGCTGGTAGATCACAATTCTTAGAAGCATGAAGTGCAAAACTGACCCTGAAGCCCTCCTGTGCCAGATTAAAGCTGCCAATGAAGCAGAGATGGGTAAAAGACAGACCAGCAGTGAACATCAGCATGACAATCCACTCTAGAGAGTCACTCTAACCTGAAGTCCTCAAGGTAACAGCATTCATACAACCTTTCAGGAACCAAAGTTTGGTGTTTTCTTCTTCTCTTTGAGTTCAGTGAGGGTCTACTCCAATTTATATCAATACCCTTTAATCACTGACAATGATGAAGACTTCAGAGTATGAGAGATTTTACATGCATGCAACTGGAAAACCAAATTGCAACATCAAATTAATTGGAAAAAATACAGCTGCAAAAACTATTCCTAGGAATCTGACAGCTCGATACATATTTCCTGACATAGCTAAGTATTCCATTTTCAATATACCAACAATCTGGGCTTTGTTCATCAGTTCAATAGGAAGTGATGTCAGGGACACTGGAGTCCTGCTGGCCTTTAGGACCTCTATGGCTTCCGGATAAGAAAGATACCAGGGCCTAATCACCAATCTAAGTCTCAGGGTCCAGGCAAAATATCTCCTCAGTGAAAGGCACAAAGTATCCAAAACAAATGTAAGTAAGACCTCTCTGAAATGAAGTAGACAGGTAATCAGGAACCACCCAGACACCTCCCTGAAAGGTTAAGGGAAGCATCTGGGTAACCAACACAAACTGAGCACCTACCTTAGAGACATATAAGACACCTGGCCCTTCCTCATTACTCCACTTTTGGGTAAACTTCTCGAGAGATTTTTCCAACATTCACCATTTCCATTTTCTTACTTGCTACTCACTTCAATACGGTTTCTGCCTCTTTCAGTCTCAAAGGGTTCTTGCGGAGGTCAAAGACTCCATCTTGCTAAATTCAACACATCATTTTTGGTCTACGTCTTTACTTGATAACTGCTGTTTTTAAAATACTCTCTTCCTTTGCCTTTTATGACACATCTTAAACTGGAGTTAAAGTAAGCTTCTAAGACAAAAATATAGTTTAAATTACTCTTGGAAATTCTTTAAATGGCCTATTATGTAAAGCATACCTGTGTTTTGTGTACATAACTCTATGGAGTAGTGAACTGCATATATGCAAAATGAATAGTAAATATATCTGCAAGACAAAACAGTGCCTCTCATCTAATTAGAAACATCCTCAGGTGTATTGGGTTAAGCCTGCATACCTTAACTGCCAGCAAGGTGCCATTCCATTGTACCTCTCTGGCCACTTCTCATCCCTTTCCTGGGGCTACTTTCCTCTATCCAACTTTGAAATACTGGGCCTGAGCCCTCTTCTCAATCGCTATTAGTGGTTCTCAACGTCCACTGCTCAGTGGTATCACCTGAGGATCTTTTAAACATCCCAGGGTGAAATGCAGACCAAGTAAACAGAAACAGGAATTCCTGGGTAGGCCCTAGCATCAGTACTTTGTAACCATTCAATGTTTCCAGTGTGTAGTCAAAATGAGAATCACTATTTCATACTCTTTTCCTATAGCAGCATCACAGATCACATACTCTAATGCCTACAGGGTCAGAAGGAAAAAAAAAAAACCTTGGCAGGAATAAGTTTTAGGGAGTGGTAGGCTCTCTGGTGAACAAGAAAACAGCTGGGATCAGCTGTGACATAACTCCAATCAACTGTTCCCATATGGGAAAGCCAGCTCAGTAGTGTTACATCTTTTCACTTTGAAAGAAAAGCCCCAAATCTGGATTTTCATGGGAAATCTTGGGATTTTAAGTTACTGGCAACTCACTCAAAATTAAACAACAACAAAACCATTGTATGTGAAAAACAAAACACATGTGTAAACCAGATTCTGCTATGGCTGTGCAACCTCTGCTCTGGGTTGATTCAATCTACATCCTTCAATTTACATCTAAACATTTGTATTCTCAGTTCAGCCCACTCTTCTGGGCTCTGGATTTGAATTATCAGAGGCTTATGTGACCTCTCTGCTTCTCAACCAGTCTTTTTTTTTTTTTTTGTCTTTTTGCCATTTCTTGGGCCGCTCCTGTGGCACATGGAGGTTCCCAGGCTAGGGGTCGAATCGGAGCTATAGCCACCGGCCTACACTGCAGCCACAGCAATGTGGATCGGAGCCGCGTCTGCAACCTACACCACAGCTCATGGCAACATGGGATCCTTAACCCACTAAGCGAGGCCAGGGATCGAACCTGCAACCTCATGGTTCCTAGTCGGATTCATTAACCACTGAGCCATGATGGGAACTCCTCAACTAGTCTTAAGAGTAAACTGTAATTTAAACCACCTCAAAACCATTGTTCTTTCCACTGTCCTCCAGTTCCACCATTCACCTGGCTGGGCAAGCAAGAAGCCTGAGCTTCATCCTATGCACTTATTTCTCTCACTGCTTCTACCACATCAATTATCAAACCCTATCAATTATGCCTCCTAAATGTATCCCCTGCATACATCTACTTCTCTCCATCTCCTCTGCTATCACCTTCGTCCCAGTACCCATCTCTTTTCTACCTTTCCAGTGTAGTTTTCCCTCTGTATCCATGGATATGAACCTGCAGATATGGAGGGATGACCATACTATGCCATTTTATATAAAGAACTAGACTATCTGTGGACTTTGGTATCAAAGGGGGTCCTGGAACTAATCCCCAGTGGATACTGAGGGTCGACTGTTTTAGCCAGCTTAAGCCGCTGTAATAAAATACCATAGACCGGGTAGCTTAAACAATAGAAATGTATTCTCTTATAGTTCTGGAGGGGAGAAGTCCAAGATCAAGGTCTGACACCACTGGTTTCTGGTAAGGACTCTCTTCCTAGCTTGAAGATGGCTACCTTCTCACAATGTGTTCACATGGCCTTTCCTCCCTCCTCTTCTTCTAAGGCCACCAACTTTATCGGTTTAGGGCTCCACTCTTATGACTTCATTTAACCTTAATTACCTCATAAAGACTCTATATCCAAATATAATCACACCAAGGGTTAGGGCTTCAAAAGGCAATTTAGGGGGACACAATTCACTGTACAGCACATTGTAACCTTAGTCAGCTGTCTTCAACCTTCACTATTGTTCCCTCCCAAGCCGTTCTCTCCAATATGAGCAGAGTACTCTTTTACAACCACACTTACAGATGTGTGTGTGTGTATACATATTTGACCAGATAATTCCACTTCTAGGAATTTATCCTACAAACATATCCACATACATGTGAATTAGCATACGTTCAGTACTGTTATGGTAAATTATTGGAAACAACTGTTTTTCAACAGAGGAATGATTAAATAATCTGTGGTCTATCTGTACAATGGAATACTATATAGTCATTCAAAAGAGTAAGAAAACCATATATTGGAATGGAAAGATTTCAAAGACATTGTTAAGGGAACAAAGCAAGAAACAGTGTGTACAGTATGCTACCATCTGTGTAAACAATAGGAGGAAAGAATATGCATTTGCTTCAATGCCCATAGAAAATGTCCAGAATGATAACACAAAACTTGTAATGGTGGTTACCCCTTTAGAAGGTATTGAGAAAGTGGCAGCTGGGGAAGGGAGTAGGACCCACTGCAGACTTTCTGACCTAATGGGCCTGGAGCATGGCCCAGGCACTAGTATTGTTTTAAGTTCCTCTTGTAATTCTGATAAGCAGTCTGGATTGAGAAGTGCTGCTCACCATAGCCTGAGCTACTTTCCCAGAATGATACTGTATCTTCCGGCCCTATCACTCTCCATCCTCTAGCCATACTGGCTGGAGTTCCCAGAAAAGGTCCTGTTCCTTCTCCTGGGAACACTGTCCCCCTAAGCTTCACCTTGTAACTTCTATTTACTCTTTAGACTCAATCTTACCTTAAAAGTTATTTCCCAAGGAAATTTTCCCTAGTTTATAAGCTAGGTCAAAAACCCCTGTTTTATGTACTCAGAGCACCCTTACTTCTTCCAGAATCTACAATTGTGATGAGACACTGTATAACTATATATGTATGTATCTGTCACTCTTTAGACTGTAAGGTCTAGGAATGCAGACACCACATTTACTGCTGTATTTCCAGATTTCAATTAATACCTGGCTGGCAAAGGAGGTCCTCTCTCAAATATCTGTTAAATGAATGAATGACTGCTCCTGCCCTCAAACCTAGCAGAGAAAACTGACACAGAACAAATGAGAATGCAGTGTCATTAGTGTTAAGATAGCAGTCCATTTAAAACCACTGTTCTCAACTGGGGGTGATATTGGCCCTCCCAGGACACATATGGCAATGTCTGGATGCATTTTTGATTGTCAAAACTGTGTAGGTTGTGTAGCTGTTTGTCACAACTGTGTATTGTGGGGTGGGTGGGATTACTGGAAACTATTAACTAGAGGTCAGGGATGCTGCTAAACATCCTATAATGCACAGGATAGCCTCCATAACAAGAATTAGCTGGTCCAAAATGTCAATGATACCTCTAACTTAGAGGATGGTCATACCCAAATGAGTGATCAATTCTACTCCAGGAGGTGGGTTTTTTGGGGGAAAGGGGGTGAGGAGAATGTCAAAAAGGCTTCAGAGAGGAAGTAAAGCTTTAAGCTGTGTGTTGAAGGATGGCAGGGACCATATTGTGTAGACTAGGTTTGTAATGTGAAGCCTCTGAAGAGATTAAAAGCAAGTTATGGTTTGAAAAGGTACCCCCATCAAGTACTCCATACTCCATCCAGTATTACTCATCTCTTTTACACCCTTCTTGCTGAAACAAAACTTTCATCCTCTTAGGGCCGTGGTTTTAGCTAAGAATTAAGGCCAAATTAATTCAAGCTAAGATAAATTCAGATAGCCCTTTCACTCTCCAGAATGTTAGCTGCATTTTAAAACATGCAAATACTTATGAATACAAATAAATCTTAATGTTTAAACTGCTTACTGTTCAGATTACTTGTGGATAAAGCTATTTTCTTTCTTTTTGTCTTTTTAGGGCCGCACCGTGGCATATGGAGGTTCCCAGGCCTCCATATTCGATGATCAGGCTAGGGATCAAATTGGAGCTACAGCTGCTGGCTTACACCACAGCCACAGCAATGCCAGATCAGAGCTGCAACTGTGATCTATATCGCAGCTCACAGCAACGCAGGATCCTTAACCCACTAAATGAGGCCAGGGATTGAACCTGCGTCCTCAAGGATACTAGTCAGATTCGTTTCCCCTGAGCCATGATGGGAACTCCTGGATAAGACTGTTTTCAAACCAACAGCCAGGTTGGTCTTGGTAAAGAGTTCTCCAAAGCTTTCTATATATATATATTTAACTTTCTTTCCCCTGTCCTCAATTTCTGAGCTCCCAGATTTAGAAAAGGTCCAAGTTTTTTCCACAAGTATCTCATGCTGTAAGTTCTTCTGCCAGAGAGGACAGGAGAGACATTTGTGAATGTATTAAATGTGAATAAATTGTACGTATAATTTAGAAGTGATCTACAGATTTTTTAAAAACAGCTTTACTAAAAGTCATAGATACTCCTAGAAGAAATGAAATTGGGATAATCTTAAATGGTATTACCAAGGAAGAATACGGTGCTTTACTACAAAACAAGCATGCTCTTATGAGCTAGAAGTACACACGCTGCTCCAATATGGCCATTCTTAGGGTCGCAGACTGAGTGGCCTCTTTTCAAGAAACTGAGGCCTGAGACTAATGAAGAACAAAGAAAAACGCCTGGCACAGAAGGTTTGAACGACATTTTGTACATAAATGATTGGAGAAGGAACACTTCCTCAGATTTTGGAAAGCTCTACAAATCATTCTTTTTTCTGCTTACATTTTGAGAATTTTTATTTCGTGTTTCCAGACCATTTCCTAATAAGAAAATACCTTATAATTTACAAAGAGCAATTTATCCTCCCTTACATTTACTGACCACTAAAACTGGATACAATTTCCTTAAGCTTTACCAGAGTCAGAGGATTGGTTATAATATGAGCACAGCACAGTTCAGATGCAACATCAACTCCAAGACTAGCCAGCTGGTTTCCATCGAAAGGTCCCCCAGGAGAAAGCCCGTCGGAGGCGGCGGCCGGGGTCGGCGGGGGAATGAGGCCCACCTGGGCGGCCCAGCGGCAGCCACGGGGCAGGGCCGGGGTCCGTGTAGCCTCCGTTTACCTTTGTTTCAGGTACTCTCGCTCCCTGCCAGGCCTGGGATCCCACCCGAGGCCCCGAGCTGGTGACACATCCTTCTTTGGCCAAGTCGGGCCGAGGTTGGGCAGGGGGCGGGGAAGGAAAATAAAGCCTCAGCGCCTAACGACGTGACTCTCAGTTCTTCCAAAACGTTGGCATTTGTTTCTCTGCCAAGCTTTCCTGTTAACAAGTTCCCGAGGGCTGAACAGGCGAACTGGCCCCGGAGCCCCAAAAGTGGGAGGGACCAGGCCGTCCCCCGCCTTCCCTCCTCCGTGGGCGCCCCCGGGCAAAGCCGTTTCCACACCTCCTGGGCTGCCAAGGCCCGGGACCTAGCTGGGCGTGCCGCGGCGCCCACACCGCCTAGAACCCGACTTCCACGGCTCCGCCAGCCTGACCAGCGCCGCGCGGCCCCGCCGGCCCCTGAGCCAGGCCGGTCCCCGCCCCTCTGCCCCGCCCGCCAGGGCCTCCGCGCGCCGCCCCTCGGCCTCACCACAGCCCGCGGGCCGGACCCGGGGCGCGAGGGTTCCAGGTCGCTCCGCGGGCGGCCCCACGCCTACCTCGGCGCCCGCGGGTCCTCTTCTGGCTGCTGCCTCTGCTCGCGTACAGCGCTGGCCGCCACGGCGCCCGGCGGCGCGGGACGTGCAGCTGCGAGCGCTGTGCCTGAGGAGCCGAGGCCCGAGTGCGCCCCGCCCAGCCGCCCGTCCACCCCCTCCCACCCCCCGGCCCCTCCCTCTGCAGCGGGCTCGGCGCCCCGCCCCGCCCACAGGCTCCGCCCCTCCCTCGGGCCCCGCCTGCAAGGCCTCGCCCACTCTGCCGGCTGTAGCCCAAAAGGGGGCTGTCAGGGGTGCCACGAGAGCCGCCTTGGCCGCTTCCCGAACAGTCCCCCTGTGTGGCGGCTCCGCAGGGACGCGATTAGTAGTGCTGACTACTGTTTGGTGGATGTGAGTTTCTCTCGGATTTGTTATTACTGTGATTGTTATTATTACTGATATCGTTGTTGCTGTTATTGTCGTTAGTTTTTTTGTCCTCCTGTAGAGACTGGATGGTTCCATTGAGCCCAGAGGCTGCTACGGGCAGGTGGTCCTCGCAGCTGACCAGCCACTTCAGGTCACCTGGATCCTACTAGTGACAGCGCCACATTTCATTATGAAATAGTGAACAAGTTGGGTGAATTTTGAAAGAAGAGATACTTATTTTTTATTTTTTATCTTTTTAGCTATTTCTTGGGCCGCTCCTGCGGCATATGGAGGTTCCCAGGCTAGGGGTCGAATCGGAGCTGTAGCCACCGGCCCACGCCAGAGCCACAGCAACGCGGGATCCGAGCCGCGTCTGCAACCTACACCACAGCTCACGGCAACGCCGGATTGTCAACCCACCGAGCAAGGGCAGGGACCGAACCCGCAACCCCATGGTTCCCAGTCGGATTCGCCAACCACTGCACCACGACGGGAACTCCGAGATATTTATTTTTAACTGCAATTGTTAAATATAACACAAATACAGAAAGCCATATATAAAACCAATGTATGACTTATGAGATGTACTGACATACACTCTTGGATTTAACACCACGTAAGATGATCTGGCTTAAAACACAAACTTCATTGACATAAACTTCATTGATAGTTGGGAGGACTCAGCTTGAGAAGGTTCTTCCCAAATTGCCTTCTTTGTAACCGACACAGGAACTTATAGCCCCCTCCCCACCCCATTCATGTGCTTTCAGACACTTCACTCACATTTGAAATGTTTGAAATTGTAAAATTCTTAATTAAAAAGATAAATCAGGAGTTCCTGCTGTGGCGCAAGGGAATCAGCAGCGTCTTGGGAGCGCTGGGACCCAGGTTCTATCCCTGGCCCACTACAATGTGTTAAGGATCTGGTATTGCCACAGCCACAGCATAGGTCACAACTGCAGCTGGCATCTGATCCCTGACTGGGGAACTCCATATGCCTCCGAGTGCCAAGAAAAGAAAACAAAACAAAAAAGATAAATCAACTAATACATAAGCATATAAGTAACAACAAATAAGTCATTCAGGAGATTAAATAGCATGAGTAAGGAGTAGCTAAGGATGGGAGATATGTAAAGACTTAAAAATAGCCAAGGTTTAGGTGGTTTGGGCACTTGGCTGTCCCTACTCTGTGTCACTAGCACCTAGCACAGCACCAGGCATGTAATAGGTGCTGTGCATGTATTTATAGTTCAAGGAAGGAAAAAAATATATATACATATATATACAGTTGACCCTTGTACAAGGTCTGGGGCTGTTCCAGGCGGCCTACCACCTACCAACCTGCCACACAGTGGAAAATCCTCTGTACTGCTATCTCTGCCTCAGAAACAAAGGAACTGATAGATGACTCACCCAAGGGCAGGAAGCTGAAAAAGTTTGGGTGGATTCAGGACTCAAACCCTAGTTCTTATGATCCCACTTATTGTGATCTGTAATCAAACACAAACTTTTCTTTGTATAAGTGGACTGCAAAGTTCAAACACATGTTCAAAGGTTAACTGTATAATCACCAAAATATGCTTTGCCTACTGAATAATTTCATCCAGGGTTAATTCTTCCAATAGCTAGAATGATGTGCTCTGTAAGATGCCTTCATGCCTTAGAAAGAGGTCACTATGCTTTAACTGTTATATTGCTTTCCAGTTTTTAAAAAAGCTCTTTCGATTGCTTTAGGGTATCTTACTTGAGACTGTGAGCACCAGTCCTGTGAGAAAGACAGGGAAGCACAGAAGGACTTTGTGAAGGTCACAGTGTAATGCATACCTGTAAGGAGGGGAAGTACACAGTGAACTGTACAACAGCTTTAGTACTGCTGACCCTGACAGTCCCTGCTGGATTCCTGGTTTATCTTGACAGTTTTATTGCTTGAGTTTTTACATCAGGACATTTTTGGCTCCTTTGCCATACATTTATATGCAATATGACTTGAATTTATAACACCTAACTTGAAATTTGATTCAGTACAATGGAGTCAGCATCTCTGTCTCGAGTACCTTGGTGAATTGGGGTAGAGAGCTGCCAATCTGCTATCGTTTACTGAGCATCCCAGCTCCATGGTCGGTGGTGAGAATATGAGGAATAGAAAATGAATAAGATATAATCTTTGCTCTTAAAGGTTTTATGGCCAAATTAGGGAGAAATATTTGAAGATGAACAAGTGTTTAATTTATTTGGAATGTAGGGGAAGAGTCCTCAGCACAATTAATTCTGTTAGGTGTAGGATGAGAGTGGGGAAAATCTTTTCAGAGAAGAGAACTTTTTTTTTTTAAGTATGGAAAAAGATCACATATTGCAAAAGTAGAGAGAATAGTATGGTGAACTACTACACTCTCATTATGCAGCTTCAACAATTACCATTCCATGGCCAATTTGTTCCATTTGCATCCTCACCTTATCTTGCCCTCCCTGGATTATTTTGAAGCAAGACACAGTAGCATATCACTTCACCTGTAAATATTTTACTATATACCTCTAAAAATAAAGTCTATTTTTAAAACAACAAAATCATTTATTTTTAAAAATTAATGATTTCTTAACAACTAGTCTGTTTTCAAATTTTCCCAGTTTTCTCATAAATGTTTTATATAGTTTATTTCTTCAAGTCAGGAATCAAACAAGGTCTTCACATTGTATTTGGTAAAAACTCTTAACCTTTCTTTCCTCCACTTTATATATTGAAGACATCAATTGCTGGTCCTGTAGGTTTTCCCACATTCGGCATCTTGCTACCCCTGAGGTGTTTAACATGTTCCTCTACCACTGTACTTTTCATGGAAAGGTAGTAGAACAAGAGACTTGATCAGATTTAGGAAAATACAATCCACAATAAAGAGAAAAGTTGATCAATCAGAAACAAACCCAGAACTGTCATAGATGTTAGTACTATCAGAAAGACATTAAAACAGTTACTCTAATTGTATCCCAAATGTTCAAAAAGTTAAGCTGAGACATGAGAAATATAAAAAGACCCAAGCTGTACTTCTAGAGATGAAGATGACAATGTCTGAATAAAAATACACTGAATAGATTAATGGTGAATGAGACATTGCCAAAGAAAATATTAGTGAACTTGGAGTTCACACCAATGGAAATTTCCAAAATGAAGCACACATAGGAAAAAAAAGATTTTGAAAACATAAAGATTATCAGAGTTGTGGCATAATATATGTGTAAATGAAATCTCCAAAAGAGAAAAATGGGGACAAAAACTATTTTCATGGCCTACAATTTTCAAAATTGATGAAACCAATGTATTCACAGATCTAAGAATTTTACCATATCATAAATATGAGGAACATAAAGCCATTCAAAGGCACATCATGATCAAATTATTCAAAATCAGTAATAGAAAAATCTTAAAAGTAGCCAGAGAAAATAGACATGTATAGGGGAACAAAGAAAGGATGATTGTTTCTCTTGCTAGAAACAATACTAGCAAGAAGATAGTGAAACAACATCTTTAATGTACTGAACAAAAATCAATATGGAATTCTATTCTCACCTAAATATTTCTCAGAAATTAAGGCAAAATAAAGATGTTTTCATGTGTACAAAAGCTAAAAAAAAATAATCATAGCAGACTTGTACTACAAGAAATGCTAAAGGAAGTCCTCTATGCATAAGAAAAAATGGCATCAATTGAAATTATGGGTCTACAGAAAGGAAGGAAGAGGAAAAAACAGTAACTGCAAAATACACCACATTAACGAAAGAAAAGTAAAAAACCATATGATCATCTCAATAGATGCAGAAAAAGCATCTGACAAAGTCCAACATCCATTCATGATCAAAACTCTTGCCAAAGTGGGTATAGAGAGAACATTCCTGAACATAATCAAAGCCATTTATGACAAACCCACAGCAAATATAATACTCAATGGGGAAAAACTGAAAGCCTTCTCACTCAAATCTGGAACAAGACAGGGATGCCCACTCTCACCACTGCTCTTCAACATAGTTTTGGAAGTCCTAGCCACAGCAATTAGACAAACAAAAGAAAGAAAAGGCATCCATATAGGAAGAGAAGAGATCAAACTGTCACTGCATGCAGATGACATGATACTATACATAGAAAACCCTAAGGACTCAACCCCAAAACTACTTGAACTGATTAACAAATTCAGCAAAGTAGCAGGATATAAGATTAACATTCAGAAATCAGTCACATTTCTGTATACCAGCAATGAAATATTAGAAAAGGAATACAAAAATATGATACCTTTTAAAATTGCACCTCAGAAAATCAAATACCTAGGAATACACCTGACCAAGGAGGTAAAGGACTTATATGCCGAGAACTATAAAACTTTAGTCAAAGAAATTAAAGAAGATGTAAAGAAATGGAATGATATTCCATGATCATGGATTGGAAAAATGAATATTGTAAAAATGGCCATACTACCCAAAGCAATCTACAGATTCAATGCAATCCCTATCAAATTACCCATGACGTTTTTCACAGAACTAGAACAAACAATCCAAACATTTATATGGAACCACAAAAGACCCAGAATTGCCAAATCAGTCCTGAGAAACAAAAACCAAGCAGGAGGCATAACTCTCCCAGACTTCAAGAAATACTACAAAGCCACAGTCATCAAAACAGTGTGGTACTGGTATCAAAACAGACAGACAGATCAATGGAACAGAATAGAGAACCCAGAAATAAACCCTGACACCTATGGTCAATTAATCTTTGACAAGGGAGGCAAGAACCTAAAATAGGAAAAAGAAAGTCTATTCAGCAAGCATTGCTGGGAAACCTGGACAGCTGCATGCAAAGCAATGAAATTAGAACACACCCTTACACCATGCACCAAAATAAACTCAAAATGGCTGAAAGACTTAAATATACGACAGGACACCATCAAACTCCTGAAGAGAACATAGGCAAAACACTCTCTGACATCAACATCATGAATATTTTCTCAGGTCAGTCTCCCAAAGCAACAGAAATAAGAGCAAAAGTAAACCCATGGGACCTCATCAAACTGAAAAGCTTTTGCACAGCAAAGGAAACCCAAAAGAAAACAAAAAGACAACTTACAGAATGGGAGAAAATAGTTTCAAATGATGCAATGGACAAGGGCTTAATCTCTAGAATATATAAGCAACTTATGTACAACTCGACAGCAAAAAGGCCAATCACCCAATGGAAAAATGGGCAAAAGACCTGAAGAGACTGTTCTCCAAGGAAGATATACAGATGGCCAACAAACACATGAAAAAATGCTCAACATCGCTGGTTATAAGAGAAATGCAAATCAAAACTACCATGAGATACCACCTCACACCAGTCAGAATGGCCATCATTAATAAGTCCACAAATAACAAGTGCTGGAGGGGGTGTGGAGAAAAGGGAACCCTCCTGCACTGCTGGTGGGCATGTAAACTGGTACAGCCACTATGGAGAGCAGTTTGGAGATACCTTAGAAATCTATACATAGAACTTCCATATGACCCAGCAATCCCACTCTTGGACATCTATCCGGACAAAACTCTCCTTAAAAAAGACCCATGCACCCGCATGTTCATTGCAGCACTATTCACAATAGCCAAGACATGGAAACAACCCACATGTCCATCAACAGATGATTGGATTCGGAAGAGGTGGTATATATACACAATGGAATACTACTCAGCCATAAAAAAGAATGACATAATGCCACTTGCAGCAACATGGATGGAACTAGAGAATCTCATACTGAGTGAAATGAGCCAGAAAGAGAAAGACAAATACCATATGATATCACTTATATCTGGAATCTAATATAAGACACAAATGAACCTTCCTACGGAAAAGAAAATCATGGACTTTGAGAATATACTTGTGGCTGCTGGAGGGAGAGGGAGGGAGTGGGAAGGATTGGGAGCTTGGGGTTATCAGATACAACTTGGAATGAATTTACAAGGAGATCCTGTGAGTAGCATCAAGAACTATCTCTTGATACTTATATTGCAACAGAACAAAGGGTAGGGGGGGAAATTTATACATGTAAGAAGAAGTTGGTCTCCATGCTGTACAGTGGGAAAAATTTACAATAATAACACAAGAAAAAAATATAAAATCTTAAAGTTATTATTAAATCTCTTTAAAAGATGATGGATTATTTAAACCAAAAATACAGTGAATTATGGATAAGAGTGCCAGATAAAATATGCGTTGCCTCATTAAATTTGAATTTCAAAGACTTGTTAGTTTCTTTGTATAAGTATTTCTAAATATTGCATGGAATATACTTATTTAATGGAGTTATTTGTTATCTGAAATTTAGATTTTACTTGGTGTTCTTTATTTTTATTTTCTAGATCTGGCAACCCAATTTTGAGGTTTATAATATATGACAAGAACAGCAAAAAAGGCTAAGAGAGGAAAGTTTGCTGCTATAAGTTTCTTATACTGTATTGATACATGAGGTAGTATAATTTCACATGAATATAAATTTTGATAAATTAAGATTCATTCTATAAACTCTAAAGCAACTGCTAAAATAACGAGATATTATTAAGCTAATAAAGCAACAGATGAATTAAAATGTAAACATAAAAATTTTTAGCTTATCCAAAAGAAGATAGAAAGGAAAAAAGCAACAAAGAAGCAATTGGAAAAGTAGAAAACAATTAACAAGATGATAGACTTAAACCAAACCATATTAATAATCACATTAAATGTATGTGGACTGGATTAAAAAGAAGACACAACAATATGCTGCTTACAAGGAATGTACTTCATTATTTATTATTTTTACAGTAGAAACTAGCATTTTATTTTATGTTTAGAATTTTTTTGGAGTGTAGTTGACTTAGTGTTTTGTTAGTTTCAGGTGTATAGCAAAGTAAATTGGTTGTACATGTATAACTAATTGCAACATGTATCCATTATTTCTCAAATCCTTTCCGCATACTGAGTAACTTCCTTGTATTATTAGTTATCTGTTTTATATATAGTAGTGTGTGTATGTTAATCCCAAACTCCTAATTTACCCTCCCCCCCACATTTCCCTTTTGGTTACTGGAAGTTTTATTTCAAAATCTAAGTTTGTCTCTGTTTTGTAAATAAGTTCTTTTGTATCATTTTTACTAGATTCCACATGTAAGTGATGTCATACGATATTTGTCTTTCTCTGTCTGACTTATTTAGTATGATAATCTCTAGGTCCATTCATGTTGCTGCAAGTGGTATTATTTCTTTCTTTTTTATGGCTGAGTGGTAAGGAATGCACTTTTAAAGTGCATAAAAATAGATACAAATAGGTTAAAAGTAAAAGGATGGAAACAGATTTACCATGCAAAAAAAAAAAATTAATCAAAAGAGAAGATTTCAGAGCAAAAAATATTATCTGGAGTAAAGAAGGTTATTTCATAATGATAAAAGTGTCAATTCATCAAGAGGATATAACGAATCTTAATGTCCATGTACTTAATAGTAGAGCTTTGAAATGCATGAAGCAAATACGGAAATAGATAAATCCACAATCATAGTTATAGGTATCAAACCTTTCTTGTAGTAATTACTAGAACAAGTAGACAGAAAATTGACAAAAATATAGAAGACTTGGATAACACTATTAAGCAACTTCACCTAATTGACATTTGTTAGGAACCCTCCATCCAATAAAAGAATTCACATACTTTCTAGAAACACCTGAAATATTTACTAAGATAGACCAGATAGACCACAAAAGTGCTATAAAACAAAGCCCAATAAATTTAAAAGTGTTTGAATCACACAAGGTATGTTCTCTGCCCACAGTGCAATTATATTAGAAACTAGTAACATAGCATTCCCTCTTCCTTCCTCTAACTCCCAAACCTTCTCCTCCTTTTATCATCTTAGCTCAAGATCCCATTATCCACTCAGTTACATAAGGCAGAAATTCCCCACCCCCCTTTGTTTTTTTGCCACACCCAGGGCATGTGGAAGTTCCCAGGCCAGGGACTGAACCCAAGCCACACCACTGACCTGATCCACAGCCATTGACAGCACTGGATCCTTAACCGCTAAGCCACCAGGGAACTCCAAGGCAGAAATCTTAATTCCTCCTGCTCCCTAATCGTTCTTATGGAACAAACCTCCAAGTTCTGCTGACATTTCTTCCAAATTGTTTCTCACATTTGTTTGTTCCTCTCTGCCTCCGTTACTGCTGCCTCAGGCATCAGTAGTTCAAGTTATCACCATCTCTTTTTGTGGGCCTGCACCAGCCCCTAACTAGTCCCTCTGCCTCCCATCTTGCCCCCTTTAACTCACTTTCCACATGGGGCTGAGCATAGTGAATGGTCTGTCATTTTTGTATAGTTTCTCAGCCTCTGTGAATAGCTTTCCTTTATTTGGGGGACTCTCCACTGTTATATATTTTAAAACCAAGAGACTCTCTAAGCCTATGTCTTTCATCTGGAATTTAACTTGTTTCATATCCTAGTGAATTGTATAGTCCTTAGGCAAAACTAAAATTTTATTTTTACCCCCTCACCCTTTTTTTCATCAAAATCTTTTCCAAACATTTTTGGAATTTGGGTTGATGGGATTCAACCTTGCTCCCCAAACTAGCCTACAACTGCCTAATGAATGGGTTCTAAGCATTTTTTTCCCACTTTGGCAGTCTGATGAAGCCTGTGGATCTCTTCTTAGAATACTGTTCTAAAATCTGTTTCATAAAATAGATAGGATCAGAAAGGAAATGAAGTATTGAAATGTAGTTATCAAAATACTAAAACAAATGTGCAATATATTTTTAAATTTTATTTTTATTAAGGCACAGTGGATTTACGGTGTTGTGTCAATTTCTGCTGGACAGCATAGTTACCCAGTCATACATATATATACATATTCTTTTTCTCATATTACCTTCCATCATGGTCTATCCCAAGAGACTGGGTATAGTTCCCTGTGCTACAGAGTAGGACCTCATTGCTTATCCATTCTAAATGTAATAATTTGCATTTATCAACCCTAAATTCCTTGTTCACTCCACTTCCTGCCCACTGCCCCCACGCCCACCTTGGCCACCACAAGTCTGTTCTCTATGTCCATGAGTCTGTTTCTGTTTTGTAGATGGATTCACTTGTGCGGCATTTTAAATATCATATGGTGTTTGTATTTCTCTTTCTGACTTACTTTACTTAGTATGAGAACTCTAGTTGCATCCATGTTGCTGCAGATGGCATTATTTTGTTCTTTTTTATGGCAGAGTACTATTCCATTGTATATATGTACCATATCTTCTTAATCCATTCATCTGTCAATGGACATTTAGGTTGTTTCCATCTCTTGGCTATTGTGAATAGTGCTACAATGAACAATAGGGTACATGAATCTTTTTGAACTGTACTTTTGTCTGTATATATGTCCAGGTGTGGGACTGCTGGATCACATGGTAGTTCTAGATTTAGTTTTCTGAGAAAACTCTGTAGTGTTTTCCATAGTGATTGTACCAATTTATATTTCCACCAACAGTGAAGTAGTGTTCCCTTTTCTCTGCACCCTCTCCAGCATTTGTTATTTGTAGACTTGTTAATTAATGATGGCCATTCTGACTGGTGTGAGGTGGTACCTCATTATAGTTTTGATTTGCATTTCTCTAATAACTAGTGATGGTGAATATCTTTTCATGTGCCTGTTGGCCATCTGTATGTCTTCTTTGGAGAAATGTCTATTTAACCCCATTTTTTGATTGGGTTGTTTTTTGTTGTTGAGTTGTATGAGTTGCTTATATATTTTGGAGATTAGGCCCTTGTCAGCTGCATTGTTTGCAAAGATTTTCTCCCATTCTGTGGGTTGTCTTTTTGTTTTTTAAATGGTTTCCTTTTCTGTGTAAAAGCTTTTGCATTTAATTAGGTCCCATTGGTTTATTGCTGTTTTTATTGTCATTTTTCTAGGAGGTGGATCAAACAAGATGTTGCTGTGATTTATGTCGAAGAGTGGCCTGCCTATGTTTTTCTTTGGGAATTTTACAGCATCTGGCCTTAAAGTTTAGATCTTTAATCCATTTTGAGTTTATTTTTGTGTATGGTATTAGAGAATGTTTTAATTTCATTCTTTTACATGTAGCCATCCAGTTTTCCCAGCACCACGTACTGAAGAGACTGTCTTTCCTCCACTGTATGTTCTTGCCTCCTTTGTAATAGGTTAGTTGACCAAAGGAGCTTGGGTTTATTTCTGGGCTTTCTATCCTGTTCCACTGATCTATATATTTATATCCACTTCTTTATTTACAGATTGAATATTAAGATTTAGTGAAAAATTTAATTGCCATCCCAATTTCAAAGTAATGATGAACAAAAAAGATATTTCAAGATATTTGCAACATAAATATAGTTCATTGAAGATATCTTTGTATTCTGTTGGTGATAAAGTCATTGGTGCTACTAAATTGCTCTGGTATATTGCCTCCATTCATAATAGAAGATTTTTTAGTTATAACTTAGGGAAAATCAGAGATGCATTTCCCCTGCATCCCCCCACCTTTTTTTTGCCAGTGTGCAGTTGCTTGATGTGGATCTCTGTTCCCGAAGGAGTGAAAGCACTCAATCCTAACCACTAAACCACCAGGGAACTCTCTTAATTTTTTTTTCTTCATATGACTTCATGGCTTAATGGAATCCTATTTCTGTTCTGTGAGATTCTTCACCCTTTTCACATTTTACTTTTTTATTTTTCTCATCTGCTACCATTTTCAGTTCATTTTTACTAACCGCTCTGGGATGAGTTTCAGAAGGAGGAGTTCCTGTCGTGACTCAGTGGTTAACGAATTCGACTAGGAAACATGAGGTCTCAGGTTCAATCCCTGGCCTTGCTCAGTGGGTTGAGGATCCAGCGTTGCCGTGAGCTGTGGTGTAGGTTGCAGACGCGGCTCAGATCTGGTGTTGCTTGGCTCTGGCGTAGGCTGCCGGCTACAGCTCCGATTAGACCCCTAACCTGGGAACCTCCATATGCCACGGGAGCGGCCCTAGAAATGGCAAAAAGACAAAAAAAAAAAAAAAAAAGGAGCGGGATATTGGTGAATAGAGACTTGACTCCAGGAAATGATGCCTGTCACTCTGTGCTCCCCCCTTCCCCTGCCCCCATCATTCTGTTCCTCCCACACTCAATGCTCTCCCTCCCAGGCCTAGCTGGCTGTGGCAAGCAACTCTCCAACCATAAATACCAGCCCTGATCACAAAGGACTTGGACTTTCCGTTGGTTTCCCTGTGCGCTTTGCTGATTTATCCACAAGACCTACACACAGCAAGTGGTTCTCTCCTTATCCTCCTGAAACCTGTCATGTTGGAAAAGTGTTTTGCTTCAGAGAGCCTGAATCTGGGCAGCCCTCTGGAACGTGTGAGAATTCAAATTGTTTTCCTATTTCAACCTCTATAGATCCTAGAAGGCAAAATAGAACCACACATTTAAATACCACCTATAAAGGAGAATATTGAAGACTTTGCTATGGAAAACAAGCACTCAAGGATATATGCAATGTATTACCAGTACTGTGAAGCTAAACAATGGAGGCAATTATTTTATTAAACTGGGGACAACTGTTTAGCCTCAGCAACATTCTTCTCTCTTCAGTTCCAATGCCTGGAGACTGGCAGTACAGTGGGACTTTCAGTGGTGAGAACAAGATGTGTTTTCTGCTTTTGGTGACACTGCCGTTTTAACAGTGCTTTTCTTGCTGTGGGGCTCTTGTTGATTTCTGCCCTAGAGGTCGAGGGCAGACTTGTCCCAGCTCTCTTGATGAGTTCCCAGGGGACTGGGAGTGGACTGGATTCTGGCCATGGCTGTTTATTCTTGAAGAAATTAGAAACCAGTGGGATAATGCTCTGCTTATTCAGAAGGAGAAAGAAATAAACTAGCACATGACAAGGCAAGAAAGTTTATCTCCATCTAGACAAACTATTTTTTTTTTCTTTTTTAGGGTCACACCTGTGGCATATGGAAATTCCCAGCCTAGGGGTCGAATCAGAGCTGCAGCTGCTGGCCTACACCACAGCCACAGCAAGGTGGGATCTGAGCTGGGCCTGTAACCTACACCCCAGCTCACTGCAACACCAGATCACTGGCCCACTGAGTGAGGCCATGGATCGAACCCACATCCTCATGGATACTAGTCAGATTTGTTTCTGCTGAGCCACGAAGGGAATTCACAAACTTTTATTTTTATAGGCCTATAGAGGTGATAAGAATGAAGACCAGGAGAGCATACATGACTGGTAGTAAAAGTAGAGAGACAGACAAATCTGGAATAAGACAGGGATGCCCACTCTCACCACTGCTCTTCAACATAGTTTTGGAAGTCCTAGCCACAGCAATTAGACAAACAAAAGAAAGAAAAGGCATCCATATAGGAAGAGAAGAGATCAAACTGTCACTGTATGCAGATGACATGATACTATACATAGCAAACCCTAAGGACTCAACCCCAAAACTACTTGAACTGATTAACAAATTCAGCAAAGTAGCAGGATATACAATTAACACTCGGAAGTCAGTCGCATTTCTGTATACCAGCAATGAAATATTAGAAAAGGAATACAAAAATATGATACCTTTTAAAATTGCACCTCACAAAATCAAATACCTCGGAATACACCTGGCCAAAGAGGTAAAGGACCTATATGCCGAGAAGTATAAAACTTTAATCAAAGAAATCAAAGAAGATGTAAAGAAATGGAAAGATATTCCATGTTCCTGGGTTGGGAAAATCAATATTGTAAAAATGGCCATACTACCCAAAGCAATCTACAGATTCAATGCAATCCCTATCAAATTACCCATGATGTTTTTCACAGAACTAGAACAAACAATCCAAACATTTATATGGAACCACAAAAGACCCAGAATCGCCAAAGCAATCCTGAGACAAAAACCGAGCAGGAGGCATAACTCTCCCAGACTTCAAGAAATACTACAAAGCCACAGTCATCAAAACAGTGTGGTACTGGTATCAAAACAGACAGACAGATCAATGGAACAGAATAGAGAATCCGGAAATAAACCCTGACACCTATGGTCAATTAATCTTTGACAAGGGAGGCAAGAACATAAAATGGGAAAAAGAAAGTCTATTCAGCAAGCATTGCTGGGAAACCTGGACAGCTGCATGCAAAGCAATGAAATTAGAACACACCCTCACACCATGCACAAAGATAAACTCAAAATGGCTGAAAGACTTAAATATACGACAGGACACCATCAAACTCCTGGAAGAGAACATAGGCAAAACACTCTCTGACATCAACATCATGAATATTTTCTCAGGTCAGTCTCCAAAAGCAATAGAAATTAGAGCAAAAGTAAACCCATGGGACCTCATCAAACTTAAAAGCTTTTGCACAGCAAAGGAAACCCAAAAGAAAACAAAAAGACAATTTACAGAATGGGAAAAAACAGTTTCAAATGATGCAACGGACAAGGGCTTAATCTCTAGAATATATAAACAACTTATACAACTCAACAGCAAAAAAACCAATCACCCAATGGAAAAATGGGCAAAAGACCTGAAGAGACTGTTCTCCAAGGAAGATATACAGATGGCCAACAAACACATGAAAAAATGCTCAACATCGCTGGTTATAAGAGAAATGCAAATCAAAACTACCATGAGATACCACCTCACACCAGTCAGAATGGCCATCATTAATAAGTCCACAAATAACAAGTGCTGGAGGGGGTGTGGAGAAAAGGGAACCCTCCTGCACTGCTGGTGGGCATGTAAACTGGTACAGCCACTATGGAGAGCAGTTTGGAGATACCTTAGAAATCTATACATAGAACTTCCATATGACCCAGCAATCCCACTCTTGGGCATCTATCCAGACAAAACTCTACTTAAAAGAGACACGTGCACCCGCATGTTCATTGCAGCACTATTCACAATAGCCAGGACATGGAAACAACCCTAATGTCCATCGACAGAGGATTGGATTCGGAAGAGGTGGTATATATACACAATGGAATACTACTCAGCCACAAAAAAGAATGACATAATGCCATTTGCAGCAACATGGATGGAGCTAGAGAATCTCATACTGAGTGAAATGAGCCAGAAAGACAAAGACAAATACCATATGATATCACTTATAACTGGAATCTAATATCCAGCACAAATGAACATCTCCACAGAAAAGAAAATCATGGACTTGGAGAAGGGACTTGTGGCTGCCTGATGGGAGGGGGAGGGAGTGGGAGGGATCGGGAGCTTGGGCTTATCAGACACAACTTAGAATAGATTGACAAGGAGATCCTGCTGAATAGCATTGAGAACTTTGTCTAGATACTCATGTTGCAACAGAAGAAAGGGTGGGGGAAAAATGTAATTGTAATGTATACATGTAAGGATAACCTGACCCCCTTGCTGTACAGTGGGAAAAAAAAAAAAAAGTAGAGAGACAGAGACAGAGAGATTGATAAGGCAGGTTTCTGTTCAGTAAGTTGTTTTCATGTAGGGTTGGGATTCTTCTCCCCTTATTCTCTCTCACAGTTCTTTTTGGTTTTAAATTAAGAAATTTTAGGGAATTTTTGTTATGGTGAAGTTGATTAAGAACCTGACTTCATGCAACAGAAGAAAGGCTGGGGGAAAAATGTAATTGTAATGTATACATGTAAGGATAACCTGACCCCCTTGCTGTACAGTGGGAAAAAAAAAAAAAAAAAAAAAGAACCTGACTTCAGTGGGTTGAAGTATCCAGTGCTGCCACAGTTGTGACTCCGGTTGCACCTGCAGCTTGGATTCAATTCCTGGCCCAGGAACTTCGATATGCCACAGGTGTGGCCATAAATTTCATAAAAAAATGAAAAATAAATTTTAGAATATATAAACCACATGGAAAGTAGAGTTAACTATATAATCAACATCCATGTAGTCACCACCCAGATGGGGCATGTGTTATAGATACCCTAAGGGAGAGGGAAGTTCTGATGAGCTAATGAAAGATGCCCAGAGAGAAAGAGTCTCCATTAACCATCTTCCTGGCCGAGAGAATGTATGGAACCTCCCTGCCAGGTAAGAACTGCTCTATCCCCTTCCTCTCCTTGCTGCCAAGCCTCTATCATTTTAGGGGAGAACACAATAGCAGGTGTTTGTGGACGAGGAAGACACGGAGAGTGGAGAACAGAAGACTATACTTCCCTTTCCCACTGCAGGCTGTCAGCCCTGGACTGGTGGAGGGGAGAAGGTTCACCACTAAGTGCAGTTGGGAGTTTTGGTTATTTTAGGGGATTGTACATTCTGATTGCTAAACTGAGACTGTGTTTGTGACTTAAAATGACTGTAGTGTTGTCCATCATTTAAGAGAGAACAGAAAATCATGGGACTCATAGAGTTTTCTTTCAGGAACAGGGAAGGTGACTTCCACTGAATAAATGTGTAAAGGGAACAGTAGGAAACAAAACCAGGTTGAGTTTCATTGCCAGATGTCGTGCCTGTTCCACATACCACATGGAAAACATTTTGCCAGATCTGAGATGCTGTCAGTACTAAGACAAACTGTAATTATAGATGCTGCTAAGAATGAAAAAAAAAGTTTGCTGCTCATGATCCATCAAAATTAAGGCAAAAGTCTACGATGAACAAAATACCAAGTTTAAATAGAATTAGGAATATTGATTTCTCCTTTTGCCTCAGGCTTCAGTGTGTCTTAGTATGGTACTGTCACCGCTGACCTCTATTTAAAAATGTGATATTTTGTTCATCATTTTTGGCATTAATTTTATTTTTGAAAAATAGTCATTGAAATTTATTTATCTTGGGAGTTCCTTTTGGGGGTCAGCGGGTTATGAACCGAACTTGTATCCATGAGGATGTGGGTTCGATCCCTGGCCTCACTCAGTAGGTTAAGTATCTGGCATTGCTGTCAGCTGTGGTGTAGGTCAGCAGCTGCAACTCCAATTTGACCTCTAGCCTGGGAACCTCCATAGGCCACAGGTGCAGCCCTAAAAAAAAGAAAATATATTTATCTTGATTTTTGAGTTTTTTGGGCACCCAGCTAAATCTTTCATTCCAGACAAGTGCCTCCCTCATCTTACCTGCTTCTCTCAGTTCCTCTGGGAGATAGAGATGGAGGTAGAAAAAAAAAGAAGAAAGGAAGAAAGAAAGACAAAAAAGGAAAGATGCCTTTGCTTATTTTCTTCTCCCTGTAATTACAAATGAGAAATTGTCTTATAAATTTCTCAAACAGAGATCTCATTACAATTCGTACTGGAAAATATCAGATATGGTCTAACTGATAGCCCCAGATAACACTGAGGAGAGGAGCTCTAATCTTTTTGAGAAGATTCCAGTTTACTGCCTGGATGACAAAAGTCCACAATAACGGGCTAAATGGCTGCTTTCACTGCTGCTGGTATTAAAGTAGGAAGCAACATTCTTGTTGTGTTTATTTCCTCATTCCTGCCATTTAAGGAAATTCCCTCTAGTTACAGTGAACCTATAAAAGGAGATTTATGACACTTGTGTATAATGATAATACCTGGTTTGTAGCTCTCGACCATTTTCATCGTCTCTCTTAATCCTCATCATATTTTTCACTCATTGTTCAAAATCACCACAGGGGGTAGGCAGGGAAGATATTGCCCTATTTTCTGGATGAGGTGTCCGTCTCATTTTTCAGGTGCAGCTGACCGAAGTCACATGACGAATGGCTACCTAATGGGAACCAGAATCCTGATCTCTCTTCTTCAACGATAGTCCCTCTCCTTTACAGTGACGTATGCCACTGTAGATACTCAGAGAGACAACCTTAAGTGGCCACATTTGAGGGATTGAAGCTATAATCTGAGCTGGTTAGCAGCTGATCTCCCCGAGGCTACATCCAGTCTCCTAATGCTGTTTCATATTAAACAGGTTTGAGAGTGTGAGTCACTTGGCTGGCACACACCAACAAAGTGATTGCTTCAGCGCTGCTTGGAAACTCTACGTCCTCCCTTGGCCCGAGGGGGAAGCAAACTTGATGCAAACCACAGCTAGAATATTGCAGCTGCTCTGGGGCTGACTTTGTGCTTTGCTTCTATAATTTCAGGCTTCACTGAGCGCAAACCCGTGTTCCCTTCTGTGCTTACGGGATGTGGTCCCCTGTTCTCTTATGTGAACACCCCAGTCTATATGTTTTCCTTTGTGTAGGTGACATTGGAGTAGAGAAAAAGACACACTCCACCCAGGGAGCTTTTATCAATAAAGGAGGGGAAGCCCTCAATTACCCAAGTGGGCTGTTGCTGGACACCCAGGTGAGTCTTAGAGGTGATCAAATTTTTATCAGTTTGGGGAGGGAATTTGGATCTTACGCTTTCTTCTTGTCCAGGACTGAGGAAATCTTGGGCATCAGTTTGTGAGCTAAAATAAAGCTCCACCTAGGCTCATTGACCTTACTGTTGAGAGAGCAGGTAGCTGTCCTTGAGTTAGAGGTAAACGAGGTGACCTCTCCCTTTGTGGCCATCCCATGCCCTACTGAGAGGTGTGACCCAGCACTTGACAATGTTTAATTACATTATGTTATGTTAAATGACTATTTTCCCTATTGGACTATGAGCATCTAGAGGGCAGGGGCTGTGACTTTTGCTATAATCCCTGAGAGTTGGACCACCTTGTTGCCAGTTTTATCATTCTGTGGCATCCAAGAGTAAAACACAATTCCAGTTGCCAAGAAAGTTCATAAAGTCTCCAAGAGACCATGGGCAGACATTACAATCACTACCCCTACCCCCTACCCCCCAATCCTGTGCTATTCCGGCCTTTGTAGGTCTGTCTCCTCAGGCCCAGTCATTGACCCACTTACTTCCAATTTTCTTACCACCTCTCTCTCCCTTCCCCCTCCCTCTTCCTCTCTCCATTCCTTCCTCACTCCTCCCAATCTGTGCTCACTTCTCCTCTAGTCATCTCTGGCTCAGTTCTTTCTCATGTGGCCTCCCTTGAATTCTTTCAGTCTTCTTTCTCATCTGTTCTCCTGATCAGCACAACACGGCACCAGAATTGGAGGATGTGAACACAAACTTCCATAAAAGGGCTGGGAGTGTTGATAGAAAGGGAGGAGGTTGTGAATATACACATGTTAATATTTTTGTCCTTGTCACATTTACCTTTGTTTCCTCGGCACTTAGCTCTGCCTTTAGCACCTATTAGGTTTTCAGTAAATGATCCATGAACAAGTGAAAGATTATGAGGCTTTACCCTAATGTGCCACCAAAGCTGTTTGTGAGTTCCACCCCTCTTAAATAGAGGCTGATATATCTATAGTTTTTGTCTGATAAATCAGTGGGATTTGCCTGTAACTTTTGGGCTGCTTTTAATGTTGCAGGCAGAGGTGCCAGGCTCCCCGTAGCCCTCCTCCATCAGGAGGAGGTTAATTCCTCCCAAGCCCTTTTGTGCCTGGGTGCCCAGGTCACTGGCATCAAAGAGGGTGTTGCTGGGGGATGGATAGAAAGCCTTGTCCTGACATGTCCTCCAGGTGTGTGGGGCCTGCTTGACACCTGGATTCTGCCAGAGACCAGGCCATGCTCCCATCTCCCCCATGCCTCAGTGAACACCGTGCTTCCAGGAACCTCTTCTATTCAGTGCACCTCACTCGTTTGACCCCAGTTCTTTCAGTGAGCTCTTCATGTGGCCCCTCAACCCCCGGCTTTTAATTAGGCTGAGGCTGTTGCATTAGGCTCAGATTTTTATTGTTGACCTCTGCTGGGCCCACCTGTACTCTCATCTCTGGCTTTTTTGCCCTACAATTTCTTTTCCTTTTTACAATCTCCTAGTCAACCATTTTCTTAAGCATTTGCTGGATGCAAACTTTGATAGTCGTCTTCTTGTAAGATTGTGAGTCTCAACTCCAGAGAACCATGGCTCGAAGCGGAGGAGGAAGAGGAAAACAGTGGCTGCCATCAGAACAGCAAGGCCCACCTGTTATGGCCAAGGCTTCCTGCAGCGACTTGATTTGAAGGTTAGTATGAATACATTTTGGCAAGAATATTGGATATAAGTGACTTTTTATAGTTTAACATTAAGACATATTTCTATATTATGATAAAAGAAGAAAAGTGAGATAAGATGGATGGAGGATTAGGTTGAAATGGAAGTAACTCTTTGAAGACTTTATGATGATTCTTTAGAAAGACAAGGCCTCAGGGTAGTGCTGAGAGGAGAAACATTTGTTGAATGATGAAATTTTATTTATTTATTTTTTTAATAGTTTTCTTCTTGTGTACTCTTCCTTCATTCTTTTTTTTTTTTTTTTTGTCTTTTTAGGGTCGCACCCACAGCATATGGAAATTCCCTGGCTAGGGGTCGAATCGGAGCTGTAGCCACTGGCCTACACTACAGCCACAGTAATGACAGATCTGAGCTACATCTGTGACCTACACCATAGCTCATAGCAACACTGGATCCTTAACCCACTGAGTGAAGCCAGGGATTGAGCCCATGTCCTTATGGATACTAGTCTGGTTCATTAACTGCTGAGCCAAGACGGGAACTCTGAATGATGGCATTTAAAATTATTCCTGGATAGAATCCTCTAAATTCTATTGCTCCAACACTGCTCAAAATCCAGCTTGGAGGTGGGATGGCTCTATTTAAATGCAAGTAGAGTTTACCTGCAGGCATCTGATGTGCTTTTGTTGAAATTTGTTTGTCATTAAATATTAGCCTGAGTCCTGTAGAAAATCTCAAGATTATCTGGATAATGCCAATACTACTAGAAGTGTTATTTTAGGAGTTCCTGTTGTGGCTCAGTGGTTAATGAATCTGACTAGGAACCATGAGGTTGTGGGTTTGATCCCTGGCCTCGCTCAGTGGTTTAAGGATCCGGTGTTGCCATGAGCTGTGGTGTAGTTCACAGATGCGGCTTGGATCCAGCGTTGCTGTGGCATAGGCTGGAGGCTACAGCTCCAATTAGACCCCTAGCCTGGGAATGTCCATATGCTGTGGGTGCAGCCCTAGAAAAAAAAAAGAAGGCAAAAAGACAGAAAGAAAAGTGTTATTTTATTAATATTTACTTTACATAGAAAACTGTTCGTTGTTTTTAGTGTTTTGTTTATAAATAAGCTTGCCTATTCTCAGAAATTTCTATCTCTGAATGGATCAATAAAAGATAGTGGTAAAATACAGGTTTAATGCAAAGCACATAGGGCCCAAGTAGGTGAGGCAGTGAAAACCGATGGGAAATAGAATAAAATAGAGGGACTGTGGGTTAACACTTGAAAGAAGGCCAAAGAGTTTTTGTTTGTTTTTCTTTTTTGGGAGGGCACACCCACAGTATGTGGAAGTTCCCAGGGCCATAGTTTGAACCTGTGCCATTGCGGTAACCACAGTCACAGCAGTAACAATGCCAGGTCCTTAATCAGCTGAGCCACCAGGGAACTCCCTGTTTGTTTTTCTCAAGAGAGAGAACTGGAAAATGGACTGGTAATGGTTTTTGGTGGGACATTAGAGTTCAAATTGGCAGAGTCAAAATGGCCCCAGGGAGTGATTATGTTCAGGGTGAAGCCACAGGAGTGGCAGGTGAGCTGGAAAGGAGGTGAAAGTCACCAGTCACCTTGGCAAGACTGGGGAAGAGAGTTAGGCCGAGGTCCAGAGAATGTAGAGTGAGTGACCGAGAGAAGGATAGAGGACAGCAATGGCCACAACAAAGGGTAGAGAGTTTTTATAACAATGAAGGATAAGTGTTTGGATATGGTAATATGGAGTCAGAAGAATAAGTATATTCCTTTTCCCAATAGCCATGATGTGTGTGAAGAATGGAAGAATATACATCCTGACTCCCAGGGGACTGCAGGAAAGGCAGTATCTTTCAACAAGTGTTATGTTTCAGTTAAGGAAGGAGGGAAAGTGAGCCCAAGGAAAGTCTTACATTGTACAGAAGAAAGTCTGCCAGTGGATAAGGGCTCCAGAGGGCCAGTAGAAAGCGTCGGGTTGTGGAAGAGGGAAAAGTAAGTGGTGAGCTGAGGGGAAGATGAAGGTAATAGCAACAGAAAAAGACAGGCCATCACAGGGGCTAGTGTTCAGGGTGGAAGCAAAGCATGCCAGTAGTGGAGAGTTAGGTAAGGCAGAATTAACTGGTCTGGAGGGTCTCTTTGGGCCTCTGGCATAAGGAGTTTCTAAGCCCGGCAGAGTGGGTGCCATGTGGTGTCTGAGGCTAGGTGCTGCCCACTTTTATGGTCTTTGTCAGCAACAAGAGACTTCTGCCCAGGGCACCAAAGGGATGCAACATGGCTGTAAGGGTGTTTGTATTTCAGCATAAGGAGGGTAGAATTGTTAGACCGGAAGCAAATGAAGAAAACCCTACCCGCTCCCAGGCCTCCTGGGGAAGTGCATCTCATCATGGGTCCAGATAAATTAGCTAAGCCGCTCCTCACATTGGTGACACACCCTCATCTCTGGTGTCCTCTTGGAAGCACTGGGCCTCAGCGATAGAGTCCTCAAGTTTGGGAGAGAGAAGTCAGCACCAAAACTCCTCGGCCAATCCTGCTCGAATAGGTGATCAGAAAAGTTGCTCCCAAGGGTCTTAAATGTGGTGACCATGGGTCTCACTCAACATTGCTTCCCTTTGCTAGGGTGACCACACCTCACTCCACCCTGTCTTGGGCAGGAGCCCAGTTGCTGGGAATTTTGATATGAACTGGGAACTTGGTCCAAGAGGGAAAAACTATAAACTCACGTTTGAGGAAAACTGATATTACCTTAACACAGGAAAAGCAGTGAGATAAATGCAAGGCTGCATCAGTGAAAGGCTGATCTAATCTTTAACTCGGATGTCAGCTGGAGTCTCCCTGCCTCTTCGTTATCTGTTAGGATTTGCTCAAGCCCTTCCTGGAGAAGCATAGTGCTCTCAGGTTTCTCCACAGCCCCTCCTGCTGTGATTCCCAACTTTGGTTGAATTCTTCTCCCCCTCAAACTGGACCTCCTCAGAGGATCTCTCTCCTTCTTGGTTTCCTCTCAAAGCACCACTCGTAGAGGTTGGCACCACCTGTTACAGAACTTCTGCTGGTGGACGCTCCAGATCAGCACTAAACACTGGATGACATAAGTTAATGTCAGATAGGCCTGTTCTAAAATCCCCTTCACCGTTTCTGCCAACTCCCAAATTCCAGACACCCACCCGGTCGCCTAACTCTCTCCTTCCTCTGTCACTCTCTCCCACAAGTCCCTTTTCTTTTTTTTTCTTTTTTTGTCTTTTTGCCATTTCTTGGGCCGCTCCTTCGGCACATGGAGGTTCCCAGACTAGGAGTTGAATGCGGAGCTGTAGCTGCCAGCCTACGCCAGAGCCACAGCAATGAGGGATCCGAGCCAAATCTGTGAACTACACCACAGCTCACGGCAATGCCGGATCCTTAACCCACTGAGAAAGGCCAAGGATCGAACCCTCAGCCTCCTGGTTCCTAGTCGGATTTGTTAACCACTGAGCCACGACGATGGGAACTCCGATTTTTTTTTTTAATTTTTAGTTTTTTTGCTTTTTTTGCTTTTGTCTTTTGTCTTTTTTTAGGGCCGCACTCAAGGCATACAGAGGTTCCCAGGCTAGTGGTCTAATTGGAGCCATTGCTACCAGCCTATGCCATAGCCACATCAATGCCAGATCCAAGCTGTGTCTGCGACCTACACCACAGCTCACGGCAACACCGAATCCTTAACCCACTGAGTGAGGCTGGGGATCGAACCCGCAACCTCATGGTTCCTAGTCAGATTCATTTCTGCTGTGCCACAATGGGAACTCCTTTTCATTTTTTAAAATCAAATACATTCATCTGCTTCCTTGTTGACTCCTGCCACCCTGTCCCAGGGCTCACCCTCTACTCCCAGCTGGATTTACTAGGTATTTTTCTCAACAAGATGGTTGCTTCTCTAAGAGGATTCTGGAGCAAGCTGGGGAGGAGATTTTCCTTACATATCTATTCCTTTTGCTCCTATTGAATGATAGCTGTCTCCCAGAATCTGCAATGGAGCTTAACCATTTAAAAAATTTTTAATGAAGATTAATTTATTTAAAATTTATTTTAAATAAATTTTAAATAAATGTTATTAATTTATTTAAAATTTGTTTAAAATTTATTTTATTGAACTAGGGTTGATTTACCGTGTTTCTGCTGTACAGTGAAGTGATTCTGTTAGGTGTGTGTATATATATATATGAATATGTATGTACATATATACATTTTTTTTTATATTCTTTTCCATTATGGTTTATCACAGGATATTAAATATAGTTCCCTGTGCTATATAGTAATATTTTGTTGCTTAGCCATCCTGCATATAATAGTTTTCATCTGCTAGTCCCAAACTCCCAATCCATCCCTGCCCCACCCCCTCCCCTTTGGCAACCACAAGTCTGTTCTCTGTATCCTTACAGGTACATTTTAAGTGGTTCCTGATATACGGGTAGAGGAAGGTGAAGGAGGCAACTTTGGGTTGTCCTTGTGACCTTCTCGACCAGGGCTTCATTCTCACATGTTCTCAACTTTGTGGCCACCTGAGGGACTTCTCTCATGGGAACGTCTCAGACCACCTGTGTGCTTACTCTTGTGCATCAGCCTGTCCTTCATTCACTCTCTTTCAGGTAGCAGACTGTCTCCCTCAGCTCTCTCTCTCTCTTTCTCTGAACTCCTAGCTCAAAGATATCTTCCTCCTTTCTCTCCAGGATGACAGACACAAAGCAACGCTTTGTTTAGGGCTTGAAAACTCAGTGTCTCTTTTCACCTAATTGGAAGGAAGTATTTTTCCATTTGCTTCATTGTCTTACTGGAAATTTTGCTAACTAGAGCCGAGGAGCTTAGTTTGCACACAAAGTTGTTCATTAATGAACAGCCTCCAGGACAGGTTGTTCTTATCAGGACTTAATATCTAACTCAGCACTGGCTAAACCAGAAAGAGTGCTGGAAATTTCTGGTAGCTACTGCTATGCTGGGAAAGGACCTCAGAGGTGGTAACAACTCTTTTTCTGGGCTGGAAGCTATTCAGAAGACTAAGACCCTTCAAGTACTGTAACCTAAAATCCTTGACAGAGAGCTCTTTGCCAGTTTCTTGTAAGGATGAAATAAGACAAATATTCAAGGAGTTCCTGTTGTGGCTCAGTGATAATGAACCCAACTGGTATCCATGAGGATTTGATTTCGATCCCTGGCCTTGATGTGAGTTGTGGTGTAGGTTGCAGACACAGCTCAGATCCCACATTGCTGTGGCTGTGGTGTAGGCTGGCAGCTGAAGCTCTGATATGATCCCTAGCCTGGGAATTTCCATATGCCAAAAATATAGCCCTAAAAAAAAAAAAAATCAAGATTCTAAAAGACCCGAAATAGTCAAAAGAGGTTTTCAAAATTTATTTTTGCTGGATGTGTCCTTTTTATTTTTTACTTGAGAAAGCACTTGGTAATTACTATCTATTACCTCCCTGGTTTATCCATCCTCTGCCCTCTGGTTTCGATAGGCAGAATTTTGGCCCCAAGACTTTTGATCCCTGACACTACTGCTGTGGTTATGCTATACTAATTGATGAAAGAGACTTTTCAGATGTAATTAAGGTTACTAATCCATCAACACTAAAGTAGGGATATGATCTGAGTGGGTGTGATGTACTAATGCGAGCCCTTAAAAGCTGAAGGCAGAGGGGCAATGCAGAGAGATTCCAAGCATGAGAAGGATTCAACATGCTGTTGCTGGATTTGAGATTGAGGGGCCATGTGCAAGGACCAGGGAGGGGCATTTCATAGCTAAGGGCAGCTGATGGTCAGCGGAACACAGAGACCTCAGTCCTTCAACAGCAAGGAACTGAATTCTACTGACTACCTGAAAGAGCTTTCAGGAGCCTCCGGAAAGGAATGTGGCCTGGTTGACATCTTGACTTGAGCCTCTTGAGACCCTTGCAGAGAACTTAGTTGACTTATGTCATATGCAGACTTCTGACCTACAGAAAGCATGAGATAAGTATGTGTTGGTTTAATTCAAAGTTTGTGGAAATTTATTGCAGAAATAGAAAATGATGACATGGGGTTTTTGTTTTGTGGTTATTTAAAAGCTGTGAATTCGTAGGAGGAACTGGCTAAGCAAGAGTCTTCAAGGCAAGGTTCTGTGAAGCAGACTTGGTCACTGTGCTCAAGGTAGCTTGGCCTCTGGTTTTATAATCTAGATCTGTGCAATTCAGTATGGTAGTCACTAACCACAGATGGCTTAAACTGAAATTTAAATGAATGGAAATTAAATAAAATTGAAAATTCAGTTCCTCAGTTGTAGTAGTTATGTTTTAACTGTTCCCCATGTACCTAATGGCCACTGAATTGGGAGGCACACATACAGAACATTTATTTCCCTTTTTTTGCAGAAAGTTCCATTGGATGGTTGTGGTCTTTTTTAAAATTAAAGTATAGTTGATTTACAATGTTGTGCCAATTTCTGCTGGACAGCAAAGTGACCCAGTCACTGCAAAAAGATGCCGGTTAAAATAGATATTCAAGCACTAAGCATAGTGAGCCATGCAGATACCTGGGAATTAGTTATTCAAGTAGGAGGGGAATGTGCAGAAGCCCTTGAGGCAAAAGCATTCTTGGGGTCCCCAGAAACAGA